>NW_028227265.1:80120192-80687692 GCF_978045245.1 Mus caroli | reverse complement strand
CCTTGAACATCACTTTAAAGTGTGAAAATGGCAATTGAAATGGAGGGAAACCAAGGGAGAAATTTCCTTCCGTAACTGTTGTTATAGGGATGTCTATAGTTTCATGTGATTCCCAAAAAAGTTTAATTGTCTCACACTTTCTTCCGACGTCGCTGAATTAGCAGCTGATTTTATTTTTTGAGTGCTTTGTAAAAAGTTCCTTTTTGTATAATGACTTCGAAAATGTTTCATTGTAAAGAAATTTGCATAAAACTCATTTTAGGTTTCTTCCCACAATCAGACACAGGGACCAATCTGGGCATTGTCTGGATGACAGAGGTACAAACTCCCAATTTGAAAGGCTGGAGTGGAGTTGATTTTTTTCTCCCTCTATTTTGGTTCCAAGATGACCACATGCTTATCAAGCTTTATAATAACTTTGGTTTTTTTGTTACACTTTCAGGTATTCTACAAGTTACCTTTTTCTTGAAGAAGCATTTGTGTAATTATTTATCAAAAATGAGATACAGTAGAATTTCTTCTGTTCAGAATGCCATGAGAAATTGGAGGTAATCATGAACATTCAAATGCAAGCTGCTCTTCTCTGGACACCAGACAATGAAATGCTAGATAAAGAGAGTGTTCGGAAAAGACCAGCAGATTGCTTCTATTTTCACAATGGGAGTTGAAACAAAACAACCATTTTCATGTGCACTGGGGGGAAACTGACTTGAAAGTCTCGGCAGCGCTTCGAAAGTCAGACAGTGGAGTTCGGGATACAGTAATTCACTTCAGACACTTGTCTAAGCTCAAGTAATATAAAACATGAGAGGTGACGTGAAATTAAAATGAAAGGTGAAATTGAAATGAAATATAGAATAAATGTTTATGTGAAAGAGTATAAAAGGAAACACAGCAAGATATAAATTTTTAGGCAGTTCATCCAAGGAACTCTTTGCAACAGAATAGAAAATGTCTATATTAATTAATCAAAGAGTTAATTAAGAAGAGGCAATGAAACATTAGAATTTTGTGTTTGTAAACAGGCTGAGCAAATTGTTCTAACTTCCAGTTCTTTAATAATGACATTTAACTGGGCCCAGTCTGATAAATATTACTCTTTGTCTTAACACACCTCTGTATGTCTTAGAAATACTGATATAGATAAATACACACACACACACACGCAAATGCAAATCCCCATATACACATGTACACACACATGCTTGCACACACACACAAAGTGCCAGAGTTGTCTCTGGTTACTTAGTTAACATGTAAATTCCCTTTTCTACCATTCTCCTGGGTGAATGGATGTAGTGGATTCATTTCTTGCCAATGTGCACAGATATGTCTTGAGAAGAAGTACAATAACTATCACAGCAATGAGCAGTTCTTCTAACCCCTAATGTAGATCAGCGTTGTTTCAAAGCTTCCGCTGAAACTGAAAGACACTTGCCTTTAGCTGTAAGTAGTGTCCTTGCATGTATGTAAGGACAATAGCATCCATGATAGGCTTTGGTACCCAGGCATTGGACTAGAGGATTCTCTTTGCAAGTCTAGGCTTTAATAACTATCTCACCTTTGCATGAGAGGGAATTGAAGCTGAACATCTGGAAGAAGATGTGTTTACTAGTCATACCATAGGTTTTTTGACTTCAAAGAGAAGTGTTATCATAAATAAAGTTTAGGATCTGTTTCCATGGTGTTTGGTAGAAAATCTTATGGAATATTTTATAGACTTGAAAGTCATTTATCATAATGGACCCATGAAAACATATAGACATTGAGGAATCAAAATGGAAATTATCTTCATTTTCACTTTCAAATCTTAAAAAAAAACATAGTCAAATTAATGAGTTGCATAGTATATTAAAAGTTCTACTTGTAGGTTAATTCTGGAATGTAGCTTGCAGTTAAATACCATGGTTTCTTTCTTATCCATGTATACATATATATTCATTTTTCATATAGTCCCTGCTGTATCTTTGACCAAGAAAAATGAAGCTTCCATTTTCTGGGCTTTCCGTTATAAATCGATATTCCCAGCTAAGATGCTGAATTTTACAAACCCACTGATTTCCATATTGGTGAGATTCATGGCTCATCCAATCTAGTTAGGGAATTATCTCCCTGTTATGTGGATCCCTATTCTTGACCTGTCTTTGCCCATCATTTTTTTTCCTCTTGGACCTACCCCACATTTCTCTTGTTTGTTTTGATTAAAAGGCAAGTAGAAAGGTTGGAAAACAAAAATAACAGCAATAACAACAACAACAAAGAATAACAGATAAAGGGAAAGGAAGGAAGGAACCAAGTTTGCAAGGAAAGACCAAAAAACAATGAAAAATTAATAGGAAAAAGAAAATAATTAAGAATTTATGCAAGCGTAGGAAAAATTTACAGTAATCAATTACATTCTAGTTTTCTTCTAGAAATGTATTCTGCTACTGTTTTATAAAAAGATCTTTTAAAGATTCAAAAACAAAGGCAAGTAACTCCTTTTCTATAGAACATTATGTAGTGAGAGACATGAGGATTTTGTTTGCAATAATCCTGCATAAACACAGGATTGTGTGTGTGTGTGTGTGTGTGTGTGTGTGTGTGTGTGTGTGTGTATGGTGTCTTGGGCCAGTGGTTCCATTGCATCTGAACAGGACAGTTCCCTGAGCATAAGGAGAAATGAAAGGCAACATCCTAGGGTGTTCAACCTCCATACTGTAGCTCTACCATCTCTTTCCTGATCAAGGGCACAGCAGTCACCCAGTGAGATACTAAAGCTGCCTATGCCTTGATCTTACACTTGATGCCTCCAGAACCCTGAGAAATCTTAGGCAGTTCTTTCTGGCATCACAAATGGTCCAACTCATGCTGCTGAGCTCTTTTTCTCCTAGGTTAGCATCATCTAATTGCCCATTCTTATGGTATTTACCTCTGAAGCATACAGTCTTTGCAATCTCCGTGTATTTCAGAGTTTACTAAACTTTTCTCATTTTCAACCCTTTTGCCCGATAAATCCTTTCATGACTTGGAGCACAGAGAAACAGAAAAAAAAATATCCAAATTCAGCACTTTCTAATGATCAACCATGAAGAGGTCTTAAAATGATTGCTTGATATCCATATAATTTTATCATTTATTAATGATGAGAGTAAATTCTCATGCTAATAAAATATATATGGCTATTTTGACATGAAACATTAAAAGTGGGCAGATTATTTGAAACTGAAGAACACAGTATATATTTAATATTTTCCAGGTGATGAGTGTTTTTATATTTTAATCAAAATTGAGAAGACTGCTTCATAATATATATTCATAATATATAACATATCCAGTTCTATATTGACCCTGTATGGGGTCACATAACATGATTTAAGATGCTATGGTATAGTATAATTATTACCTTTCTGAATCTTTGAAATTTGGGGGATCCTCATTATGAAATAAAGGTAAATTCATTTTTGAAGAGGTTGAGTTTCAAAGGAAAGTGGGAAACCTTAGTCAAGTAAGGTTAAAATCTTAATTTGTGTGTGTGTGTCTCTCTCTCTGTTCTCCTACCCAGGCCCTGTGTGTGTGTTTGTGAGTGTGCACGTGTGCGTGTGTGACACACACACTCTCCCCCTCTCCTTTTAAAGGCCATTTCTTGTTGGGCAGGTTAGTTTAGTACATACTATGCAGCCAAGGACGACCTTGACCTCAGGGTGTGGATCCTCCCTCCTGTGTCTTTCTCTTGAGAGCATTGGTGCAGCTCTGGTGCCAGAGGCCATGTTTCCCTCATGCCTTACAAGCACCTGCCAACTGAGCTTCATCCCAATCCCGGATTCTTCACCTTTCTGATTAACTGTCACTATCTTAACTGTCACTATCTCTTTTAAATATCCCTCCTGATTGCCAGTACAATGATGCTTCTCAAAGACCTTACTCCCCTACCCTCTGTGATGATGCCTTAAGAAGACAAACTGGCAGCAATTGCTTAATCACCTCACCACCCATTTCTTCCTAGATAAGTAAAACCTGCTTTCCCCTTCGATTGAAGGGGAAAGGTGTAGGTATTAAGCAGCTCTTCCATACATTGTTGGCATTCTTCAATTTTATTCGTCATTTTTTATTTAATTAACATACAGACTACCTTTTCCTAAACATCTCACATGCTATAACATGTTTTAGGTTCATACATTAATCTTATTCATACATTATCTTAGAAGCTTCCAATGTAAGTATATCAAATTATCATGAAAAGTGTGTCCAAATGTGATAATGTATTGAATTAATTTTAACTAAAAAAAAATCTGTCTTTAAAAACAACTCTGCTGATTTTAGTGCTCAAGTAATTATTATACCACATCATGGAAGTAAAAGGCATGCTTTTAATATAACCACATGTTTTCTCCTATATCTAATAAGAAGAGAATATTTTGATATCCACATGATAAAACAATGTATAATTGCTATTTCTCAAACATCTACTGAGGGGGACTGGAGAGATGGCTCAGTGGCTGGAGACATGGATGGTTCAGGGTTGGAGTATTTATTGCTCTTATAGAAGACATAAGTTTGGGTCTAACATTTTGGGTAAACCATAACTGTCTGCAACTTCAGCATCATAGAAATCAACATTATCTTCTTAACTCTGTGGGTAACTGCACTCATGAATGTATCATCAGAGTCATGCACCTATCTATGTACATACCTCTATCTAGAGAGAGACCTACTAAGACAGAACTGTGATATAACATTCTCAAATTACTTGTTTTATGTATAATTTAAGTCCATTCATTTATTGGTAATATTAAAATTTGCTTGCTAGCAAGGCAGTGGTGTTTCATGCCTTTAATCCCAACACTCAGGATGCAGAGGCAGAAAGATCTCTATGAGTTCAAGGCCAGCCTGGTCTACACAGTGAGTTCCAGGACAGCCAGGGTTACACAGAGAAACCCTGTCCAAAGATTGCTTGCTATCTTGCATCTGGAAAAAAATCAAATAAATAAATCAGGTTAACTGAGACCTAATGACCACATAAATACCTACATCAAAATTTTTAAAGGGCAGCAAAGATTTTTAATTGCACAGGAGCAAAACTTTATTCTTCCCATCTATTACTTTTAAAATTTCCCATTGAAAATAGCAAAGCACAGAAATCCCAATAACTATAATAAAGCAAGTTCTAGGTAGTAAAGCTCTACTTTCATATCAGTTGTAATAGTAGGCTACCAACACACTCATCTTGGGATATTGTTCATAATTCTGCAGTATATCTGTATATCTTCTTAAAGGCCTTGGATTTTCATTGAGTTCCAAATTAGGACTTGTTAAACACACTAAGTTCCTAGCAGATTTCTATAGTTATCAGCTGAGGTTTGATCTGTTGCTATGTGTTGTAGTGTTAAATACTGGCCCCCAAGATCTAGCTACCCTCAGGGATGAGGGGGAGATCCTTAGGTATACCAAGTGATGCTGTGTAACTTAGCTCCTTAATTTGAAATTATAGGTTGAATAAAGAAGCTTACAGTCTATACCTGGGCAGAACAGTGGTCGATGAAGTTCCTGTTCCTGGACTCAAGGTCTGAAGGAGGACATGAGAAGGGGGAGAAAGGGGAGAGAGGAGAAGTTGCTATGGGGTAAGAGATCTTGAGAATTGGCCATGAGAGCTGGCCAGTAAGAGTAAGAGTGGCCAAGGTAGAACATGGTAATTCATGTCAGGTTACTGATAGGCAAGTAGATATTAATAGCTTACAGGGTAGATATCTGCCCGACTCTACTCCCATTTAAGGCTTATTATAAATATAAAAGTTTTGCACCTTTTATCCAGGAACTGAATGATCAAAGGCAGGGTAGAAAACCCCCAATTGAGATTATTACAACTGCTATCACATTGACTGCTAAGTAGTAAGGATGAAATGAAGGCAGACTACATCTTGGGCTATATGTGAATATAAGTTCATTTTTACCTAGGACTTACTTATTTTAGAAGTAATCATAAATCAATAATTTTACATTTGGGGAGGCACTTAAAATATTGACTCTTCTACTCTAAAAGTTTGACAGAGAGGGGAATAAAACCAAAAGAACCCTTATATCAGTCAAAGGAAAGAGACCTACATGGTATACCCATGGTGTTCTACATACTGGTGACATTCCTGGTTTGGACAGTGTGGGTTGACAGAAGGAAGGACCACAAACCTTCTTCAAGTCTAAATACTAGGTTTGAATTATTCTATTTAAAGCATATAAATGTTTCCACAAAAATTACATTCTTTTCCCAAACCTGGTAATAAATGAGTGCTTTTGTCTATGTGCAATTTTGAATACTATGGTGTTACATTAACCCTGATTTGCCCCATCACCATATGTGAAAAATGATCATGAACCAAGTACTGACATTGAAATCCTAAGGACAAGGTTGCCCTGTAAGGTGCCTGTGGCTTGCTTAGCAGTTTGTAGAAACTCAATTAATATTAATGAAGGAATATTTGCTGATGTTTTGCTATGGATATTGTGTTACTGAGGTAGTTACTTGGCATGGTGATTTCTTTCCAACTTTTGATAATTAAATACAGTCTACAACCTAGTTTATGTTTGTGGAGTGAACTGTGCTTAAGTATGCCCAAATGTGATGAGGTATTGAAATTTTCTGTTTCTTTTGCATATATAGTTTTCCTTCATTGACTCCACCCTAAAATATAAAGATAAAGATAAAACAACTTGTACTTGTATGAAATGCACTGTCCTGGAGTCCCCATCTCTCTCTCTCTCTCTCTCTCTCTCTCTCTCTCTCTCTCTCTCTCTCTCTCTCTCTCTCTCTCTCTCTCACACACACACACACACACACACACACACACACACACACACACACACACACACACGGGTGTGTATATATACACATATATAATGTACATATGATATACATATATATGTATAATGTATATAATTTAAATATCACACGCGCACACACACACACATACACACACACACACACATACACCAGGCAAACTTTCTTTTACATAGCAACTGTTTTCTATGGGATAATCCATCAATATTTGCAAGGCAAGGTCACTTTTAATGTCATAGAAGATGGAAAAAATTGAGAGGGAAACTGTCTATGTTCACTGATTCTACCAGAGAGCAGACACTGGAGATGCAAGAGGGATAGGTTGTCACGGCCCCTTATTCCCAGTTCTGACCTATAAACAGCCAAAGAAAGAAAATGTTTTCCTCCTATAATGTGTACAAAGTACAATACATAATACCAAAGTATGTATATCCTTCAAGAGAGCGACATGATGGCTTGCATTTGCTTTGAAAACAGCTTCCGCAAGCCGACACACAATAGGCAGACTCGAAAGGGGCCTTCGATTCTGAACATAACTTCTGTAAAATTAATTAATCACTTTGAGGATTTAGCAGGAGGAAATAGCCATAAACATCTTATACTCTCAGTTGGTGGTTGGAAGTAGACAGAAATGACAATTTTGTTTAAAAATGAAAAGGGATAGGGAAGAAACTGAGATTCAGAATAGAGATAGATGTGTTTGAGCCAAACAGAAAGAACCTTTTATATCTACATGTGGCCTACAGAGAAGTAGAAGGAGAAAAGGGTGAAAGATTAATAAGGAGAATATTTTTTTGCATTTTCTATCATCTATGTGAATTATTACCTAGATGCTTCATATGTCCTAAAAGAAAAACTGTGATGAATAAATAAACAGCCCTCGAAATCTTCAATAGGGTGTTTTACCTTGCAGGGAATATTATCATTGGCTTTTGATACAATTTCTGCTGCAGGGAAAGACTTTCAAAGCTTAGAATGCTGAAGCATCGCGATGCGCTCAAAGACCCCCTGCCAAGCGCGTCAAACTAAGAAATCTCTCTGAACTTGTCGAATTAAAAGTCGTCTCCCTTCCTCACCAACCCCTGCATGAGCTGGGAAGCTCTGTCCTCATTTTCTTTAGGCCCCTCCATGATAAACAAATGGAGCCTGGAGCGTCTTTACTCTTTACAGCCATGCAATTAAAATTCTTTTAAAAAATGTAATTGAAGGCAATGAATTTCAAAAGGAACTTCGAGTTAACAATGAGTCCAAACAGTTGGAGTGGGCCACATCCAATTGTGTCGCTGAGGTGAAAACAAGCCAGCTTGTTAAGAATGGGGAGAAGTGTCCTTTTCTGTTGTTTTTATTATTTTGATTGTACATCAAGAGGTTGTTCTAAACTTAAACATCTCAGCAGGATTTATGGTTTCTGGAATGTCATAAGACTTAATTACTCAGACTGCAAAGAGAAGTGCACTATTAAAATATGAACAAAGCCACGTGAGATCTCTGCTTGGTGCAAATCATTATTTATATATCCCGCACGCAAATTAAAGGAGTCTAATTTGTGTTTGCATTTTTACACAGCACATTCCACGTTTCTTATCCAATCCCCACCCCCACCCACCCACACACTATTGTGCATTCACATTACCAATGCCTTCCTACGAGGGTCTAACAATTTCATGATTCCCTTGGCGCCAAACTGTTAAGGCTATAAACAAATATGAAACAAAGAGGTTCAAAGTATCTTTGTTAATTAGCAAAAACGAAAAAGAGAAAAAAGAGAGAAAAAAAGGAAAAAAGATAAGGCAAGCGATTAAAATGCTTTTTCAAGAAACAAACAAAACAAGTGTGGATGATCCCTTCCCTGTGTCAAAGAAAATGTAGATTTTAGATAGGTTGACCTTGTTAGTCTTTGGGAATAACTTTCTAGAGGCCATATATTCTTTGCTGGATATATTTATAAGAGATGATTAACATTAATATTATTAACCCCTCTCTAGTGGCTAAAATATTGGCAATAGACATGAAAAGCAAAGATGTTGATTTTTTTGTCATGACCCATTGAATCAGTGGTAAAAAAAATATGTGTAGCAATTCATAATGTTTAAGGTGTGCCTTGTTTATGTGATGGTTTCTGCTTTCCACACAGATTACTGGTGATGGTCAGGTACCCACCAATGATCCAAGCCTGGATATTTTCTTTTTTTTTTTTTGATTTTTAATATTTTTAATATTTTTATTACATATTTTCCTCAATTACATTTCCAATGCTATCCCAAAAGTCCCCCATAGCGCCCCCCACTTCCCTACTCACCCATTCCCATTCTTTTGGCCCTGGCATTCCCCTATATTGGGGCATATAAAGTTTGCAAGTCCAATGGGCCTCTCTTTCCAATGATGGCCGACTAGGCCATCTTTCGATACATATGCAGCTAGAGACAAGAGCTCCGGGGTTCTGGTTAGTACATCATGTTGTTCCAACAATAGGGTTGCAGATCCCTTTAGCTCCTTGGGTACTTTCTCTAGCTTCTCCATTGGGAGCCCTGTGATACATCCAATAGCTGACTGTGAACATCCACTCCTGTGTTTGCTAGGCCCCGGCATCGTCTCACAAGAGACAGCTATATTTGGGTCCTTTCAGCAAAATCTTGCTAGTGTATGCAATGGTGTCAGCGTTTAGAAGCTGATTATGGGATGGATCCCTGGATACGGCAGTCTCTAAATGGTCCATCCTTTCATCACAGCTACGAACTTTGTCTCTGTAACTCCTTCCCTGGGTGTTTTGTTCCCAATTCTAAGAAGGTGCACAGTGTCCACACTTTGGTCTTCATTCTTCTTGAGTTTCATGCGTTTAGCAAATTGTATCTTATATCTTGGGTATCCTAAGTTTTGGGCTAATATCCACTTATCAGTGAATACATATTGTGTGAGTTCTTTTGTGATTGTGTTACTTCACTCAAGATGATGCCCTCCAGGTCCATCCATTTGGCTAGGAATTTCATAAATTCATTCTTTTTAATAGCTGAGTGTTTAATTGTGTCCATTGTGTAAATGTACCATAATTTCTGTATCCATTCCTCTGTTGAGGGACATCTGGGTTCTTTCCAGCTTCTGACTATTATAAATAGGGCTGCTATGAACATAGTGGAGCATGTGTCCTTTTTACCGGTTGGGACATCTTCTGGATATATGCCCAGGAGAGGTATTGCTGGATCCTCCGGTAGTACTATGTCCAATTTTCTGAGGAACCACCAGACTGATTTCCAGAGTGGTTGTACAAGCTTGCAATCCCACCAACAATGGAGGAGTGTTCCTCTTTCTCCACATCCTCGCCAGCATCTGCTGTCACCTGAATTTTTGATCTTAGCCATTCTGACTAGTGTGAGGTGGAATCTCAGGGTTGTTTTGATTTGCATTTCCCTGATGATTAAGGATGTTGAACATTTTTTCAGGTGTTTCTCTGCCATTCGGTATTCCTCAGGTGAGAATTCTTTGTTCAGTTCTGAGCCCCATTTTTTAATGGGGTTATTTGACTTTCTGGAGTCCACCTTCTTGAGTTCTTTATATATATTGGATATTAGTCCCTTATCTGATTTAGGATAGGTGAAGATCCTTTCCCAATCTGTTGGTGGTTTTTTTGTCTTATTGATGGTGTCTTTAGCCTTGCAGAAGCTTTGTAGTTTCATGAGGTCCCACTTGTCAATTCTCGATCTTACAGCACAAGCCATTACTGTTCTATTCAGGAATTTTTCCCCTGTGCCCATATCTTCAAGGCTTTTCCCCACTTTCTCCTCTATAAGTTTCAGTGTCTCTGGTTTTATGTGAAGTTCCTTGATCCACTTAGACTTGACCTTAGTACAAGGAGATAGGAATGGATCGATTCGCATTCTTCTACATGTTAACAACCAGTTGTGCCAGCACCATTTGTTGAAAATGCTGTCTTTCTTCCACTGGATGTTTTTAGCTCCCTTGTCGAAGATCAAGTGACCATAGGTGTGTGGGTTCATTTCTGGGTCTTCAATTCTATTCCATTGGTCTATTTGTCTGTCACTATACCAGTACCATGCAGTTTTTATCACAATTGCTCTGTAGTAGAGCTTTAGGTCCGGCATGGTGATTCCACCAGAGGTTTTTTATCCTTCAGAAGAGTTTTTGCTATCCTAGGTTTTTTGTTCTTCCAGATGAATTTGCAGATTGCACTTTCTAATTCGTTGAAGAATTGATTTGGAATTTTGATGAGGATTGCATTGAATCTGTAGATTGCTTTTGGCAAGATAGCCATTTTTACAATGTTGATCCTGCCAATCCATGAGCATGGGAGATCTTTCCATCTTCTGAGATCTTCTATAATTTCTTTCTTCAGAGACTTGAAGTTTTTATCATACAGATCTTTCACTTCCTTAGTTAGAGTCACGCCAAGATATTTTATATTATTTGTGACTATTGAGAAGGGTGTTGTTTCCCTAATTTCTTTCTCAGCCTGTTTATTCTTTGTGTAGAGAAAGGCCATTGATTTGTTTGAGTTAATTTTATATCCAGCTACTTCACCGAAGCTGTTTATCAGGCTTAGGAGTTCTCTGGTGGAATTTTTAGGGTCACTTATATATACTATCATATCATCTGCAAAAAGTGATATTTTGACTTCATCTTTTCCAATTTGTATCCCTTTGATCTCCTTTTGTTGTCAAATTGCTCTGGCTAGGACTTCAAGTACAATGTTGAATAGGTATGGAGAAAGTGGACAGCCTTGTCTAGTCCCTGATTTTAGAGGGATTGCTTCAAGCTTCTCACCATTTACTTTGATGTTGGCTACTGGTTTGCTGTAGATTGCTTTTATCATGTTTAGGTATGGGCCTTGAATTCCTGATCTTTCCAAGACTTTTATCATGAATGGGTGTTGGATCTTGTCAAATGCTTTTTCCGCATCTAACGAGATGACCATGTGTTTTTTGTCTTTGAGTTTGTTTATATACTGGATTACGTTGATGGATTTCTGTATATTGAACCATCCCTGCATCCCTGGGATGAAACCTACTTGGTCAGGATGGATGATTGTTTTGATGTGTTCTTGGATTCGGTTAGCAAGAACTTTATTGAGGATTTTTGCATCAATATTCATAAGGGATATTGGTCTGAAGTTTTCTATCTTTGTTGGGTCTTTTTGTGGTTTAGGTATCAGAGTAATTGTGGCTTCATAGAATGAGTTGGGTAGAGTACCTTCTGTTTCTATTTTGTGGAATAGTTTGTGAAGAACTGGGATTAGATCTTCTTTGAAGGTCTGATAGAACTCTGCACTAAACCCATCTGGTCCTGGGCTTTTTTTAGTTGGGAGACTATTAATGACTGCTTCTATTTCTTTGGGGGATATAGGGCTGTTTAGATCATGAACCTGATCTTGATTCAACTTTGGTACCTGGTATCTGTTTAGGAACTTCTCCATTTCATCCAGGTTCTCCAGTTTTGTTGAGTATAGCCTTTGGTAGAAGGATCTGATGGTGTTTTGGATGTCTTCAGGATCTGTTGTTATGTCTCCTTTGTCATTTCTGATTTTGTTAATTAGGATGCTTTCCCTGTGCCCTCTAGTGAGTCTGGCTAAGGGTTTATCTATCTTGTTGATTTTCTCAAAGAACCAGCTCCTTGATTGGTTGATTCTTTGAATAGTTTTTCTTGTTTCCACTTGGTTGATTTCGCCCCTGAGTTTGATTATTTCCTGCCGTCTAGTCCTCTTGGGTGAATTTGCTTTCTTTTGTTCTAGTGCTTTTAGGTGTGTTGTCAAGCTGCTAATGTGTGCTCTTTCTAGTTTCTTTTTGGAGGCACTCAGAGGTATGAGTTTTCCTCTTAGAAATGCTTTCATTGCGTCCCATAAGTTTGGGTATGTTGTGGCTTCATTTTCATTGAACTCTAAAAAGTCCTTAATTTCTTTCTTTATTCCTTCCTTGACCAAGGTATCATTGAGAAGAGTGTTGTTCAGTTTCCACGTGAAGGTTGGCTTTCTATTATTTATTTTGTTATTGAAGATCAGCCTTAGTCCATGGTGATCTGATAGGATGCATGGGACAATTTCAATATTTTTGTATCTGTTGAGGCCTGTTTTGTGACCAATTATGTGGTCAATTTTGGAGAAGGTACCATGAGGTGCTGAGAAGAAGGTATATACTTTTGTTTTAGGATAGAATGTTCTGTAGATATCTGCCAGATCCATTTGATTCATAATTTCTCTTAGTTTCTCTGTGTCCCTGTTTAGTTTCTGTTTCCATGATCTGTCCATTGGTGAAAGTGGTGTGTTGAAGTCTCCCACTATTATTGTATGAGGTGCAATGTGTGCTTTGAGATTTACTAAAGTTTTTTAATGAATGTGGCTGCCTTTGTATTTGGAGCATAGATATTCAGGATTGATAGCTCCTCTTGGAGGATTTTACCTTTGATGAGTATGAAGTGTCCCTCCCTGTCTTTTTTAATGACTTTGGGTTGGAAGTCAATCTTATCAGATATTAGAATGGCTACTCCAGCTTGTTTCTTCATACCAGTTGCTTGGAAAATTGTTTTCCAGCCTTTCATTCTGAGGTAGTGTCTATCTTTTTCTCTGAGATGAGTTTCCTGTAAGCAGCAAAATGTTGGGTCTTGTTTGTGTAGCCAGTTTGTTAGTCTATGTCTTTTTATCGAGGAGTTGAGTCCATTGATATTAAGAGATATTAAGGAAAAGTAATTGTTGTTTCCTGTTATTTTTGTTGTTAAAGTTGGCATTCTGTTCTTGTGGCTGTCTTCTTTTAGGTTTGTTGAGGGATTACCTTCTTGTTGTTTCTAGGGCGTGGTTCCTGTCCTTGTATTGGTTTTTTTCTGTTATTATCCTTTGAAGGGCTGGATTCGTGGAGAGATAATGTGTGAATTTGGTTTTGTCGTGGAATACTTTGGTTTCCCCATCTATGTTAATTGAGAGTTTGGCTGGGTATAGTAGCCTGGGCTGGAATTTGTGTTCTTTTAGTGTCTGTATAACATCTGTCCAGGATCTTCTGGCTTTCATAGTCTCTGGTGAAAAATCTGGTGTAATTCTGATAGGCTTGCCTTTATATGTTACTTGGCCTTTTTCTCTTACTGCTTTTAGTATTCTATCTTTATTTAGAGCATTTGTTGTTCTGATTATTATGTGTCGGGAGGTATTTCTTTTCTGGTCCAGTCTATTTGGAGTTCTGTAGGCTTCTTGTATGTTCATGGGCATCTCTTTCTTTAGATTTGGGAAGTTTTCTTCTATAATTTTGTTGAAGATGTTTGCTGGTCCTTTGAGTTGAAAATCTTCATTCTCATCCACTCCTATTATCCGTAGGTTTGGTCTTCTCATTGTGTCCTGTATTTCTTGGATGTTTTGAGTTAGGATCTTTTTGCATTTTACATTTTCCTTGATTGTTGTGCCGATGTTCTCTATGGAATCTTCTGCACCTGAGATTCTCTCTTCCATCTCTTGTCTTCTGTTGCTGATGCTCGTATCTATGGTTCCAGATTTCTTTCCTAGGGTTTCTATCTCCAGTGTTGCCCCATTTTGGGTTTTCTTTATTGTGTCTACTTCCCTTTTTAGGTCTAGTATGGTTTTGTTCATTTCCATCATCTGTTTGGATGTGTTTTCCTGTTTTTCTTTAAGGACTTCTACCTGTTTGATTGTGTTATCCTGTTTTTCTTTAAGGACTTCTACCTGTTTGATTGTGTTATCCTGTTTTTCTTTAAGGACTTGTAACTCTTTAGCCATGTTCTCCTGTACTTCTTTAAGTGAGTTATTAAAGTCCTTCTTGATGTCCTCTACCATCATCATGAGATATGCTTTTAGATCCGTGTCTAGCTTTTCCGGTGTGTTGGGGTGCCCTGGACTGGGCGAAGTGGGGGTGCTGGGTTCTGATGATGGTGAGTGGTCTTGGTTTCTGTTAGTAAGATTATTACGTTTACCTTTCGCCATCTGGTAATCTCTGGGGTTAGTTGTTATTGTTGTCACTGTTTAAAGATTGGAGCAGAAGCTGTGTTCCACTCACCAGCAGTCTCAAAATCCTGTGGCGGGGGTCGTGGGTAGCTGGCAGTACCCCGGTGCTGGTCCAGCCGGAAGAGGCCTGTGGTCCTACTCAGGCCGGTTTTCTGCTTCCCTAACTAATGCAGTCTCTGGTCCCGCGCGCAATTGGATTGGAGCAGAAGCTGTGTTCCACTCACCAGAAGTCTTAAGATCCTGTGGCGGGTATTGTGGGTAGCTGGCGAGTGTCAGCCGACCCTGCGCCCTAGCTACCCAGGTGCTTTTCTGACAGGAAGAGGCTTGTGGCCCTACGTAGGCTGGATTTCTGCCTCCCCAACCAAAGCAGTCTCAGGTCCCGTGTGATTGGACTGGAGCAGAAGCTGTGTTCCACTCACCAGCAGTCTCAAAATCATGTGGCGGGGGTCGTGGGTAGCTGGCGGGTGTCAGGCGACCCTGTGCTCAAGCTACCCCTGTGCTGATCCGGCTGGATGAGGCCTGTGGCCCTACTCAGGCCGGTTTCTGCTTCCCTAACTAATGCAGTCTCAGGTCCCGCGCGCAATTGGATTGGAGCAGAAGCTGTGTTCCACTCACCAGAAGTCTTAAGATCCTGTGGCGGGTGTTGTGGGTAGCTGGCAAGTGTCAGCCGACCCTGCGCCCTAGCTGCCCCGGTGCTTTTCTGACCGGAAGAGGCTTGTCGCCTGGATATTTTCTAGTAAGTTGCTATTAGGGACAGAAATATGACATTGGTATGATTGAACACATGGGATAAACAAGTTCATTTAGCTATTTTGAGTGCAAATTGATTATTCTAGTAGAATGTTTTCAAGCATAGAGATGAAAGAAAAACAATGGTGGAGAGATAATCAGTTGGCAGTCTGCATCTTTTGGTTGTCACTTAAAGCTGCTATGAGAATGGCCCATTGAGCCCCAACTGATGCGAACGCCTCAAGTGATAACCCACGTTTAAGAAAAATAAATTTAGCCATGCTGAAAAAAAAATACGCGTTTTTTGAGACATAATAAAATCCATTGCTGGATTTTGCCACAGAAATTATTAGACCTGTACAAGAAGAAAATTTCTTAACATTATATATGTGTATATATATATGTATATATATATATATAGAGAGAGAGAGAGAGAGAGAGACATATATATATAGACATATATGTCTATATATATTTCTTTTTTCACTCCCTCTCTCCTACCCCTTCTCTGCCTTCCTGTCTAGATCCCTTCCTTCCTTCCTTCCTTCCTTCCTTCCTTCCTTCCTTCCTTCCTTCCTTCCTCCCTCCCTCCCTCCCTCCCTCCTTCCCTTATTTTTATACAATAAAATCAATAGCTTATTGATTTAGATCTTCATTTAAAAACTTTTATAAGGTGGTATTCTAAAATTCAAATGCCTTTCCTTTTTTTCAGGGTTGAGAACTAAACCTAGGGGTTTCCCAAAACTTTCAATCCGGAAAAGTGGAAAGTAGAGGATCAGCAGTTCCCCTGCCCCTGTGGAAAAGGGAAGCGCCAGGCAGGAGGTAGGACCAAAGTATTGCTGTCCTCTGTCCTCTTCTGCATCTGAATGTGGCCTCAAGTCCTTCCCACCTGCCTAAATCTCAAAATCTCCTCTGCAACCGAGGAAAACATTGACAATTCTTGAAACTTGTTTAGGAATGCTCTAGCATGTGGCACAAGCAGCAAGTGCTACTTAAGCAGAAGCATTGCTTCCTGCCTTCCCTTCCCTCTCCTCTACCTCAGTCTCTTCTTCAGAAAGAAAATTGTTTGCGCTACTATTTGATATGACTGGTGATGAACAGGGCCCAGAACCCGGCCTGGGGTGGAAGGTTACAGGTGGTTGGAGATGGAAGTCAAGAAAGTTATCATAAGAGGAACTATAACATCCACTTTCCAGTTGTCCTGCCCCCGATCTCCCCCCCAATCCCTCCAGTAAGGCAGAACAAAAGCAATGCCACCAAAGGCTCTGTATCATCCTCTTCCCCAACCTTGAATGTGAAGCACCAGGTATGGCTGGAAAGCTCACAACTAGAGAATGTATCCATAGTGACCAGAGCCTGGACCCCTCATGCCCAAGCTGTCCTGGCCCAAGCTCTGTTCTCTTGCCTCAAGAATTCTAACACTGAGATAGTTTTGGAGGCCCTCTCCTATCCATTTGCAATGTCTGTGTATGGAACATGATTGAGGAGGGTAGGTGTCTACTACAGTGTCCTCAGCATGACACAAGGAGAAAGGATTAGTGATTGCTACATCATTTACTGCAATTTTGCACTAAAGCTTCATAATTATGTACTTGGCTACATTGATGAGACTTGGTATGAATATGAATTTGGTGAGTTGGTAATTGTTTAAACATGGTAGAACTGAATCTGTGAGAAGAGAGCCTTCTGAAGTTTGAATTGAGAATCACCATGGTTGGCCTTTCAAGAAGGAGAAGAGGAAGAAAGAAGAAGAAGAAGAAGAAGAAGAAGAAGAAGAAGAAGAAGAAGAAGAAGAAGAAGAAGGAGAAGGAGAAGGAGAAGGAGAAGGAGAAGGAGAAGGAGAAGGAGAAGGAGAAGGAGAAGGAGAAGGAGAAGGAGAAGGAGAAGGAGAAGGAGAAGGAGAAGGAGAAGGAGAAGGAGAAGGAGAAGGAGAAGGAGAAGGAGAAGGAGAAGGAGAAGGAGAAGGAGAAGGAGAAGGAGAAGGAGAAGAAGAAGAAGAACAACAACAACAACAACAACAATAATGCTACATGAAGGTCTAACTCTCCAACATGCTAAGATTTGTTAAGCATCAGAGGTCACAAAAGCACTTTTTTCTCTTCTATAACTTAAACATTTAACCTTTACGTAATTGAACCTACTAGTTGGCTATTTCAATTTTGTGTGTAAAAGTTATCGTTAATTTTGGGTCTCTGGATTTTCTGCTCTATTCTATTTGAGAAAATTTCTGATTTATGAATCCTGGAGGAAAGAGCCTCCTTAAGGACTAAATGCCTGGTATAACCTGAGTAAGTGGGGAGCTCTGTTCCCACTGATCAGTGCTCACCAGGGTCTAGCTACAAGGAGTGTAGCTAACACCTTCCACGTGTTGCAGTCTCAACATTCACTAGCATGCCCACACTGGATGACTCAGAGTCAATGCCTGACCATGCTGCAGCACCAACAGCTGCTGGTTGCAGAGTTGCCAACAGTGCATTGCAGAGACACGCAGCGCTCCCTGGGAGACTCTCTCAGTGCTGTTGTGTCACAGATGGCTCTCAATTCCTTTCTCCATTCTTCGTTTTTCCTTGAAGAGTTGACAGGCTCAGATGTGGGCTCCACGCTCACCCTCTTTTTCTTCCGTGCTTATCTCTCACAGATGTTTTCTCCAATACATTTTAAAACATCTTTAATCCCACTTTGTCATCTGTCTCCTGGAAGATCCAAACCGGCTATGACACTCCTCAAATTTATGGCAGTTGTCATGGAATCCCTCCTGCCCCACCAATGAAGGTCAGCGTGTTTCATTAAAGAGGGCTGCTTTCTGACACACTCAGACAGGAGTGAGGAGCGAGGAGCGAGTTCCTGTACCACGTGCCTCCTGTGACAAGGTATTATGAAGAACCAAGATCAATAAATCTTTTTCAAATGCAAATAGTTGGTTAGTGTCCAGGCAAAACACACAGAGCCAACATTAGATGTCATGTAGGATGTGGAACGTTTTTTCCTGAGTAAAATAGACATCTATTCCCCCCACACCAGAATTCACAGAGGATGGGTGAAAACCATTGCAATGTAGTAAATCAGGCAGCAACATGTCACAACTTATCAGAATTTGCTCTGTCCCCCATGTTGCATGCTGAGTGTCTATCATGGTGCTCCATTGAATTCCCTGTCTGGAGAAGATAAAACCCACAAAGTTATAAATTCACAATTTTGTCCCCATCAGATGTTTATTTGGTTGTTTCAAACACTGAATTTTTTTTCCTTTAAAGATTTAATTATGTGTAGACATGCATGTCAGTGTGGGGGTCTGTGCATAGGAGGACAGCGGATTTCCCTGGAGCTGAGATTAAAGACTGCTAACAGCTACCAGATTTAGGTGTTAGGAGCCAAAACCAGGCTGTGTGTAAAAGCCTAAAGTGGTCTTGATTGCTGAGTCACCTCTCCAACTTCAGCCTTGGTCTTCAAAAGGAGACACTTAAGAGACAAAAGTCACAGTTCACACAGATGTCAAGAAACAGTAACAGTGCACCATTCTCTGGTTCATTGGACCATTTCTGTTCACAAACCTAAAAGATACTAGACTTCATTCAAAAACATTAATCACCAATGAAATTCTCTATAGCAAGTGTGTGTGTACGTGTGTGTGTGTACGTGTGTGTGTGTGTGTGTGTGTGTGTGTGTGTGTACATTTATATTAGAAGTCTATATTGGGTGCCTTTCTCAGTTACCAATGGAATCTCTCATTGCAACTGGTGATTCTAATTTTGTTGGCTGTCCAGTGAGCTCCAGGGATCTGCCCGTCTCTGACTCTCAAGAGCTGTGATTTACAGATCCTCACTGTCATGCCTGCCTTTGTATGTGGATGCTAGAGATCTGAACTCACATGCTTGTGTCTGTACATCATGGTTTTAAGATACTTTTTCACTGCCTATCCATTTATGGCCATGTGGGCATCTTGAAAAGCAATCTATAAGAACTATAATTAAAGATACAGTCTTTCAAAGTGACCATTCAAGTAGGATTGTGAGGTGGGTGCCTCTGTGAAATGGTCTTAAATAAGAATTTCTTTACTGTCCTGTAGGAAATATATGTTTATTTAGAGTTGGTCATACTCCAGTGTTACAATTTAGATGTCAGTGTCTATATTTGACCTTGTACCTCCTCCTTCCTCTTACATTTATACATCCTTTAATATAGATTATCAGTTTCCATTTCAAATCTGAATATTATTTGTTCAAATAACAAATTTCATGCAATATCCAAAATCCTCAGAAACTATTAGCTAGGTAATCCAAAATTTTCTTCTAGCATTGACACAAATATCATCTTATTGAGTTGGTGTGTAATACACACACACACACATACATACACACACATATACACACATACACACACACACAGCCGGGCGGTGGTGGTGCACGCCTTTAATCCCAGCACTTGGGAGGCAGAGGCAGGTGGATTTCTGAGTTCGAGGCCAGCCTGGTCTACAAAGTGAGTTCCAGGACAGCCAGAGATATACAGAGAAACCCTGTCTCGAAAAACAAAAACAAAAAAACAAAAACAAAAAACAAAAAAAATACACACACACACACATATACATGAGTAGAACATCATGCTTTGAATTTAACTTCAAATGCTGATGGTCATAGAATAGAAGGTAGGAGAACTCTACAAATACTTATATTAAAAGAGATACTCCTGTTGTACTACACATGGTCTTGGATATATAAAAAGAATTAAATCCTATCATTACTCCCTGAATGAACTTAGACACATTTACATAACTTGGTTGGATTCTTTTTATATGTGACACAGAGATAATCATATCAACTTCATGGCTCATTGAAAGATTAATTGAAATAAGATGTGTAAATATGTAAATTACTTATCACAGACTAACATAGTCACATTTCTTCTTAATCTAGGTTCTGAGTGAGTGCTCAAAATCAATGAACACAACCCCAATTAAAGAACTTTCTCTTTAAAATCTTGTTCTTACTATAGTACAAAGATTAATCATAGGGACTGGTTTATAAGCCGATTATATGCCAAATATAATTTATGGGCCAAATCCAGCTTACATCCTGTTTTTAAAATAAAGATTTATTGAAACATTGTCACATTCATTTATTAATATGGTTATGGCTGTTTTGCACTGCAATAGAGCAGATTAGTGGATTTCATCATAGATAAATATTTATCATAGTCAAAATATTTTCTGTCTTTTTACAGAAAGTGTTTGTTGACCTCTCCAAAAAAGTTAGAATACATCCAGCAGAAAAGCCGCGCTGAAGCCTTGTGTTCCATAACCACCAGAAATTTTATATGCATTTTCTACTAAGAATTGAACAACCCTGCTTCAAGATGGTATTAATACATATTAGTACAATGAAGATACAATGAAGAAAAACACACAATGATGTGGTACTGATGAAGGCATCTACACAGAATGGGGTGCTGGCCAAAATGCACTATGACCAAGAAAGGCAGATCCACAGGACAAACCAAAGTCACCAGGTCTACTGAGGGAAAACTGTCAGCATGCTACTCACTGTGTAACTCTGAGGACATCGCCATACTGTGGTGTCTATCATTAACTCCTGATATGACAGGCTGGGTTCCATTTGGGCTCACTGGAGAAGCCTTGGTGATAAGAGGCTCTCATTTCACATTCACTTATTCAGTTCTGTCCCCTAAGCCATGTTCCCATGTTACATTAATAGACATTGTCAACATGCATGTTAATGGTGAAATCGTGAATGAAACCGTATTGAGAAAAAAGGCTTTGCAGATTTGAGTTTATTAGGAAGAGATTGTTCCAGGTTAGGCTAGGTTCTTAAATCCAGTGACCTCTGTCAGTAATAGAAGGAAAGTAGGACAAGGAACATGAGCAGAACATCATTTGACAAGAGAAGTACAGACTTGAAAGATGTGTCTTTAAGTCAAGGGATGCTGAGAGGTTCCTGGAGTTAGAAATGACAAGGTTGCCTGTAGGTGTCAGAGGAAATGTGGTTCTGAATTCACCTTCCTAATCTTCAGAACTCTGAAACAGTTCATTTCCTTGAATAATGCCAGGGAGTTTATACATTTGCTACAGTCTCTCTCTCCCTCTCCTTCTCCCTCTCCCTCTCATTCTCCCTCTCCCTCTCCCCCTCCCCCTCCCCCTCCTCCCACCCCTCGTGTGTGTGTGTGTGTGTGTGTGTGTGTGTGTGTGTGTGTGTGTGTGTGTGTGTATAATAATGAGAAAAGCTAGGCATGGTAGTACAACCTCACAATTCCAGCCACTTGGTAGGTATGGGCAGAGGATCACATGTTTCAGGCTACAGACTAATATCCTATCTTCTACCCACTAAAATAAAGAGAAAGAAAAGTTGAGACGTGCAATAGAAGGAAAATAATATCTAGAGAAATATTAACTTTTCAATTATATACTAAATATAGACTTATTTTTAAGAGTCTGGGATACCAACAAACAATAACAGCATCCCTCAGGCTAGATGTATTGAATCTTGTAGGTATTTTGCCCCTGCTTTCTGAATATGTAGTGGCAAAGGGTTTGACCTCTAGGTCCTCTCCTTCCTAACTACTTCTAGAGTATTTCTGTGCCCTGGGGGAATAATGGAACCCATGTAAAGCACTTGTTGGGAAGACTAACTAGGTTAATAAGGAGAAATCACTAGATGACATTGTTTGTTGTCATTGCATACTGTTTTGTGTAATTGTGATCAATAATATTGAATTTTTTACTCGTGTTGTGATGCATGCTATGCCAATTTCACATAATTAGCAATGCAATAAGCATCTTCATGTGTTTCTACAATCTGCGTTTACCAAGGGAAGGTCAACAACAACAGAATCCTTACATGACATGACCTAAATAAGATCATTTAAAAAGTATCAAAAATCAATGACAGCATTAAAACTCAACAAAACAGGACTGTGCGTTATGCATTCACTATCCATCTATTGCATGCTCAGTCACATCTAATATACCTTTAATATGCTATTAATACTTTAAAAACATCCTTTATTCTAACAATTCCAATCACCTTTGAATGAATTCAAACTGATTAAAAATTTGCTACTCTGTTATTATAAATGCTAAAATGTTTTGTTTTCCGGATCTCAATTACCTTCCAGAAAGTTTGGCACAGCAATTAAATTGAGGTATTATTTGAGAAAACAGCTATTTTAACTGTCTCATTAGAGTTGAATCATTAGTGACAACTTTTTGTGCCCTTCCATTCCTGTTAAGCTCTTGAGCTAAATAAAAATAATAATAATGAAAAGAAAAACCTCGAAGCCTGTGCCCCCTACTTTCCGACAGCACTGATAAGAGGATTGGAATGAATGGATAACCAAAACCTCGTCTCCATGGAAGGTTTGAGCAAGCTAGTAGTTCAGTGACCATTTTAACAGAACTGAATAAACTGCCTGGAATCCTTTGTCATCCGTGACTGAGAAAGGCAAGGTTTCGCTCTCATTTTTCCCCCCTGGACTGTATTCATGCTGTAGTTTCAAAGGTTAGAGTGCACCTCAACCAGCCAGAAGCTAAATACCTGTGTTTTCACAAAGATCAGAAATTTGTTCTACATCAAGTTTTCTGTTTTGATGAGTTGATCAGGAGCATATATGAAAACAGAAACGACTTCCTTGCTGAGCCCAGTGGCACAGCACCCCTCAGCCTTTAGAAAACATGTTATGCTCACCTGCCATTATTATTACATCTGGGCCAGGGCAGATGGAAGTGGCCACCAAGGAGGATCTTGTTTAGATCAGTTAAGGGCAGATCTCTGTGCTGTCGAGGCTAGTGAAGCACAGTGAGCTTTGTGCCTCCTCTCCTGACCCCTCACTTGATGGGGTAAGCTTTTTAGAGTTTTTACAAACATTTGAATCTCCACATCCACAATTATGGACATATAAGTCCTCTACTTCTAATCCAGCAAGGGGACATGATTCACTTACTATATGTCTCTTTAGGTCTTGTTCTTTTTTTTCCTTGTTCTATTTCTTCTTAATTCATAAACTCTCATTCCCCTTGATTCAGTCAGCCATCATATAAGTTAAAACTTTAATGAACAAAAATATGTTTAGAATGCCCGGAGAGCTGGGAATGGAATTAAACTTGAAGTAGCACTCCTTGGATATTTAGTATTAATACTGTGTGTAACCACACAAAAATCTTTGAATCCCCCTTTAGTTTAGATTAGCTAAACATGGCAGATCTACACAACAGGGTTCACCATGCAAATGTTCACCGTGCAAATATACTATTTTGTGAATTTGTGATCATATTTTATATAGAATATATGTACTCTGAAGGCTTTTCTGTATTTATTTTGATTTACTTTTGTATATGTTAGCTAAGTTAATTGTATATGACCAGCCTAAGACTGCATTTGGATCTCATGTAAATCAAGGGAAATGCCAAAGACCAGTTAAGGAGACTTCGACAGAGTTTGAAAAAAAAAATGAGGTTGGCTCTATTGCATGAGCAAGAAATGATAAAAAAAATTAAGAAAAACACATTTCATGAATTAGAAAAAGTAAGAAGAGAGAAAAGAATAATAGGCAGGCAGATTTAAACAAAGCCAGTATATTTTTAAAAAATGAATCAAGCAAATATTAGAAGTTAATCCAAATAATGCCTTTTTGGTTTCAAAAATATGCACATACACATGAATCATATAGAATGATCAAGGGCAACGCTCATATGCTAGAAATAAACAGAAGACCCATTCGATTTTGATTTACTTTGTAAAATGAAGAACTTTTTTAAATAAAGGTGACATTGGCATAGATGAAAGGCAGACAAAGAACAAGAAACATTGTGGTTTGTTGTTTGTTGTTGTTGTTGTTGCTGCTGCTGCTGCTGCTACTGTTGTTGAAATCACTGAATTATTCCCCAGACGTTTTTTGTCTAATTTTTTTCCAGTAGCTTAATAACACAAGTCAATAGGCTTTAGACAGTATGAGTGCAGAAGGAACAGACAAAAATTATAATGTTCCAGTCTGGCAGAGGTATGGGGGCAGTGGAGGAGGAGAAGGAGGAGATGGGAGAGGGAGAGAAGGAGAATTGGAAAGGAAGGGGAGGCAGCGGGGTAGGTTGCTACCAGGGTCTCCAAAGAGTAACTGGAGGATCTCTCCAAGGACTGGGGGAGTCTGACAGATATGCTCAGAGGAAAAGCGGCACAGGGTTTCAGAGAGCACTGGTACAGGCTTTTGGCAATTCCCAAAGGAGATTGGTAGGGCAGTGGAGGCACAAGGCTCTTGAGCAGAGGGTGGGCAGGGGTGTGGGCAGTCCTAAGAAAGAGGGTCCTAAAGGACAAAGCTGAAATTTCTTACCTGGGTCTCTAAGCCAAAAGGAGAAGTGAGAAGCTTTGTTAGGAAAGAAATGTGCTGGAGTGATGTTGATAGTGGTATAGAGACAGTCGGGTGGGGAGTGGCAGGAATCTGAGCAAGATACATTTTTTATATACGTACATATAATAAAACATATACATATATCACATACACATATACATACACCATATACATATATATCACATACACATATACATATATATCATATACATATATGTAATATATATGCATAACATATACACATACAGATGCATATACATATACAGCATATACACATATGCATGCATATACATATACAACTTCAAAAAGTGCTTTTAAGAAGCAGAAATGCCTTCTCTCAGGATTAGCAGGCAGAAGTCTAGGCCCACTATTCTCTACTCTAATGGAGACCCTCCCTTCTCCTCCAGTTTCTGGTTGCTTCAGGCATTACCCCTTGGCCCATAAACCAAACTCCAGTTGTTTCTTCTTTATACCGTCTACTCTTATTTCTCGTTCATAGGACATGTCACATGACTACATTCTTCAGCTGCGTTAATGCAAAGGTCTGGAGACACTTTGTAAATCACTGCCTTGGACTTGCAGGCTTGAAGTAGAAACATTCATGTTTCTACTTCAGCTTTCATGAACATAATTTATTGTAAATGTTAGCAATCAGGCATCTCCCTGGCCAGCCTGAAGTGGCCCAGTGACAGTAGGACACATCATCAAAAGATTCCTACTGCACATGTGTTACATCCTTAATAAACGACTCCATCTGTTTTTCCTCCCCATTCTTTTTCCTTTTTTCCTCCACTCAGAGGTAGACGCTATATGCCTTCCCCCTTCCCTAAATAAACCCCCAACATGAGACCTGTCACATGATGTGACTTTAGAATCCCACCATTTTGGCTTAAATCCAACAGTAAAATTTGAAGAAAAATAACCCAATTGTTAAAATGTGAGTTGTAATTAATATTGGATCAGAAGAGTGAGTTTATTCTCTCCTGTTCCATCATTTGTATAGGCATCTGTGCTTTCCCGAGGGAATCCTGACATCTTTATGAATATAATCTGTATTTCCACACTGCAGTAGGTTCCAAGGACTACACTCAGGCCATCCAGCTTGGCACCAAGTGCCTTTACCTGCTGAGCATTAAGGACTGTTCTTCAGGAATGAGATAAAAGGGCACATGGTACCACTCATAGTCTCATGCAGAAAGACGGTGCAGAGAAAGTGCTGTCCAACACCATGTGTTTGTGAATTCAGGAAGCATTTGGCTTCCCTCAGAAGACAGGAAAACAGTTTCTGTCTCTGCCTCTGTCTTCATCTCCCTCTCATTCTCCCTGACATCCTCTCCCTCTCATTCTCTCCCTCTCTCCCTCTCTCCCTCTCTCCCTCTCTCCCTCTCTCTCTTCTCTCTCTCTCTCTCTCTCTCTCTCTCTCTCTCTCTCTCTTTCTCTCTCTCTCTCTCCTCTCTCTCTCTCTCTCTCTCTCTCTCTCTCTCTCTCTCTTTCTCTCTGTTTGTGTGCATGTGTGCATGTGTGCATGTGTGCAAGAGTGAAGGAGCTATGGTTTAGGAAATCTGAAGAAAGACTTGAAAAGAACACGCACAGGGGACTCAAGCTAATGACCACAGGATGCTCACTAAGGGGAGGGATGAGATGGCTGAATTCATGTGTTCCTGCAACCACCCTGGCCATTTTCTTAAAGCTAATATTGATAGACCTATTAGAAGCTTAAGTCTTACTTCCAGACCACATGTATACACACTACTTCCTTTTCAGTTATAAAAGAAATTGTGAAGAAAACTAATGTTATCCACTTATTATGTAAATTAAAACATATTATTATGTAATTAAGAAGAATTGTCTTATATGATAAATTAAGGTGTTTTGGAAATTTAACTAGGATAAACTATGCATAAACGTCTAAGCCTGGAACATGCTATCAAGTTGCTATCAAGAGAGGGAGAGGAGAGCTGCACTTGAAGACCTACATCCAAGTTATGAAGTAGTAAATGGATGAGAGGAAGTGATGTTTTAGAAAGTGACTGTTGTGAAATAATTCAAAAGCATATATCCATAAGTGATAGAAAGTGGTGTATTTAAACACCTTCAAGAGCCGAGAGCCTTATTGAGAGAATTCACAAACCTATGCGAGCAATTTCAGATATCCAAGCATCTCTCCTTTGTACTCTTTCTTTTTGAAAGGCAATAAATATTCCTGAGTAGATTCCTGAGGACATTCTTAAAAAAAAAAGTGCTTACAATGGGGGAAGAATCTCCTTGGTTATATTCAAGCCTAACTTTCATTTCTCTGAGAAAGCCCAGAAAGGTGTGACTTGCTTATAATCTGGCCTCACCTGAGATGATTTCATAATGAGGCTTTGTCACTACTAAAACAGGCTCCCTGACAAATACAAAGAAACTCAGCTGGTGAGGTGAAGCGAGGAGACGCACAGTTTGGAGAAAAGGCATTAGGTAGCTTTTTTTTTTCCCACAGACTTTTAGTACAATTCACTGTGAAGTAATCTTGCATAGTTCACAATAAACCTGCTCTGAATAGCAACAGAAATACCAAATAATAAATATATCCAATCTTTAAAACTCTCTGACAGTAGAAAAATCTTATAACAACTTGGAAATGGTTTGATCCAGTGTCTTGTGATGAACACAATATGTTTTTTTTCTTTTCCTTTTTTGCTCTCACACATAGTAGTCTCCAAATAGCCCATACATTTAAAATGGTTCGACTATCAATATTACATAAATTTTGGTAAAATATTATATAAATTTTTATCAAACACTTTGGACTTTTATCTTAACATCCAGATTAGGTTCTATTAACGTATTAAGGATAGAATGCATTACTCAGTATTGGAGCTAAGTTTCCCATGGATATGTTTATTCCTTAGTGTCCTGAGGGACATTAACATTGAACATGAGCAGATTTTGAGAACAGTGTGTATCAACCCAGTGGTCTTTGTGGATGTAAAGAAATAATTAAATTACCTTAGAATGGTTGGACCTGGAGGGCATCATCCTGAGTGAGGTAACCCAATCACAAAAGAACTCAAATGATATGTACTCACTGATAAGTGGATATTAGCCCAGAAACTTAGAATACCCAAGATACAAGATACAATTTACAAAACACATGAAACTAAAGAAAAAAGAAGACCAAAGTGTGGACACTTTGCCCCTTCTTAGAATTGGGAGCAAAACACCCATGGAAGGGGTTACAGAGACAAAGTTTGGAGCAGAGACAAAAGGATGGACCATCTAGAGACTGCCATATCCAGGGATCCATCCCATAATCAACCTCCAAATGCTGACACCATTGCATACACTACCAAGATTTTGCTGAAAGGACCCTGATATAGCTGTCTCTTGTGAGATTACACCGGGGCCTAGCAAACACAGAAGTGGATGCTCACAGTCAGCTATTGGATGGATCACAGGGCCCCCAATGGATGAGCTAGAGAAAGTACCCAAGGAGCTAAAGGGATCTGCAACCCTATAGGTGGAACAACAATATGAACTAACCAGTACCCCGGAGCTCTTGTCTCTAGCTGCATATGTATCAAAAGATGGCCTAGTCGGCCATCAGTGGAAAAAGAGGCCCACTCGTTGTGCAAACTTTATATGCCTCAGTACAGAGGAACGCCAGGGCCAAAAAGTGGGAGTGGGTAGGTAGGGGAGTGTGGGGGGTGCTATGGGGGACTTTTGGGATAGTATTGGAAATGTAAATGAGGAAAATACCTAATAAAAATTTAAAAAGAAGAAAATTGCTTTATGCCTTATTGAAGAAGGAAGTTTGTAGACTGGGCAGCTTTCTTTAATAATAAGGAGCATTTTTAAAAGGTGCAATTCACTGACTTGTTTTAAAACACAGTTGAAATTTTCATTTATGAAAACGTGGTAGTGTGAAATGACACAATAAAAGTGATGGCCTTCCTGAGGCCGATGGATACTGGCACTCTGCTCGCTAGTTTTATGGGGAGAAGAGATACTGACCTTTTTTCCCCCTGTTTTTCCTACATCTCTGGCTGGAACTGGGCATCTGGGAGCACCTTCCCACTTGGAGGAGCACTGGGTCCCAGGGTATTCTCCCTCTCCACTCACTGATCTTTAAATATGAAGGGTTGTATAAAAGTGAGGTGCCTTCTTCTCCAAATCATCATAAATACTCAAACGGGGCTGAGAAAAGTATCTTCAATATATAGCAAGATAAACAGTTATTAACAAGCATCAAAGGTGTTTTTTTTATTATCTATAGATTATTTTTGAGATTATAATTTAATTATTGTGCTTCTCCCTTCTCTTCTCTCCCTACAAACCCTATCATACAACCTCCCTCTCACTGTCCTTTAAATGCATGGCTGTTTTTTCATTAATTATATATGTGTATATGTATATATGTGTGTATACATATGTATATATGTATATATATGTATTTGTATCTATATACACACATACATATATGTGTGTACATGTATGTATGTATGCATGTATGTATGTATTTGCATATACTGCTGTATTCCTGCTGAGTATATATAATGTTAGTCGTATGTATGTTTTCAAGTCTGACTGTTTTGCATAGGATAACCAGTTGGTGTGACATTCCTGGAGAGTCACCTCTCTCACTCCCAGATTTCCTCATTGCCTGTGGGTTGAGTATACCTCTTCTTTCACCAAGCACGTTTTGAGCAACCTTTGTATATTTCAAGTCTGTGTTTCAGTTGTTAGTGTCTAAACGATTCTTTAAAACACTACTACTCCTGTAATGCACTTAAGGAGATACATCTGATGTGATGCTCTTTTGTAAACAGCTAATTCAAGTAATTATCTTAAAAAATCCTGAGTGTTCTAAATCTTTCATACATAATTTTTACTCATGCACATAGATATTCTACATATATGTATAGTATTCTTACTGTAAAAAGCAGGGATAGGAGACTACCAGAGAGGAATATGAGATGTCGAGGACAGAAGGAGAGAAGGACACATGTGACAGTGACATAGAAAAGATGCTGCAGGGCATGGAGGGTACAGAGAGGAAGAAAGGGGCCTAGGAGTAGGGGACAGGGTAGCAAAGAAATAACAAAATCAAATTTATTGCAAAATGCCCTCCATGAAACCCCAATGCTTAATATGTTTTGCAAAAGTCAGAATTCTATTAGACTCCAGGTATTTGGAGTTCTTTGCATATTGGTAAACTTTTAAGAATGAGTTAGGATTTTAAGTTACAATATGTTAGCAGGTCCTAATACACACAGCTCAGAAGCCTACAGTTCCTCCTCTACAAAGTGAGCATTGTTCGGCTGCCACAAGACTAAGTTAAGCAGTTACCCAATGTCAGTACAATTACTGATATTTAATTTGTTTCTAATATTTCAAATAAGGCTCTACATCAGAGTTTCACTTCTTCAGGCCTGGAGTATTCATCATCTAGGTTTTTCAGATCCAGTTATAAGCCTCTTATTTTAGCAGCTGTAAGCAGGTACTACAATAATTTATGATGAATAAGGCAAACTGGCAGTCTTCTTACAGGAGGGGTTTTACTACTGTTTTCCAAAATATTTTGGGGTGACTAATACCTGTTCCCCAGTAATTGGCAGAGTGTGCTAGATCCTGAATTTAGGGAACATTTAACTGAAGAAAGCTTCTGAGAGTTAAAACACTCATTTTTCTTTGCATTTAGTTCCCAAATGGAGACAAATAGCTTAAAAGCAATATTAACCTCACTGTGCATGGGCTATTTGTCTTCATAAGGAACCGTCTGAAAACAAGAAAACAAAGCCCATAAAAATGATTTTATTTAATCACACAAGTATATCTCACCAAAAATCTTTAGTTATTTCCTCGAGGCTTAATTCCAACCTCAGTAACTCATGAACAAATCCTGTGGATGTCAATGGAGGCTGGATATGTGCAACTCTGAGCCAAATTTGGTTGTCATGGATGAATTAGTCAGCAAGCACATTAGGCTCATAGAAAAAAAAAAAAAAAACAGAAAATAGTCTCATTCTGCAGTCCTTTTCCATCTTCTCAAATTTATGAACCTAATACAGTAGTAATTATTGGATCTCCATAATGCACATTAAACCACAGTTGTATGCATGCGTCACAGTCACTGGCTTTAAACATTTACCTTTCTACATAAATGGTAATGATCTTACAGCCATAACTCATCATAACAAGAGTAGTATACAGCGGCATCCTTTGTGACAAGGTTAATTCCATTTAAGAAAATAATGCTAACATTTTAAAGGCAGCCATTCAATTGGTGTCATTACTGCATTCTTGTTATAGGGCAATAATCTGATTTCACAAGTGTCAAAGTTATTCAGGAAGCTTCAAAACATTCATTCAAATGCAAGATGTATAAATAAAGAGGCAACAACTAAGTGTGATTCTCTGGGTTCTAAGGCTATTGTGTTTAAGAAAAACTCTTTGGCTGGTGGTTTGGTCCCTGAGAACTCTGACAGGCCCGGTTAGTTGAGATTGTTCTTCCTATGGGGTTGCAATCCCCTTCAGTTCCTTTAGTCCTTCCCCTAACTCTTCCATTGGGGTCCCTCGGCTCAGTCTGATGGTTGGCTCTGAGTATCTGCATCTGTATTGGTCAGATATGGCAGCTCAGTCAGCTCAGGGGACAGCTATACCAGTCTCCTGTCAACAAGCCCTTCTTGGCATCAGACCCAGGCTCTAGCTACTTATGTAGCACAGGATGGCCTTATCTGGTATCAATGGGAGGGGAAGCCTTTAGATCTGTGGAATCTTGTTTCCCCAAATTAGGGGGATGCTAGAGAGGCAAGGAAGGATTTGGGGGGTGGGAGACAGCACCCTCATAGAGGCAAGTGGGAGGGGGATGGGATGGGGGTTGCAAGGGGGAACTGGAAAGGGGGACAACATTTGGAATGTAAATAAATAAAATAACCAATAAAAAAGAAAGAAAGAAAGAAAGAAAGAAAGAAAGAAAGAAAGAAAGAAGAAAGAAAGAAAGAAAGAAAGAAAGAAAGAAAGAAAGAAAGAAAGAAAGAAAGAAAGAAAGAAAGATGATGTCTTTCTGAAAATATTTTTCTAGATATTCATGCATCAGTTTTCCACTAGGGAAGACACTTCTTTAAATAGCATGCAGTTTACTAAAATAAAGATGAATATCCTGGGAGCCTAACCTTTTTCACTATAACAAGTAAACTTCATGTAGAATTTCTTATGTAATGAGCTGAACACTGGTCTTCTAACAAATTGCCATAGAGCCTGGTTGTGCAGCATATGAATGGAGATGCCAGTGCCTTATTTACTTTGCCTGAATCAATAGCTAGTCTTTTCTTGAAGACCAATGTGATAAGCATAAAGACAGTGGTAGACTTAATTACACTCAGATGGGAGCAATGCATGCGGATCTCCCGGAGAGCTTTTAAAACAAAGATTCTGAGGCCTCGTCTTCCTCACGGTTAGTTATGTAATCTGATTTCACATCTACATTTTAAGCAAAACTTCCCGATGTTTCAACGGCTGTTCCTAAACACGGATGAACATGGCTCTAGATAAAGAATAGAATTCAGAAAGTGAAAGTCCAGCTGACAAAATAAGGGGTGTGAATTAGAGGGCCTGGGATAGGAATTCAGCTTGCCACACGAGTACATGGTGCTAAGGGAGCCTGACTTCATCACCTTACTTATCTAAACTCAGTCCTTGAGAATTAAACCAAATGGCACTTTTGACTGACCCTGCTACCTGGTAGCAATATTGCTACTCTGATGGTTTGTTATGACACAGACTGCGTTCAATGTCCAGTATGGACTGAGTTATCATTACCAAACCTATATGTTGAAGATCTAAGCCATACTACCTCTGAATATCATCACCACTATGTATCTGAAGATGGAATTAAGATAAAATTTGGCCAATTAGTATGAGTCTTAATCTGATATGGGCTGTGTACCTATAAAACCTATAAATTTTGCAAATGACAAAGTTTAGGTGGATATTTTTGAGAGTGTAAAGAGAATTAATTAGGAATGTGTCAGGATTTAACAGTGGAAGACATGAGTGGAAGTAGTTCTGGCAAACTGAGGGCTATCGTCACCCTAACTGTAAAGCATGTGAAGTTAAATGCAGAGACACAACCAGGTTTCGTTTCATGGCCTTTGGCTTGATGAAAGAGAGCTTGTTTGGAGTTCAAATCAAAAAACTGTTCATACTCCCTCTCTGTAAAAATACAGTGATTCATAACTATGATATACTTAGTGGATTGTCCTTTTTTTTTTTTATTAGTAGAAAACGACATTTGGGGAATCTCCAGAAATGGAATCAGAAGGAAGTAGTTATGCAGACATTCTTATAGAATACACGGGATTTGGATAAAAATGCAGATACTATTTAAAGGTTGTTGGAAGTAGAAAGAGCTTGAAAATTTGCCACTGGATGAAGTAAAGACTTGGGAGTTCATATGATTCTCTTTGAGCAGGCTTCCCAATTCACTGGACAATTAAGGCAAAAATTATCTACTGACTTTGCTTGAGTTGGTAACAGGAGTTTATGCATGAAAAATGACTAATGTAGAGTGTATATTTGAAAAGAAGCTTGGAAATAGCCAGAGCTGTTTATTCTGTCTCTGTCTCTCTCTGTTTCTCTCTCCCCTTCTTCCTGTTTCTCTGTCTCTCCCTAGCTCTGTATGTCTGTCTGTCTCCTTCTCTGACTCCCTGTCTCCCTGTCTCCCTGTCTCTATCTCTCTCTGTCTCTCTGTCTCTGTCTCACTCTGTGTGTGTGTGTGTTTCCTGCTTGTTTGTTGATTGGTTGGTTTTATGTTTATGTTTGCTGTTTGACCAAACTGCTATCTTAAACCTAAGGCTGTTACAGTTGAAAATGTAGTTTTCCCATTTTTCCTGAAATGATTTGAAGAGATGCTGCAAGGATAAGAACAAAATTCTGCCAGTGAATGAAAAGGGGGGGGGATCACAAATGTAAATATAAATTCTGTTAAAACTCTAGGCAGACCTTGAACTCTGTTTACTAGGAAGACTTGTAAAGAGTGGATGGAAGAAAGTAGAGTCAGAAATATTATCAAACCTTATCCCTCAAATACTTTTATTTCGGGGGGGGAGGAGCGGTTGCTAAGGCATTCTCTCATAGCCCTGGTGTGCACAAGTTGAAGCTCTGTGAATAGAGATGTCAGAATACAGAAGAGAGAGACTGAAAAGATGGCAAAATGTAAAGAGACTGGCACAGAGGCGAGCCATACACAAGAGCAAGAGGCACAAAATTTGGCCCAGATTCAGAAATTGGGCTGGAAAAGCAGTCAGGACTTGGAATGTTGGTTCAGACTTTTAGATGCCGATGTAGAATTAAAAATGAGGCAAGAATACCACGTTATTGGAACAATCCACAGCTGGGATTGAAGGGAACACAAGAAACTTGTCTAGGAGGACATTGGTGGCAGGATCTCAAAGCCTTCTCTCTGTTGAGTAGTTCTCCATTGGCATTGTGAATAAGGGTGACTGTCTGTGTTAGCATTAGTGAGCTGCTTGGCCTTTTGGAGGTCATGTTCAGTCCTCTGAACTTTCTTCATTTATCTTTAAAATGGAAACAGCAGTGGTTCCTCTTGCTTCACCTACTTGTGATAATTAAATGAGCTATGGTATGTGAGGCATTTTTTTTAAAGGAGTGCCTCAGTAGTAGCTACCGTACTGATAATAACATCTTTGAGAGTATCATTCATTTCTCTGTCCAGTGTTTGCAGGGAGAAAATTCAAATTCCTTTTAAAATGTTCTGGTTGGTTCAAATACCTTTATTTGAGAAATAATAAGATAAGTGAAAGCAGTTAAATGGCAAATATACTTGTTTCCCTTCTGCAAATGAATTTGATTGGCCCCTCCTACTCCATCCTCTTGTATGCTATTGGGTCATAAAGGAGCCAATACACACCTTGCTTTTTTTTTCTGTATTGTATACATAGCCCAATAATAATCCTGAATTCTTTTAAATACAAGAGTATTCAAAAAGCTGTTTTAAAATTTCCATGTTTTTAAATCTTTTTCTTAAAAAAAAAAAAAGAACAAATCTAATATGGCTTTATTCCATCTGTCCAGAAAAATGTTACATAAGACTTATAGAAATAGTTTTATTTCCAGATATTTATATTTTTATATCTTTTAAAGGTGTCTTACCTGCTTAAAATATTTTGTTTCCCTGTTCATTCATGCACTGAAATCCTGTTGCTTTCTTTGAATGCATTGTCTTCTTAGAGTAGGGAAACAGTAATTCATTTTCTCTTAAAAGTCTTACCAGGCAATAGAGATGCAGACAGACCATGTTTTAAGTAGAAATCATAGGAACATTAGATGCAGGAAGGAGAACGTGGTAACAGCATTAATGCAGAGCTATCAATCTATGTAAGAATGGAAAGGGCTGCTGTTTTAGTAGCATTGTAAAGAGTGGGAAAATCACTTCAGTGTAAGGCCATGCATCTAAGGATATATGGGCTGAGCAAATTGGACTTGTTGTGTGAAAGAATTTTTAAGAGAGAATACAAAGTTGGGTGGATACGGAAATGGGGATGGATGTCAAAGTATTTGGGGGAGAGAGTGAATGAAAGCAAAATACACTGCACAAAATTCTCACAGAACTAGTAAAATATAAATAAATTGTGGGCATCATGGAGAAACGATGACAAAGAAAGGAATTCTTGGAGCAATAAAGACTATGTGTAAGATCACAGTTCTCTAAAACAATAAAGCAGATTCTTGGGATTGTGAATAATTGCAAGTATTTAAGCATTGTGATGCATAGGATCAAAGAAGACAAGATCTGATGCAAAGACAAGATGCACATTGGACTTTTATTTGATTTATATGCAGTGAAAATAAGACCCCAGAGTGAATGTTGGGAGCACTGAATAGCTTTTAGAATATATACAACAGGATTAGGTGTCTTTTTTCCTATACCAGGGGAGAGAGTATGATACAGATATGAACTGGGAGAAGGTGAGTATTCAAATGAATAAATGGTTTCTCCATTTGCCAGCATAGGTGGTAGTAAATATCCTAACCAAAATGATTTTTACAGTCAGGAAAAGGATGAAGATGAGATGGTATGCCTAGATCTCATATGTGGACCTCACGTTTCTTGTGGGATATCTACATAGTGCTGTCAATTAGGAAGTTAAGAAAGATGAATTTTAAATTCAAAACAAAATTATGGCTGGACATTTGTATTTAGAAAGGCTTGATATCTGACAATCTCTTATGTTTTCATTAGCTATCAAGGAGTGAATGGCAGCGAGTTGGGAGGCTTAACTAATTGAAGAACAAATAATTTATTGTTGAGGTGTGGGCAGATCTCTGTGTGTACATGTGTGTGTGTGTGTTTAGGAATTGTGATTTTTTTTTATTTTTGAGAAGTTTAAGGTTTGCAGGGAAGGCCAATAACTTGGAAGACAAGAGTTGCTGGAAGCAGAATCATCTCAATAGAGATCAGCCTCATTTTCAGTTAGCTCATTCAACTGACGGGACATAACCCACTCTCCTTGTGCAGGATGATCTACCTTAGTCAAAGTTTTCTTGTTAACAAGTTATCAGATAAACAAACAAACAAGCAGAAGACAAGCTCAGTAGTGCAAACCTCTCTCTGGCGAACCAGAGATAGGCAGATCAGTGGAATTGGGAGTCTACTAACTACTTGGTGAGTTCCAGGCCAATAAGAGATCCCAGCACAGAAACAAACAAACAAACAGACAAATATATGAACAGTGCCTGAGAAATAAAAAAGATACCTGTTTATCTTCTGGAATTCATACATATATACCTACATGTGCAGCTACATGGATATATATGTACACATGCAAACCTAGGAACTCATTCTCAAAAGAACTTGCACAAAGAGTCACATGCAGGTGCACAACTTTTACAAAAACTAAAGGGGCTTCAATAGAGAAAAGAGAGACACAGATTGAGAGGATTCATGAAACCCAAATAGGAAAACATCTCAAAATGAAAGACCAGTGGACCAGAAGGTTTGCAGTCAAATGTGAACCGAAAATATGTTGAACAAAGCAAAAGAAGTCACTGTGGTAGAAATCCTGCCACTTGGCTGACACTAAAATGCAAACACATCTGGTTAACAGAACGAGACAAGAGTAAGAGGTATTGTATATGAACTTGTCCTGCTCTAAGTTTATCTTGTGTACAGAAGGCTGGACTTATGGTCAGTGGAAGCCCAGTGAAGGGAATCTGCATTTTGCTGAGACATGGAAGGTACTTAAATAAAGCCAAGATTCACACCTTAGACAATAATGCTAATGTGACTCTAGTTCAACTTGTTAACACTCTTAAGTGCAATGGGAATTTTAATAGAGAGTCAGAAAAAATCTCCAGATCAAAAGGGCTACAGTGGAAATGAAAGTAAAGACAATTATTTGGTAGTCATATTTATGACCTGCCAACCTTCAAAGCCATAGAGAGATGAAGAGAGTGCCATACATTCTCAGGGATATTTTCTGTCATGTTCTCAAAGTTATTCTCATCATTAGGCAATACTGCTCCCTTAAAGAGCAATTATGTAATGAAAGGCATTTTAATATTCAGATGCAAATTCTTTTGCTGTAAAAATTAATTTGCAGAGGCTGGAGAGATAAACAACTCAGAAGAACACTTGCTCTTCTTGAAGAGGATCCAGGTTGAGATCTACAATACATACAACAGGGTTATCTTTTTCTTGTGGTGAGCAATGAATTTGGATTTGTCATGAATAAATAATACTGGCTATGCATTATTTTGCCTACATCAGGCAACTGCCTATAATTCCAGCTCCAGGGGATGCAAAACTCTTCTTCTGGCTCCCTCTGCGGGCTCCATGCATATACACATTTGCATGCACGCACACACACACACACACACACACACACACACGAACATATATATCTAAAATCTCACACATAAAATAAAATAAATCTTTCAACAAGCAGTTCTTATTTATTTTACATTTTATGTAACTCAACATTTTTCAGGATCAAGAGGTTGCAGAATGGAGAAGGAAAGATACTGAATCAATACCACCACATGGTCCTGGCAAGATAATGCCAGCCTTTTTCCACCCAGGCCACTGTTCTTCATTTTTCTAAATCCATTCCTGTCTAAGAAAAATTAAATATACCTCATGTATCTACAATACGTACGCAGGGTTATCTTTTTCTTGTGGTGAGCAATGAATTTAGATTTGTCATAGAATAAATAATATTGGCTATGTATTATTTTGCTTTCTTCATGAATCTAACAACTGCTGGGTGCCCTCGGTTGTCAAGCCATAAATCCATACAAAGCAAAAAATAGCTGCCCTCCTATCTCTGTAAATAATGCAACGTGGGTTTTTTGTTTTGTTTTTTCATTGTTTTTTGTTTGTTTTTTTGCTTTGCTCTGTTTTATTTTGTTATTCCCACAAATAAGCATTGGAAGACCAACTAAGAAACATGAAGTAGAGAAGTAAGCTCACGGGTTCAACTGGAATTGAATAACCAGATACTTCATAGCATTTAAAGACTCTTCATAAAACACTCTGAGGTCAGATCATTTCACCCAATGCGTTTTATTATTTTTTTTATATTTTTATTACATATTTTCCTCAATTACATTTCCAATGCTATCCCAAAAGTCCCCCATAGTGCCCCCCACTTCCCTACCCACCCATTCCCATTCTTTTGGCCCTAGCATTCCCCTATATTGGGGCATATAAAGTTTGCAAGTCCAATGGGCCTCTCTTTCCATTGATGGACAACTAGGCCATCTTTCGATACATATGCAGCTAGAGACAAGAGCTCCGGGGTTCTGGTTAGTACATCATGTTGTTCCCACAATAGGGTTGCAGATCCCTTTAGCTCCTTGGGTACTTTCTCTAGCTTCTCCATTGGGAGCCCTGTGATACATCCAATAGCTGACTGTGAACATCCACTCCTGTGTTTGCTAGGCCCCAGCATCGTCTCACAAGAGACAGCTATATTTGGGTCCTTTCAGCAAAATCTTGCTAGTGTATGCAATGGTGTCAGCGTTTAGAAGTTGATTATGGGATGGATCCCTGGATACGGCAGTCTCTAAATGGTCCATCCTTTCATCACAGCTACGAACTTTGTCTCTGTAACTCCTTACCTTGGTGTTTTGTTCCCAATTCTAAAAAGGTGCACAGTGTCCACACTTTGGTCTTCATTCTTCTTGAGTTTCATGCGTTTAGCAAATTGTATCTTATATCTTGGGTATCCTAAGTTTTGGGCTAATATCCACTTATCAGTGAATACATATTGTGTGAGTTCTTTTGTGATTGTGTTACTTCACTCAAGATGATGCCCTCCAGGTCCATTCATTTGGCTAGGAATTTCATAAATTCATTCTTTTTAATAGCTGAGTAGTACTCCATTGTGTAAATGTACCATAATTTCTGTATCCATTCCTCTGTTGAGGGACATCTGGGTTCTTTCCAGCTTCTGGCTATTATAAATAGGGCTGCTATGAACATAGTGGAGCATGTGTCCTTTTTACCGGTTGGGACATCTTCTGGATATATGCCCAGGAGAGGTATTGCTGGATCCTCCGGTAGTACTATGTCCAATTTTCTGAGGAACCGCCAGACTGATTTCCAGAGTGGTTGTACAAGCTTGCAATCCCACCAACAATGGAGGAGTGTTCCTCTTTCTCCACATCCTCGCCAGCATCTGCTGTCACCTGAATTTTTGATCTTAGCCATTCTGACTGGTGTGAGGTGGAATCTCAGGGTTGTTTTGATTTGCATTTCCCTGATGATTAAGGATGTTGAACATTTTTTCAGGTGCTTCTCTGCCATTCGGTATTCCTCAGGTGAGAATTCTTTGTTCAGTTCTGAGCCCCATTTTTTAATGGGGTTATTTGACTTTCTGGAGTCCACCTTCTTGAGTTCTTTATATATATTGGATATTAGTCCCTTATCTGATTTAGGATAGGTGAAGATCCTTTCCCAATCTGTTGGTGGTTTTTTTGTCTTATTGATGGTGTCTTTAGCCTTGCAGAAGCTTTGTAGTTTCATGAGGTCCCACTTGTCAATTCTCAATCTTACAGCACAAGCCATTACTGTTCTATTCAGGAATTTTTCCCCTGTGCCCATATCTTCAAGGCTTTTCCCCACTTTCTCCTCTATAAGTTTCAGTGTCTCTGGTTTTATGTGAAGTTCCTTGATCCACTTAGACTTGACCTTAGTACAAGGAGATAGGAATGGATCGATTCACATTCTTCTACATGTTAACAACCAGTTGTGCCAGCACCATTTGTTGAAAATGCTGTCTTTCTTCCACTGGATGTTTTTAGCTCCCTTGTCGAAGATCAAGTGACCGTAGGTGTGTGGGTTCATTTCTGGGTCTTCAATTCTATTCCATTGGTCTATTTGTCTGTCACTATACCAGTACCATGCAGTTTTTATCACAATTGCTCTGTAGTAGAGCTTTAGGTCCGGCATGGTGATTCCACCAGAGGTTCTTTTATCCTTGAGAAGAGTTTTTGCTATCCTAGGTTTTTTGTTATTCCAGATGAATTTGCAGATTGCACTTTCTAATTCGTTGAAGAATTGATTTGGAATTTTGATGGGGATTGCATTGAATCTGTAGATTGCTTTTGGCAAGATAGCCATTTTTACAATGTTGATCCTGCCAATCCATGAGCATGGGAGATCTTTCCATCTTCTGAGATCTTCTATAATTTCTTTCTTCAGAGACTTGAAGTTTTTATTATACAGATCTTTCACTTCCTTAGTTAGAGTCACACCAAGATATTTTATATTATTTGTGACTATTGAGAAGGGTGTTGTTTCCCTAATTTCTTTCTCAGCCTGTTTATTCTTTGTGTAGAGAAAGGCCATTGATTTGTTTGAGTTAATTTTATATCCAGCTACTTCACCGAAGCTGTTTATCAGGCTTAGGAGTTCTCTGGTGGAATTTTTAGGGTCACTTATATATACTATCATATCATCTGTAAAAAGTGATATTTTGACTTCATCTTTTCCAATTTGTATCCCTTTGATCTCCTTTTGTTATCGAATTGCTCTGGCTAGGACTTCAAGTACAATGTTGAATAGGTATGGAGAAAGTGGACAGCCTTGTCTAGTCCCTGATTTTAGAGGGATTGCTTCAAGCTTCTCACCATTTACTTTGATGTTGGCTACTGGTTTGCTGTAGATTGCTTTTATCATGTTTAGGTATGGGCCTTGAATTCCTGATCTTTCCAAGACTTTTATCATGAATGGGTGTTGGATCTTGTCAAATGCTTTTTCCGCATCTAACGAGATGACCATGTGTTTTTTGTCTTTGAGTTTGTTTATATACTGGATTACGTTGATGGATTTCTGTATATTGAACCATCCCTGCATCCCTGGGATGAAACCTACTTGGTCAGGATGGATGATTGTTTTGATGTGTTCTTGGATTCGGTTAGCAAGAACTTTATTGAGGATTTTTGCATCAATATTCATAAGGGATATTGGTCTGAAGTTTTCTATCTTTGTTGGGTCTTTTTGTGGTTTAGGTATCAGAGTAATTGTGGCTTCATAGAATGAGTTGGGTAGAGTACCTTCTGTTTCTATTTTGTGGAATAGTTTGTGAAGAACTGGGATTAGATCTTCTTGAAGGTCTGATAGAACTCTGCACTAAACCCATCTGGTCCTGGGCTTTTTTTAGTTGGGAGACTATTAATGACTGCTTCTATTTCTTTGGGGGATATAGGGCTGTTTAGATCATTAACCTGATCTTGATTCAACTTTGGTACCTGGTATCTGTTTAGGAACTTCTCCATTTCATCCAGGTTCTCCAGTTTTGTTGAGTATAGCCTTTGGTAGAAGGATCTGATGGTGTTTTGGATGTCTTCAGGATCTGTTGTTATGTCTCCTTTGTCATTTCTGATTTTGTTAATTAGGATGCTTTCCCTGTGCCCTCTAGTGAGTCTGGCTAAGGGTTTATCTATCTTGTTGATTTTCTCAAAGAACCAGCTCCTTGATTGGTTGATTCTTTGAATAGTTTTTCTTGTTTCCACTTGGTTGATTTCGCCCCTGAGTTTGATTATTTCCTGCCGTTTAGTCCTCTTGGGTGAATTTGCTTCCTTTTGTTCTAGTGCTTTTAGGTGTGTTGTCAAGCTGCTAATGTGTGCTCTTTCTAGTTTCTTTTTGGAGGCACTCAGAGGTATGAGTTTTCCTCTTAGAAATGCTTTCATTGCGTCCCATAAGTTTGGGTATGTTGTGGCTTCATTTTCATTGAACTCTAAAAAGTCCTTAATTTCTTTCTTTATTCCTTCCTTGACCAAGGTATCATTGAGAAGAGTGTTGTTCAGTTTCCACGTGAAGGTTGGCTTTCTATTATTTATTTTGTTATTGAAGATCAGCCTTAGTCCATGGTGATCTGATAGGATGCATGGCACAATTTCAATATTTTTGTATCTGTTGAGGCCTGTTTTTTGACCAATTATGTGGTCAATTTTGGAGAAGGTACCATGAGGTGCTGAGAAGAAGGTATATACTTTTGTTTTAGGATAGAATGTTCTGTAGATATCTGCCAGATCCATTTGATTCATAATTTCTCTTAGTTTCTCTGTGTCCCTGTTTAGTTTCTGTTTCCATGATCTGTCCATTGGTGAAAGTGGTGTGTTGAAGTCTCCCACTATTATTGTATGAGGTGCAATGTGTGCTTTGAGATTTACTAAAGTTTTTTAATGAATGTGGCTGCCTTTGTATTTGGAGCATAGATATTCAGGATTGATAGTTCCTCTTGGAGGATTTTACCTTTGATGAGTATGAAGTGTCCCTCCCTGTCTTTTTTAATGACTTTGGGTTGGAAGTCAATCTTATCAGATATTAGAATGGCTACTCCAGCTTGTTTCTTCATACCATTTGCTTGGAAAATTGTTTTCCAGCCTTTCATTCTGAGGTAGTGTCTATCTTTTTCTCTGAGATGAGTTTCCTGTAAGCAGCAAAATGTTGGGTCTTGTTTGTGTAGCCAGTTTGTTAGTCTATGTCTTTTTTCGGGGAGTTGAATCCATTGATATTAAGAGATATTAAGGAAAAGTAATTGTTGTTTCCTGTTATTTTTGTTGTTAAAGTTGGCATTCTGTTCTTGTGGCTGTCTTCTTTTAGGTTTGTTGAGGGATTACCTTCTTGTTGTTTCTAGGGCGTGGTTCCTGTCCTTGTATTGGTTTTTTTCTGTTATTATCCTTTGAAGGGCTGGATTCGTGGAGAGATAATGTGTGAATTTGGTTTTCTTGTGGAATACTTTGGTTTCTCCATCTATGTTAATTGAGAGTTTGGCTGGGTATAGTAGCCTGGGCTGGAATTTGTGTTCTTTTAGTGTCTGTATAACATCCGTCCAGGATCTTCTGGCTTTCATAGTCTCTGGTGAAAAATCTGGTGTAATTCTAATAGGCTTGCCTTTATATGTTACTTGGCCTTTTTCTCTTACTGCTTTTAGTATTCTATCTTTATTTAGAGCATTTGTTGTTCTGATTATTATGTGTCAGGAGGTATTTCTTTTCTGGTCCAGTCTATTTGTAGTTCTGTAGGCTTCTTGTATGTTCATGGGTATCTCTTTCTTTAGATTTGGGAAGTTTTCTTCTATAATTTTGTTGAAGATATTTGCTGGTCCTTTGAGTTGAAAATCTTCATTTTCATCCACTCCTATTATCCGTAGGTTTGGTCTTCTCATTGTGTCCTGTATTTCTTGGATTTTTTGAGTTAGGATCTTTTTGCATTTTACATTTTCCTTGATTGTTGTGCCGATGTTCTCTATGGAATCTTCTGCACCTGAGATTCTCTCTTCCATCTCTTGTCTTCTGTTGCTGATGCTCGTATCTATGGTTCCAGATTTCTTTCCTAGGGTTTCTATCTCCAGTGTTGCCTCATTTTGGGTTTTCTTTATTGTGTCTACTTCCCTTTTTAGGTCTAGTATGGTTTTGTTCATTTCCATCATCTGTTTGGATGTGTTTTCCTGTTTTTCATTAAGGACTTCTACCTGTTTGATTATGTTATCCTGTTTTTCTTTAAGGATTTGTAACTCTTTAGCAGTGTTCTCCTGCAATTCTTTAAGGGATTTTTGTGCTTCCTCTTTACTGTCTTCTACCTGTTTACCAGTGTTCCTTTGTATTTCTTTAAGTGTGTTATTAAAGTCCTTCTTGAAGTCCTCTACCATCATCAGGAGATATGCTTTTAGATCCGTGTCTAGCTTTTCCGGTGTGTTGGGGTGCCCTGGACTGGGCGAAGTGGGAGTGCTGGGTTCTGATGATGGTGAGTGGTCTTGGTTTCTGTTAGTAAGATTATTACGTTTATCTTTCGCCATCTGGTAATCTCTGGGGTTAGTTGTTGTTGTTGTCACTGTTTAAAGATTGGAGCAGAAGCTGTGTTCCACTCACCAGCAGTCTCAAAATCCTGTGGCGGGGGTCGTGGGTAGCTGGCGGTACCCCGGGTGCTGGTCCAGCTGGAAGAGGCCTGTGGTCCTACTCAGGCCGGTTTTCTGCTTCCCTAACTAATGCAGTCTCTGGTCCCGCGCGCAATTGGATTGGAGCAGAAGCTGTGTTCCACTTTCCAGAAGTCTTAAGATCCTGTGGCGGGTGTTGTGGGTAGCTGGAGCGTGTCAGCCGACCCTGTGCCCTAGCTACCCAAGTGCTTTTCTGACCGGAAGAGGCTTGTGGCCCTATGTAGGCCGGATTTCTGCCTCCCCAACCAAAGCAGTCTCAGGTCCCGCGTGATTGGACTGGAGCAGAAGCTGTGTTCCACTCACCAGCAGTCTCAAAATCCTGTGGCGGGGGGTCGTGGGTAACTGGCAGGTGTCCCCCGACCCCGCGCTCTAGCTACCCTGGTGCTGATCCAGCCGGATGAGGCCTGTGGCCCTACTCAGGCCGGTTTCTGCTTCCCTAACTAATGCAGTCTCAGGTCCCGCGCCGCTTTTTATTTTTTTAAGGGAAAACTATTTTTTCATTGCTTTTTTCAATTTTAAGAAAATAAGAAATTTCATTTTTTAGGGAAATTAGCCTCAATTTGTTTTTAGTATATGAATCAATACCTGGTAACGAACTATTATTATTATTATTATTATTAGGTTAAGAAGTTATAAGTTACAATATTGAAGATGCTATTTGTTCTCACCTCACTCAGACATTCGAAAAGAAAAGGTTAGCTTCAGCATTGTAGCCTTTTTATCTCTTTCATGTTGCTTTAACAGCAGAAGGTAATGTGGGTATAGGATCTCAGGCCAATGCAGCAGGGTTCTCTTGTCCTCTCTAGGAAAGTCCATAGCTATAATGGGAGGGCATGAACACTCGTACAAAAACGACATGGTCATATGATTGCCTCTCATGTTTACAAGTCTCAGAAGCTGTGGAAGGTATGGTTTTATAGTTTAAAACTTTAAATATTGAAGAGGCCATGTGCTTAAAAATCACCATATTCTCATGTTAACAATAAGACGATGGGGATTCATGGAGTTTTAAAATTTTCAATCAATGGCTAGTAGCTATGTGTTACATTATTATATGCCATATTTTAGTTTCCTTGCTGCATATTCATATACTTAGGAGAATGATTCTAAAACTCAAACTGATATTAACAGGTTCTAACTATCTCAAACTTCACTGATCGACAATGTCACAGGTAGTCCAGTTGAACAGAATCTACAGTCCTCTGTAGTGAAGTGACATCCACTTCACAGTCCTCTTCAAAATTATCCAGTGACTACAATGATTAGCTGTTTTGGAAGCATTGTTGCATTTCCTATTTAAATTCAAACTACCCGCTTTAAAGGCTGAAGTAAGGCAAACCCTCAAAGATAACCTTGGGTGCTTGTTGTTCTCATTTCCCAAGATTATCTCTGCTTTGAGTAGTGGGGTTGCAGGGTTTGTACTTAGGGGTATCTGCTTCATTGCCTTCAAACCACTCACGGTAGAGTCAACAGATGTCTCCTTCAAGGATTTTCTTCTTCTCTCTTTTTTAGGATTTCTGTTTCATAGATTATATTTGAAGATGTTTCTCAAATTATTTAATAATCCGCCTTGCATAAACACACTGAATACATATCAAGAATTCCACAAAGCACTCTTGAAAGCATATCTTTGAAAATGTGGTTTATCTCCCAGAAAAATCAGAATGGCTGTTTGGATTTTCTGAAATTTCAGAAGAAAAAATTGATTATGTGCGAAATAAGTCTTTAATGGACAGAATGCTAAAAATGTGCTAAATAAGTTTGCTGAAATATGTCAACTTCTTATACTACTAACCTGCTTCTATTTTTTTATTTTAAAAGTGCAAATAGTATTTATCACAAATGCAGCTCATTCCTTTCTATGTAACATACTTAGAATGTAGTCATTTCTTCCCATCTATCACCTCTGTCACAATTTTCTTAAGATATCTAACCTCTCAAGCTCACTTCTCTTATTACAAACCATATGATTTATGAGCACTGATAGCTTCTTAGACAGCTGTGAGATTAGTATTCTAACCTATCCCAGATCACCTCAGAAATAGTTTCCTCCAGAATGTACTGTCACATTGAAACCAAATTATAACATGTTTTGGGTGCAATTCTGATATGTGCTTTTAAGTTTACTTGACCAGTAATAATAAGAAAAAAGGCAAAGAATAACGGGAAATTGATATCAAAAGAGAAATTTGAACTACGTTTATTTAATTTGAGTTGATGTAAAAGTAATCGTGGAGTTGTAATCAAAGATTTACAATAAAGTACCATGCCATTCATCTCACACCTTATGAATTTTCTATATCTATGCATATAATTATACAAGCTATTAAGAAATGAAACTAATGAGTGATTCTACTATTCCACAGGAAATATGCTAGAACCCATTGTTTTCTTTAATGATGTTACAGCACAAGAATGCTTTAAACCCCAAGGAATGGAAGATTTAAAGTATAACAACACAATTTGATATCCTATTGCGTGTTAAGTACCTGCAGACGGGTGTGTGAGAATGTGTTGCTTACAGAAGTTTATAGGGTGATATTTAGAGAATAGTAATGTGATAGATAAACCTATCATAAATGACTTCTCACGATGTTTCCCTCAGTACTCACTACAACAGCGACCAACCAAAGGTGTGCAAATTGGTTATTATTGTCGGGCCTTTCTGGTAGAAACTTGAAATAGCACAGCTAGACACACTGGGGTACTCTGATCTTTCTAGAAAAGAGAGATGCTGGAGTCCAGGTGAGTAGGCCTTTACTGAAGATGAAGCACAACCCAACTGAATAGTTTTCCCCACCAGCACTGACCAGTCTCTTGACTTTCATCTATGCCTTTGGTACTCAGAATGTGGTCCTGAGACCAGGCGCAGCGCCTGCAGCACCTGAGGTCTTACTGTAGGCAGGAAATCTCAGGCTCCTCTCAGATCCTGAGATGGCTTCAAATTCACATTGGCATGTGAAGACTTACTTGTTCCCTCCACCCCCATTTACCAGGTCATTAGCCTTGTTGAACACTAGAATTATCTGGGACATTTCAAAAGCACCGGTGTCCAGGACTTTTAATGAGAATACTTTTTTTTTATAACCAATGTATATAATCTTTAAGTGTAGCAGTGTTTAAGTTATTAGTCAACCAGGACTTGGCCACTTTTACTTATTTTGTCCATAACATCAGAAACAATATTTAAAAAAAGGCAATCAGGAACATATTATATGTTTTCATCTCTTTGGAATACACTCTATATTCCCAATGAATTTTACTTAAATACATTCTACATATTATTAAGTATCCTTGTAAATAGTTACTTGTTTCTATTACTTCCTTTCCCATAATCGCATTCATCCTGTACTTTGATTCCCCGTGTTATACGTTGTGTGTGTGTGTGTGGGGGGGTGTGTTTTCATAAATTTGAGGAATATGGGGATGACACAAGATGAGATTCAGTGGGGCTGGGGAGACATAGGAAGTATAAAAATCAGTATATATATATATATATATATATATATATATATATATATATATGTGTGTGTGTGTGTGTGTGTGTGTGTGTGTATAATGGAACAAAATACATGAAAATATCTGTGATATAATTGTCAACAATGATGATTAACTATCATATGTTCATAATAATACATTTATACATGTGTATATACACATATATGTGTATATGTATGTGTGTATATGTATGTATTCATTTGTATTTATACTATTGTTCTCTTTTATAAATTACCAATATTCAAATCTATTAAGAATCTCATAAGAGAATAAACTTCTTGGTTTTCAGTATGTTTTTTTGTTCTGTCTTTGTTGTTGTTGGTGGTGGTGGTGCTGCTGCTGCTGTTGTGGTTAGTTTGGTGTTAACAGGAGAGTTGAGAAACAAATTTCTTCCTAAATCAGCTCGCTAGCTTTTGGTGGATTCTTACACCTACATTAAATAACTTTGAGAATATTTCCAGTGATGTGGCAGAACAGCCTCAAAGTTTCCATGCATCGATATCTGCTTTGTCCACACCCATATAATTCACCGGTTGTAATGTTCTCTTCCCTCCTACCTCCAGGACAATGTCACATCAATCTCATCTTGAATGTCTGTGTGTGGGGGGGGAGGGACGTTGAGGAGTGGGTTTTCCCTACCATGTTACCCCAACACGTTCTAGTTTTCTCTACCCCAGAGATTCTCCATTGATGGCTCCTGTCTTTGTAAGTGAATCTATTCATTCAAACCAGGCTGGATGGACTGAGAATTAGAGCCTGACTCTCTTTGCTTGCCACTGCAGTCTGAAGAAGCCCACTGTCCCTTTGATATCACTGAAATCCATCTTACTTTAGGTAGAACGCTTGATCTCTTCCCCACCATGCTGCCCTTCCACTTCAGGGAATAATCCTCTTTCAGTCTCTTACTCTTTCAAATACAAATACCATCTCATATTAATAACATCTTTCCAGAGGAAGCCCAAGTAATTTTTCAGATATTTCTCTAATCCTCCCTGCATTCTCAGAAGGTAGGTAATGTCCACACAGCAACTCTTCTCAACCAAGTCTGAATGATTATGCAAGGGTATTAGGTGCCCAGGGGTATCATTGAGCTGACTTTCATTCCTCTAAAAATATATTTACTGGGGATTGAAGCAGTGCATTTATTTGAAAATATATATATTTGGGGGTTTAAGGATAAAAATTGGACTTGGAATAATGATTTGTTATCCATAGTATTTTGACATTGATACTGATACATTGCTCCCAGCCAGATGCAATATAAATCATTTGGATTCTGTTAGTATACATTTCTAGGTTGGAAAGTAGTTATCAGGTTGAAAATATTAAAAATATTTTTTCAGGTTTCATAAAAGAATATTTTTATATAATAGTTTTGTTAAAATACTATTTTTTTAAAAAAATTATGATTGCTTTGAGGATACATTAAAAGACACTTAGATAGGCGATCTAAAAATAAGAGAACTATGTAGCAGCTTGATATTGGACCTTTCTGGTTAATATACACTAGAAGGGGTATTAAAATTAACCTAAAATTTAAAGAAAGGTATCAATTCATGTATAACTTTTTACACACTCTGAAAATATGATGTTAGGTAGTCCCCCAAATTAAACAAACGTCAGCTTCTCCCCTCTAGAATAGCGTGAAGAGAATAAGTATTAAGAGAGAAATGATATGTGTTAGCTGAAGCTAACATCATTGCTCACCACAGATTAGTAAAGTTCTTAACACATCAACTCAGGTCCTCTCCCAAACAACTGTCATCTTCTGCAAATATGACAGCAAGGCACAGATCCCATTCCTTATCTAATGTCATGAGCTGAGACTTGACCCATGCTATGCAACATCCAACTCTCATTCTTTCATCCTGCTCTTTCATATATACTTAAAGCATAGTTATCTGTAAGGATTTTCTTTTAAGTTAAGACGTGCTAAGAAGGTTATTGCAATATGCAAGGAATAAGTGTGATTCCTGAGTCTTTCTGTTTTGAGGAGGAAAAGGTAAATACATACAGTATGTATCATTTGTAGCAAATTTCTGAGCAGGGGAAGACTTTCTCTACCATCTTCATGTTTCCTCTGCTGGGCAGCTCTCCTTCCCCTCTTGATCTCAGCAAGAAATATAAAGAGGTCAAAGGTTTGCACAGAAGAATGAACAGGATTCAACATACACTAACAAGCAAAAACCCTATTATTCTCTCTGCAACAGTATAGAAATAAATAAAAACACTAAAAGGAAACAATCAAATTTCTATGAGGGGAAATTCAGAATAGGAGTAGAAATAGTCAAGGCTTTTAAAATCAGAAATTGGTTAGGATTTCAGAAAAGCAAAATTACAAAAGTGAAAAATAAAAGAGAAATGTGATAGCTTCTCTATTACTGATGCATAATTTGCTTCACTGAAATTAAAATGATAGCACTGCCTCGCACTTAGCTTCCGAACTGTATACCCAGCAATGCCTTCGTTCTTCATATGCACGCTGTTACTTAAGTTTTAAAAAGTCACTGACTAGGTGCTAGCAATGCACCCACATTTCAAAAGGTATCTGGGGCTCACAGGATGGAAATAAAATGCCAAGCACATCCAGTTAGAAAGCAGGAGAGCCAGCATTCAAAATCAGCTCTGATATCTAACTTTTAGCAAATGTACTATCATCTAAAGGCTCATAAGAAGTTAATGAATATGTAATATAAAGATACTTAAAAAAACAGCACTTCAGAAATAGATGCTTATTTTCTAATCACATTTAGTATTTGCTCCATCCTGAAAAACCTCCCCCTCCAATCTAGTTACTGATGGAGAAAGATTTCAAAGCTTAATTCAGGTATCACCTGAACAATGCAGATTCTTCCAGTTCTGTGTACATTAGCGCTTTTATTAAATTTTGCTTTATTTTAGAAAATCAATACCTCTCTGCTTTCAGACAGATTATCATTCCAACTTAATCTCAACTGAAACAAGGTATTATCTTTAGGCCCAATATTTGTTCAATACAAACGCTGACAATTACAGGAAGATGCGATTATTCTCGCTGGGAAAAGTCTCACTGGTGGTCTCAGCTACCCTAATGACCTTTTCTGTTGAAATAGAGGTTGAAAAGTCACCTTATTTACATAGACAAGTGTTAGAAACCGTAACTGCTTACCGCTGTTAATACAATAATTTGCTTATAAAGGGTTGGCCCATAGAAGTAATGTTTAATAATGTGAAAATAACAAAATAACATATCCACTAAACTATAAAGCGTCTATGTATCTTACTATAGGTGTATATATATATATATATATATATATATATATATATATACATACATACATATATTAAACCATGTTTTTACTTTTATCTCTCATTGAAGAAAACTGCTAAATTTGTGAGTAGCAGAGAAGGATTTATCCAGTGGCTTGTGAGATTTCCACATAGTGCAGAAAGGGTAGAATTCATTTATTAACTCCCATTATGACATATCTATTTCTGCAAAAGCACCATGCTATGCTTGCAGGGTCTCAGACAGAAATCTTGCACCCAGCACAGCAGTGGAACTCAAGGTGGGTTGACACTCATATTGCAGACACAAATCAGGAACAATTACTAGGACAGATTCATGAGTGGCAATTTAAAGACAAATCTTGAAAGAAACCTACAAATGTAAACAGAAGATGCTGCTCCCTAGAGTTAACCAGTACTTGCATCCCACTATTCCACAGTCATTCTGCCTTGGATTTTATCCTTAATGCTTTGTCAATTATGCTACTTATGTTCCATCTATGCATACTTTTGACAAATTTTGAATTTTTTTTGTTTTAGTTTTTGTTTGTTTGTTTCTCCTATGTGTTTTACCACTGATTATTTTATTAGTTAGGATAATAATGTATTTGGGATTAAGTGTCATCAATACCTATTCATTGGCACGATGGGTAATGACTAAAGTGTGACAGAAACAAAATTGCTATGCTGTGATTTGACAAGCTGCCTGTTTGAATCATATACTAGCTTGTAATCAGTCTAGCTGTTTGGAAATATATGTGAGATCTGTCCATAGCTCTCCTTATCTAGGTGAGGGCTCTAAAATGTTAATCATGTCACAGTAACCCTGAAATGTACTCTTGAAATGTGTCTCTTTCAGTATATTCTTGAGGCTTATTAGAGAGACCTGGTGATAAATCATCCTCATGAGCTTGGTTTCTTGCATTAGCAAAGACAGCCTCATTTGACCTTCCATTCAAAATATCATTTCTCATCTTCGGGTCCTGGGAGAATTTTGAGTTCAATAAAAAAAAATTCTTAACATATTACCACATAATACTATTTTTCTATTGCTATAAAGCAGTGACCTATACATTCTGGATTAGGAGTCTGAAATGTAGACAGGTTTTTTTCTTATTGTTGCCTCTAGATAGATACTCGGTCTTTGAGTTTACCTCAAACCCAGGCTCCCTAGCAAAACACAACTTCAAATTCCTCTGAAGAATTTTGCTTCCAATCACAAAGACTAAGAAGAAAACTGCTTTTACACAGAGGAAATTTATATTTTGAATTTTTCCTGTTTTCAGGAACAAAAGCAAAAATAAAAAACAAAAATCAAACCAAACCGTTCCAAAACACAATTTTCTCTTTGTTAATAAAGCAAATAGACATTTGCTCTGTATTTGAAACTGAATACATATGGACTTAGATTGTTATCTAATACAGTTTGAATTTCCGATTTAAATATTAGTACTTGAACTTATTTAATAGAAGAAATAATATATACTATTTTATAACAGAAAAGTTTATATTGTAATAGTTATGTTATTGTACTTATTTCTGTGACTGACTACATTATCCATTCAATGTATGAAAATTGATATAGTATTTCAAAATAACAATTCATCAGACACTATCTATTTTAGTAAGTAACTTTTTAAAATTATTCAGACAAAGAAAATATCTTTACTAATGAGTGAAATATCAGGTGGAAAGGTCAGATAAATTCATTTATTCTGTCCATCATCTATTTTCTCAATCACCTAAATGGTTAGCATCTAACATAACAGACCCATGAACTGCTCATGTGTTTAAATAATAACAAACTATGTGTCATAATAAGTAGAGGCAATGTACTACCAAGGAGTGACACTTCCCTTTTCCTTCACAAATAGGTAAGGGTGCCATTGGAGAGTCAACATGCGCATAGTAGTCTATCAGAAGCTTCCTGGGGGCTCCCTCCCTGGCAGCAGGCATGGTGAACTAATGCACACCCAGACTGCAGGTGCTGATTACACATTTGTGTTCAGGACGGGAATTGCCAAATACTGCTGCAGCTAAAATGGCTTGAAAAGAGCAGAGCAAAACAAAACATATAAATAAGGAAATCCTCTATATCAAGTTAATGAATTATTCTGTCAGAATTAAGGCATTTGCAAAACTTAAATTTCAGCTAAAAGTACAAATAGAAAAAAAAACAGGAATACATAAAATTTTGGGGGACAGATATTAACTTTGATAAAAGCTATACTTATTAGCTTTATACAATATGACAATGTGTTTTATTTAAGATGATATGTTAAATTGAAAATCACATTCTTAATAATTGTTACCTAAATTACAATGCCATTCTGCCTTTTATTAACTTGTATTCTGATTTTTGCATAATTTCCTGCAGGACTATCAGGATAAATAGATTTGCCTCATGGATTTCTTAACACACACACACACGCACACGCACATGCACACGCACATGCACATACACAGCACAAGCCCTCCAAAATACTTTGCTCCTAATATGGTTTTTAGTAATGAAAGTCTCAGCTTTCCACTTCTGATAACGAAAAACATTACTGTTTGCATTTTATTTGCAATGGAAGAGAAGATTCCATGAGTTTGAGTATCAGTGGACAGTGATATAGGATGGGACTATAGTTGGGAAATATAATTAGCCAATTCAAATGGAAAGGGGGTGGAACGAGATGAACGTGTCCCTCTTTCTTTCTCTTCCTTCCATGTAGTGGTCTAGACGTGTTTCATGCATGCAAGCAAATTGAAGACATTGTTGTAAAATGTAAACGAGTTGGCTTAACAGAAATATTTTTAACTTTGGTATCATTTATTTACCGTTCTTTTATATGAATTCATTATGAGATGATCTTCAGGGTCCAACAAATCATACTTCTTTGCTAATGCACATTCATGTCTATCAATTGCTGAGGTTCTTGAGAAATAGGTAATGCTTTCAGGTTACTCTCAAGCAAACAATGCTGTAGCAACTGTCTTTCCTTTATGATGTAATCCTCCAAATATGCCACTTCTCTTCCTTTATTCCTGATCCCTCTCTAACTTCACTTACCCTAACCTCCGAGGCATCTGGTTCTCTCCAGTTTTAAATTGCATGGCCAGTTCCACAGTTTGGGAACTAAATACAATTATGTGGATGACCTGCTTCTCTGCATCCTTTGTAAAAGCCTAATTTCCAGACCAGCTTAAGAAACATTGCTTGTTTCCTGCTCTTCAACACATATAGTCTATTTTGGCATTCATCAGTTCCCCCATAATCTTTTTGACCAGAATGAGCAGTACACACTAGGGGGAAGCTTAACAATACATACAACAATACTAAGAGAGTGACTGAGTTTTAAGTAAAACAAAGGAGGACCAGAAATAATACATATGATGCTGGCGATAAAAATGCTGGAGAAATAACACTAGTTAGTACAAAAATGTAACAGTTTCTGGAGGTTGGAGAGATGGCTCAGTGGTTAAGGGCACCAGGCTCTTCTTCAAGGGGACATGGTACAATTGCTGGCACCCACATGACTGACAGTTCACAGTTGTTGTCTATAACTCTAGTTCCAGGGGATCCAATATCCTCACACAGACATAAATGCAAGTAAAACACTGATGTACATAAAATAAAAAGTGACAGTTTTATATTTTGAATCAAAGTAGAAAGTTGATATATCTCCTTGTTTGTGAGAGGGCATTTTCTACAAAATGTATGGGGTACTTCCAGAGGCCGGTGGGCTAGTATGGAGTGTGAGAAGGCGTATCTCTGACTCTCTGCCTGCTCTTAGAGTCTTTTCCTCCAACTGAGTTGCCTTTTACAGCCTTGATATAAGGGCTTTTGCCTTGTCTTAGCTCATCTTGCTTTGTTTTGTCTGGCTGTTGACTCTTAGAGACTGCTCTTTTCTGAAGAAGTAAGAGTGGTGTTGTATTTAACTGAAAGGGTAAGAGGCAGGTGCTAGAGGAAGAAGAAGGCAGGGAAACTGTAGTAGGGATGAATTCCATGAGAGAAGAATCTTCTCTTCAATAAAAATAATGGAAAAGGAATGGGAATATGGACTGGAGAGATGGCTTAGTGGTTAAGAGCAACAACTTCTCTTCCAGAGGTCCTGAGTTCAATTCCCAGCAACCACATGGTGATTCACAACCATCTGTAATGTGGTCTGATGTCTTCTTCTGATGTGTCTGAAGACATCAAATATATACATATATATATATATATATATATATATATATATATATATATATATATATAATAAAAAAAGAAATGGGAATAGAAAATAGGAAGAATAGATGTCACATAGATGATATACTCAAAAAAGAAAATTATGGTTAGCAAGAATTACACCCAAGTCACAAAAGCACTAAATTCAAATAAACAGCGAGATTACACAGCAATCTACTCTGGAGGTGCCAAGAGTCTTTAGATACAGGTCTAATTTCAGTGCAATATGTGCATCTGGCTGCCTGTGAGTGAAAACTTACAGATACTAACCTCATGGGCATAGACAGAAATCAGTTGCATGCTTTGTACATTTTGCCACTCGTAGAAAGGTGTAGGCAAACAAGGCATAATCATTATAATTATGTGCTATAATTGCCAAGGCAGTCAACCATTATGGAAAAAAAGGGGGGGGATTTGGGCTTCTCATAAAAATAGGGTCTAAACCCAGATTTTCTACTCAATATCCAACTGCACTAGAGGAAATTTTTATACACTGCTTATGAATATAATTTTTCAACTCTAAAATGAGACTATGGATGGGATTAAATAACAGATATGTGTGTAAAATGCCTGACTTACAGGTGTTCAAAATGGGAAGGTTTTTTTTTAATTATTATTATTCTCATTAGTTATGCTAGAAAGGAAAATTCGGTGAACAATTAAGATCTTTTCTTCTATATCAAAATGCTATTTCTTAAGATGATTTGGTGGATACCAGACTGCAGTGCAGAATGAACTGGAACATTCTGAGGTTTTACTGGCACGGCAGCTGTCTCCAGACATAATTTTTTCATACTTTTGTCTGTTTGACATTTTACTATTCTTAGGGGAGGAAACATTTCACCAGGGATTCCATTGTTCCCGGGAATGCAGTTTCTACTGGTATATTTTAGTAACTCAAAGGTCGGGCATGTGTACAAAACCCATCATCAATAGGAGAGCTGGGGACTGCACAGAAGTCTTTCAAAGTAAGATTTACAGCCATCATCTCCTGGAGTGTTGGGAATAATGTGACTCATTATATACTGAACAGTTCAGCTCATCTTCATGAGCATCAGAAAGTTAAGGTGTAAGACACAATTAGCTATGTTTCTATGCTGATTAAACATGTTCCCTTACAGGCTTGTAAATACCTCTGGGTGTAAAATGTTGGGGTCATGCTATTTATCTCCAACCCATCTGGGCGCCTTCTAGAATAATGATATTGTAAGAGCATGAAGTATCTAAGTTCTCATATACTACCTGCTAACTCCAGTATGTTGATAATCCAAAAGTCTGTTTTCATTTTTAGCATTTTTTGTTTTAAATTTTGATGAATATTCTGCATGTTTCTTCTTCTTCTTCTTCATCATCATCATCATCATCATCATCATCGTTATTATTAGTTCTTTGACAGACAGAATTTAGACCACAATTGATCCCACAAGCCAGACCAGGTTTGGAATGAATTGCAGATTTAGTCAAGTCTGAACATTTCCATATCTAAGATATAGCCTCCTTATTGCTATTACTATTATTATTGTTCTTTAATAGTAGTATTAATTTCTATTATATATTGAAATTAAAATATAATTATATCATTCTCTCTTTCCATTCTTTGCTCCAGACTCCCTCATATACCTTTCCCTGTTCTCTTTCAAATTCAAAGCTTCTTTTTTTTCATACGTCTACACTACAGCTCTTGCATCTAAGGCTCAGGGATCAATGCAGAACAGGTGGTGGAAAGATTTAAGAGCCAGAGGATCAGGGGTTTTTATGTCAGATTGTATCTCCTAACAATGTCAAAAGTTATGTCTATGAAGCCTGATCAACATGGCTGCCTAAACATGAGGTGAACAAGAACAACAATAATAGGCATGCACAGGGGTGGGGAGAGTCTATGATCCTTCAACCATACACAATGAAGTACAGGCTATTAAGGGATACTAAGAGTTGGAGATATAGTTGCTACATCCACTCCAGTAGTGACCTGCCTGACAGGCCGAAAAGTCTGGGCGCGGTTCCGAGGCGAAAAGTTGATGGAAACTTAGTCTCCTGGAACCATGGCATCCTGTATAATGAATGCTCAAATGTCCTTTCTTTAGTTGGTAAATGGATCTGTGTGCTTTCCCTTAATATTGCTTTATTATAAGTGCCTCTAAGGATTGTTTTTTGACATATAGCTAAGTTAGATTCCTCACCAGTCCTAGGCAGTCCTTGAGCCAACCATGGGCTTTGAATTCAGTAAGAATGTTGCCTATTCAGTGACATTCAGATTTGCCTCTAGTATTGTAAGAGAGATAGTGAAAGAAATCAGGCATTACTATCTACTACATAGAGTTAGAAATCTCAGGGCAAGCTACTCCCATATGCAGGAATTTACCATTATCTAGGAAGAAGGAAGGTTGTGGTCTAAGGAGGAACCAGAGTAGATACTTAGAACTATAGATAGCTGAGTTATATCCATACACAGGAATTTACTATGGCCTGGGGGAAGGTGGACTATACAATAGACTAGAATAGGAACTATGGCAAGGGCACGAAGCCCTTGCCCCTGACTTCTAAGATTAAGGGGAGGCTGCTTTTGATCCCAGTTGTTAACATTGAATTTTATCCCAGTTGGTTCCTGTTAGCCTTTTGAACTCATTCCTCTGTTTTGTGTAAAAGTCACTTATAAGACTGGTGCTATCTTTGAGAAAAAATATATTCAGATCCATACTCCCTTGTGTCATGTCTGTTTGTCACCCCCTTCTCACAGACTCCTTGCCCACCTGTAACCGGAACCCAAGTTTTGCCTGTGGATCGAGGACCCAAGTGAGGTTGGTTTGTGGCATATAGTCTGTTTGTACTTTTCTATGTTTGTATTTTTTATTTTATTTTTTGAGATTATAATGTATTTTTCCTTTCCATTTTATTCTCCAACTCTCCCATATATGCCTCTTTTCTCTCTTTAAAATTCATGGCCTCTTTTTTACATGAATTGCTGTTATATGTTCACACATCTATACATATATAACCCTAAATATAACCTTCTTGGATGGAATGTTATTTAATTGTATGTCTTTAAGGCTGACCACTTACTGTTAAATATGCAGTTGGTATGTTCCTCCCAGGGGAAGATGGTTTCTGCTGCTCTCAATGTTCCTTAGCTGCCTGTGGACTTAAGACCTGTTCAACAAGAGGGAAACCATGTCTAGCACTGGAAACGTAGCTAAATACTCAATGCTAGTAAGATTACACATGGTAGAGGAGGACCTATAATCATAACTTTACTCAACATAAATGATCCCTTACCACATTCTAAATATTTGTTCCTGTCCCTGTATTGGTTCACTGACCCTTCAAAGACTCCAGGATTGTACTTTTATGTTTTTGTTTAACTCTTTAGACTACAACTGAGTTTGAACAAAGCTTCAAATTTGCCATCTTAATGAAGTGTTTGTTGATGAAAGTTAGCTATGTGTTCACAAGTCCTTCAAATTCCTGCTCATTCTACCAACTCACTGGATCATTAAAAGTTTTATAACTTGGGTTACATTTACCTAGGTAAATTTCTATCCTTGAATCAAACCATGAATTCACAAATAAAAAATAGAAATGACAACTATTCTCAGCAAATATTGTAAAGGCCCTTGCCTCTGAAATCTGTTTTCTCTGGTCCTGGTTTTTTACTAAAGCATCTGCATCTATTCCTTTGTTTTTGGTCTGTTTCAGGATATCACACTTGGAGAAGGAAGTTTCAAAGGTAAGGTGCACAGTTAGAGTATTGTTTGCTTGTCTAGCAGGTCTGTTCTAGGATTTCTTTCTGTTGTCTGTCTGGACAACAGGCGAGTGGGTGAAAGAATAGACCTACACCTAAGCTTCTTGAAAGGTACTCTCATCTGAATTGAGAAATGATTTCTGAGAACTACATTTATTAGAATATGACAAGAAGGGAGCTCACAAGAATAGATGCTTAGAGAGACTTGGGTTAGGGTGTCAAGTAAATTGAATATACATTAAATCAATGTTATATTCACTGGGTCGATGATTGTGGAGTTTGAATAAGATGGTCCCCACAGGCTCATACATTTGAAAGTTTGGCTCCCAAATGTTAACGGAGGTCAAGGAGTTGGAGCCATGTTGGAAGAGATATAAAACTGCGGGTGCTTGCTTTGAGGTATCAAAAAGCTTAATTTAGGCCTTTTTTTCTTCCCTGGACTTTGGATCAGGATCTAAGTTCTCAGCTGTTGCTGCTGCAATGCCATGCTAGCCTACCTGGCACTGTGCTCCTTGTTTTGATGATCATGGACTAACCTAAAACTGGAAGCAAGCCTCCAATTAAATGCTTTCTTTTAAAGGTCATCAACGTTCGGTTTTCTTTTCAGAATGTGCAAACAGCAACCCAAATCCTGATGATTAGTTTGAGATGAATAAGATAACATCACAATATTTTCTAAGTCTAATTTTTTTTTTTTTTTTTTTTTTTTTTTTACTACCAGGAGCTAAGTCCTAAATTTTGGAGTGAGTGAGGAAATAGGCTTGTTCTGAAATGAAGGATTGATCCTAGCAAGAGAACTGGATGTGAAAGCTACCTTCAACATTGCTAGATGATAAGGTTGTGCCTTATAGTTCTGCCTAAAAACAAACAAACAAACAAACAAACAAACAAACAAAAACAAACATAGGAATGATCATTGTTTCCGTCTGTTGGTGTTTCACATGTAAATAAGGGTATATGATAGATATGTACCACTTAAACATAAATTCTTAGGATATCCTTACCAAATAGAAACCACGTATGTGGTTTTACATTTATTATTATCCCCAATAGCAACATTATTAAAAGTTCAAGTAAAATAATCATGAGAATTCGATTCACCAGCCTCAAAAGACTTGGGAATGACCTATGCTTTTCTTCATTTGTTAACTTGAACAACTCCTTTAATTATATTCTTTTATATTCCCATCAGAGAGCTGCATGTGATTTATTCTCATTTTACAATAAAATAATAGTCACTTCTACAGTGAAATATCTATATATGAAGAAAATACTGCTGAATAGATTTCTCTTTCAAGGTCTGGTGAGTTTTCTTTACTCAACCAGTGAAATGCTCATTTTCAGTGCTGAAGGTGTGGAGGCTATTTGGTAGAACAGTCATGTGCATTGAATATGGCCATTGTTCTTTAATATAAAAATATATCCCCAATCATAGAGCCTTTCCTATAACTTAGGAAAATGAGATCTGTTGCACTAATAATTGTTCTAATAGTCCACTGACTGGTAATGTTAAATACAATATTTGCACCATTTAATTACTATTTTAAAATAATCAATAAAAATAAACTTCATTCCTGGTGTTCTCTGTTTTTAAGACAAATCATAGTAGACTGCTTTTCTGAGATTTTGAATGCAAAATTATGTCCACTTTTGTCCCATAATTCTCTAAATTGCAATACAAAGAATATTGATATCAATGGAAAAATTATTCCAGAATGTTTATTCCACCAGTGGAAATGGAAAATCGAGAAAGACTTTCCTTGCAAAGTGTGTTAAGACACATAAACAAATATATTTATTTGCAAATGGAATATTACAGTTAGAAGCCATCTCTATCTTTGCTCCAGCCTGCTGAAAACTAATTAGAGTACAAGGCAAATGAGCAGGTCCATAGTTTATCCAGCTTAGAAGTCATCACATTTGGCTTATAGGTATTTGCATAGCCAAACTTATATCTGCAACCCAACACTGAAGAAGGTAAGACACGAACCTTGTGAGTTTGAGACATTTCATGACTTTATAGTGAGACTGTCTCAAAGCCAAAAGTAAATTTTAAGAAAGTGAAATAAATAAATAAGAATACATGTGTCATTTTCTTTAGAAGAAAATGTACAATGGAAAGAATTAATTTTAATATAAATAAAATAAAATTTCACCTCTGCTTCATATCTAAGTATTAACTGAGAAAATAGTATTGAATTCTACACATGGTTAAGTGTCTTCAAGTCAGGAATCACTGTCAAAATATGAGTTATACCCAGAATCACAATTACATCTCATTGTTCTCATTAAAAGCCAGTTCATTAAAGGAAATTAGAAGTGTATATTATTTCTTTCTTTTCCATTAGGGGTAATGGTATCTATTTAATGATTTTAAGTGTTTAAAAATTTTGATATCTTTTAAAATAGACACATCTTTTCATGAAAAAGAATTTAAAGTTCTAAGTCTTTTTTTTTAACAAAATTCTGAAATGTAGACATGTTGATATTTGAAAAAAGAAGTGTTTAAAGTCTAGTGGAAAATGAATATATATGAAGAGGCCTGATGGAAATTTACATATTGTCCTGTCCCTTCCTCTGCTTAATAAGAGAGAAAAAAAGAAAGGATAGAGAGAAGAAGAGGGAGAAGGAAAGGGAGGAAGAAGAGGGAGGGGAAGGGAGGGAGAGAGGAGAGAGAGACTGAGAGAGGGAGGGAGGGAGGGAGAGAGAGAGAGAGAGAGAGAGAGAGAGAGAGAGAGAGAGAGAGAGAGAATCTATGTTGTCTCCTATACAGCAAGATGTTAAACCAGTGAGGTGAAGATAGAGAATCAAAGAGAAAGAACAGCAGAAGGGAAGGTACTAGCCAGCTATCATTATGTAAATGTTCAGACTTTTCCAGAAAGAGGGGTGAGACACAAGTACAAGATGAAGCATTAAGCAAAACAATATGTGGGGAAGGATGATATACTTTCCAGCACAGTTGCTCCATTAGAATCATGTACAGTCATTTGTATTAGACACGACATTCATAAACAAGAATGTATAAACATTAATGAAAATATCCTTCATCATCATCTTGTGACCATCCGTTTTATAATATCAGAGCCACTCATATCCAAGTGTGTTTATCCAGTTAGTGCTAGTAACACACCAGTGGCAAATGAAATACAGTTCATACAACTTTACACATAAGCTTTATTAACCAAACACCGAACCCTCCCCCAAAAGACAGACCAGAATCAATTGGCTCTCCCCTGTTTTTGGTAAGCCTTCAATTTAGACATTTGGGGCTAAATAGATGAGGGCAAGGCACAAGGCCTACAGAATCAGGGGAATGAGCAAAGAAGTAAATATGAATAGACATGGATAAAACATACTACATCCAGGATTATAACAGCAAAAAATAAACTTATACCCTGGACAGAGAAGACCCACACACATGTGCACATTTGAGTCTCAGTAAGCCATACTGATAGATAATTAGACATTATTTTGAAAATGAATGGGTCCAAAATCACATCCTTTGGAATTAGGTCACATCCGATGAAAACCTGATTTGATGCTTGTTCATTGTAGTTGTAACCATTTGCTCCCCCTGCATCCCAGAAGGCAACCAAAGGATTCAACGGAACTGAAATTTCACCTCCGGTAATCCATTATACCTTAACTTACACATTAAGATTTTAAAACCACCATCTGGTGGACATAACTTGACCCCTTTTGATTTATAGGCAACCTGTTTTCACAGGTAAGCAAATTTATTTCTCCTTCTACCACCTGGCCGGGGTGGGAACAGCTGAGGCAAGTCTGCTCTCTAGTGAGCTATTACTGCACTACCAACATGCCTTTCTGAGGGAGGAATCCAGCGATTTAATGGCTATGAAATTAAAGTTTGAAAAAGAGAGGCCCAGTTAAATGATTCCTTATCCCCAATCAATTAGGTGTTCTGAGACAATAGTACAGAGGGGCTGGAGAACCATTTTCCTTGCCCAAGTTGGAGGATAGTCGTACTTGTGTGTATTAGATGTATGTGGTTAAATAAGGTACAAGAAAATTTCAAATGTTTCCACAGGCAAATACAGGTGGTAGACAGGTCAGAGGTCCTGTGTTTGCCTAGCATATGCAAGAACTTAGGTCCAATCTCCTGTAAAACACACATACACACACACACACACACACAAAGAGAGAGAGAGAGAGAGACTCAGAGGACAAAAAAAACCAAATCATATATGATACTATGGGTGTACTGGCTGGTTTTGTGTGTCAAATTGACACAAGCTGGAGTTATCACAGAGAAGGGAGCTTCAGTTGAGGAAATGCCTCCATGACATCCAACCATAAATCATTTTTTCAATTAGTGATCAAGGATGAGAGGACCCATTGTGGGTGGTGCCATTCCTGGGCTGGTAGTCTTGGGTTCTATAAGAAAGCAAGCTGAGCAAGCCAGGAGAAGCAAGTCTCCATGGCCTCTGCATCAGCTCCTGCTTCCTGACCTGCTTGAGTTCTAGTCCTGACTTCCTTTGGTGATGAACAGCAATTTGGGACTATAAGTTGAAAAAAAACCCTTTCCTCCTCAACTTGTTTCTTGTTCATGATGTTTGGGCAGGAATAGAAGCCCTGACTAAGACAATGTTGGTCATGGTTTCTTTCAGCATGTGTCCTTAACACAGTTAGCAATGGCATCATTTGATACTGGTTGGGAGAAGGTATCTTCTGCACCTTTCTGGACTCAGGTCATTATATTTTTCTACCACTGAGAATTCTACAAATGATTCTATTTTATAAGGGCATACCAGGAACACTAAAGAGTAGTTGGGACACAGTTAAGAAGTTTGCATTTATATATATATATATATATATATATATATATATATATATCAAGTGTACAGAGTTTTAATACACATGTGAAGGCCTAAGTTTTATTATCAGGTGAACAATAGCAATATACTACTTTATGCAAATAGACTTTTCTTGAAAAACAATGCATATTTAAAATGTTTCCACCCTATATTCTGTTTACAGAAATGCCTAAATGCCAGAGAGCATTATGGTCCTCCATAATGGTTCACCCATTCTTCAGTGATGGGATCCTTTCCTCCTCCTGTCACTTGCCTCTACCTAACTCAGGCCCTCCTCTCTGTTGAGACTTCCTTGCTAATCAATGCTCTCCCTATTGCAGTAGCATAATTAAAATCACCTTAAGTGCTCTAATGCATTTCAAGTTTCAGAATAACTTCCCAAATAGTTACTCTTAAACAGGTCTACTTGTGAGGAAATGTGTGGACGCCTCTCTGTAGGTCAGGAGAAAAGATTCGCCCTCTGTGTATTACATTGTTATATGCTAAAACGATTAAATATATCATCACAAAGGCATTGTTTTCAAATCGCATTTTGACAACAGTATTAAAAACAATGAGGAAAGCAAGTGCAAAGAGATTTGGCTTTCTAAAGAAACACCAAGAAGAGCACGAAACAGGAGAGAGACAGTCCCGAGATTTGGGAGTCCAGGCAGATTTTAAGAATGAGTGTAAAGGAATGGGGAAAAAGTGAGGTGGGGAGCATCATGTGTTCAGCCTTTAAGCCACAGAGTCCAGGAAGAGGGTCACATTCAGTCCCATCGAAATATTTTTCATTATTCATATACATGGATTCTTTTACAAAGAGTTTTAATGCAGTTTATAAAAATTAAATACAATAACCTGAAATGGGCAAAGCAATTTGAGCAAGCAAATTAGACAGGCTCGAGCACAGGGAGGGAAGGGGCAAGGAGGTTACCTGTGTGAAAAGCATTCACAGCCCAGGTATCCCTGCCTCGTTTTTGCTAGGGAGATTTCTTCTGGGGTCAGTGTAAGGAAAAGGACAAAATTAACATAAAGGCCAACTGTCTTCCTCTGGCAAGTAGAGATGACAGTGGAAATTAAGTATTGAGTGACTGAGAGGTTGAAGATCTGAAATAATTTAGATAGAATATGAGTTTAAAAATAAGGACTATTTTTCATTATTCTTTCAATTCACAACTTCGAATTGTTATGAGAATTGGCTCAATAAAGATGAGAATTACTGTATTATGGCCAGGAAAAACTACTGGAAAATGATTTTAAGGCTTTTTTTTTAAATCAAAGTTTCTACATAATTACATATTTTTTTAATTCTAGAAAACTACCTACTAAGTATGTACATTATAGCTTATTCCCAAAGTACCAGAAATTCAAGTTTTCTTTTTAAATTGTTATTTTATGATTTCTATTACTTTTAAAGATTACAAAAACATAAATTATGGGTTTAATCATTTCTTTGGCAAGGAAGAAATGCAAGAGTCAATTTTAACAGGAACATCAATCATTTGAACACTAAAAGTTTATGGACCTCCTGGAATATTCTTCTAAAAGGATTAAATGTGTGTGTGTCACTACAAGGAAGAGAGGACCTCGCCTCGCTGATAGATTAGTGATCATGGAAGAGTTGTCAGGCCCAAGGCAAACTATTGTAAGGTTTTAAAATAAATCTTAAAAGGACGTAAGTGACAGATATAAAATAAGATGTAGAAAATCCCAATCAGAATGGTTGTTCTCAGCCATTTAACACCATGCAAGGCAGAGAGGAAGAAATGAGAAAGTTGGATTCATTGCTGCATATTGTACATAGAGGAAGCACCAGAGGTCAGGTGTTGCTATGGTAGGTGAGGCTTTAACTGAGGAATTTGAGGTCTCTAGAGACTTTTAGTCTATCAGTTTTCATAAGAAACCCGTGAATGCACAGACAGCTTTAGTGTTTGTGTCCGTACAACTGAGGCTGAAACTCAGGCATGTGAATCTCACAGTTCTTCACTGTATCCAAAAAATGTCAGCATGCTATGCATTTAAAGAGCTTTATCTTAAAATAGCAAGAATTGAGGGTGGGGGGTTCATAGAAGACAATGATCACAAATCTACCAGAATACTATTAACAAAAAGTATAATTTTAATTTAGCAACATTCTAATGCTAGCATGATAAATGAAAATGAAAATAGAGATATACAAGGGGTAAATTTCTTAGTAAAATATCCACTAAGTTTAATTTTTTTTTCAGGCCAAGAATGAGAGTTTCTGTGACACAGCCATATACCTGCATTCAGCTTTGTGTTCACAGCCAAAATTATTGTATACACAAGACAACCATGTGAGTATTTCTTTCACTATGATTATTTAAACAATTTCTACAGGTGAAATAGTTATTAGGCCACTTTGATATTTAATCTTTTCTAATGCAAGGCTTCTAACCTTAGACATAGAGGCAGGAAGAGACCTAGCCAGGAAGTTAGGTGAAATGTGACATTACATCTCCATTCTTCCCCTGTCTGGCTGTGTTGTGCAAACATTAAGATAACACAGAGCTGCCTCTTTTCTGTGGCTTCTCCACATCAAATGAGGAGTCATGGCGCGATGGCAGAAGAGGGCTCTGCCTACAGCACAAATGTCTTAAGCGGAGTTTATACCACCTGTGTGGGTGCCTGTGCATGAAGTACCAATAGTGTGCAGACTTCCAAAGGAAACATGCCTCCAATCTGATGTTCAAAGCAAATCAAGACTTTAGGCTGCAAAGCACACGTTCAGTAGTTTCTGTTTAATGTCAGGGAAAGTTTCTTCCTTTAAATCTTTCTAATCCTTATATTTTCTTCAGAGAATATACATGCATGTATATGATAATAAAACACAATACTGAATCACATGAATAAACAACTCTATATAATCTGTGTATGTGTGTACACCCACCGAGAGACTCAAGATTTTCTTTAATTTCTCTTGGAGTCCTGCGTCACTTAATCTACATTTTTTTGAGGTGAGGCTATTATATAAGCCCTTGACAGACAGTGACAGTAATCAGAATTCGGTGCTTACTCCCTCCATATGCTTCTCTTTGGAACTGATTACACCACATGGGTGGGGCATAGCAATGGTAATTCTTAAGTAGGAAAACAATGTTTTAAAGGAAAACCTGCCAATCAATTATTTTGGTCTGCATTTCCACTTCCTCCATCCTTCCTCTCCCCCCTTCAAAAGGATCAGCACACTCAGACACCATTTGAAATACCTGTGGGTTGGGTCTGTTTGTATGTTTGTTTTTTCCTCTGAGAAAACCATGCCTTACTTGAAACCCAGAAATGAAGAAAGACATCACTCAGCCATCAAAAGCAGAAATGGCAATTAGCCTCTTGAATAACTAAGAAAGAGATTTCGTGCTGCATGCATTATTTTCCTCGTAGCTATTTTCTCAAACACTAATCAAGTCCCATCTGTATTTTAAAAGCTATTGGATGACATAGATTAATGGTGTGGTCACTTTGCATCTTCTTCACCCTTCACTAAAGAGTTATTTAGGTACCAAAGGCTCACTCTACCCATAACCCGAACTCCTGGATCCTAATGAGGAAATGTACAAGGGTCACATGTAAATAGAATTCAGTTATACCAGCTAGGGCCATGACAAACCTTGTCATGCCCTGAACTTCAGTTTTATCCACCTGAAACTCCATTTTGGTGGTTGGTGTGCTGTATGGTAGACCTCTCAGACAGCTTTGCACAACCAAGAATCAAAAGAGCTAGACAATAACAACAACGAAAAGGAATGAAAGGAAGAAAGAAGAAACAAAATAGTATGCAGAAATAGTCTCTTCATAACTATCTTTTAACTAGATTCTAGACTATACTTAATCAACTTCTTGTTACTGATATACTTAATGCCACAGAAAGATATCTCAAATTCTACCATAATTAATACTATTCAAAACAGAATGCACCTGATTTTCAGTTTATGCAAAGACAGGCAGAAATTGCCACGGGGCTTTCAATCTTAAATTGGCCCTTCATCAGTTTCCACACTGAGACCCACATCCCCTTCAGTACAAATAAGATTAATTATCTTTAAATAATTTAAAAATATGTATTAAACGTGATTGCATTGACAGTTAAATCTAAATTATTTAGCGTGTCCTGCATGCTCATTTGAAAAATGCATCTTTAATTCCTAAAACTAGAGTAACCACTTTATACAAAACCTGGAAAAAAAAAAGGGAACATGTTTTGAATCATACCACTCTGTAAGTAGCCTGTCATTAACACATGATGCTTTGTTAGTTTTATTTCATTTAATGCTTGAGATCATAAAGCATACTAAAGCTGTATATTTGACCTAAATGTGTATATTTAGTTCTGAGTTTGTTTTCTTTATAACAAGCACACAGTCTCAATAAGCATCAGTTACTAATAGAGCATATTTAAAACCATAGTGATATATTCAATAATTCTCTTCCTAATGGACATGTTTCAGAATTATCAAACATCTCCCTTTCATTATCTGCCCACTGTATCATTGCAACTATGAAAAATATTAATTAACTGCTTGTTTTCCTTGTTATCAGACATCTTTTTATCCAAGCCTGTCTTACTTACAAATTATATATATAATTCATATATATATATGAATTATATATATATATATATATATATATATATATATGAATCCGTGTATTCTTCCTGTGAAAGTTGCTAACTTTGTGAGAACTGCTTTGAGCTGCCAGAGCTCCTCACTCTCTGCTGAAGCAAATACCAATCACGCTTTCAAAAAGGATCTTTTCACTAAACGTCATTGCTAATATCCATGGACAAATAAAGACCATCCCGCACTGCTAGCCAGGTAACACCAAATTACCAGCTTTTCATCCTACCTTCCTTCCAAAGTCTTTACCACCTGCACTTCCCTCTTTCCCTTCTTGGAAGCTTTTGTAGGTAGCTCTCTGTTTTGTTAGAGCACTGCAAGAGGCACCAGAGGGTAAGCAAGCAGTTTCCTAATCTGCCCCCTACAGCTCTCCCCAGGAGGAAGAGACTCCCTACTAATTCTTTCCCCTAAAGTGTGACCACTTTAAAAACTTCCTGCGGTTCCTCTGCAGTGACAAACAGTAGGCTGAGGTCTGTGCATGGAGAAGGAGGGTGCACTGAATCCCAAGCAATATTGCTCACATATCATCCGGGCACTTACAGGTTCTGCTATTCTGTACAAACGCTTAATTCTAAGGGAACGATCATTTTCTTTACAAATGACGGCTTGGGTAAAGCCTTTACATGAACCTAGAATGAATAACTGAAATAAATATATAATTTAGCTCAGACTTGACAAGGCTTCAGGCTTCTTGTGGGGTTAGTTTCTGAATCTGGGACAGGAAGATGGGGTCCAATGGAATTTCCCTGACTTCCTCCACCTTATAGGGTACAGAGCGTGAAGCCAGGGCTTTAGGCTACATAGATTCTTGGGTGAGAGTTTAAGTCTCAGTGAGAAGCTCTATTCTAGGAGATTCTTGCTCCCAAGTCAGGCACCGGTGCCCTCCTTTCCTCTTTTGTAATCCCCAGGTCAAAGCTGAAATCTGAATGGCAGATGACAGTCTTAAAGTGTTACACCTCCCAGGGGAAAGAGCATTTGAATAGGCACAAGCTTTAAGCTACTGAGTAGAGTTCTCACAGAGAAATCCCAGGTATCAAGAGAGATCCTTTTACACTCCAGTAAGGTACCAGGGACCTTGGAGCAAAGACACCTTCCCAGGATGTTGGGCACACCAGCTTCCACTCCGTCAGGTCCCCATGATAGTTAAAATTATTTCCTTGATGGGGAGGAGGTCTCATCTTGGATATAAAAAAAATCTCCAAGCTCGAGATAGATGGAGTAATCTATTGCTTTCCCCTCAGATTTTGTATAAATTTGGTAACCCAGAGCACTAGTTTCGGAGTCAGACCACTTCTGAATATTATTTCTGCTCACGTAATCAGCAAGCTAATTAGCTTTTTGGGTTGGTTTGGTTCTTTTGTTTCTGTTCTTTTCTTTTTTTCTGTATTGTTTCAGCAAAATATAAATACCTCCTTAAGCACTGTTACACATACATTCCTTTGCATATTTGCTGGCTGGAAGCAAGGCATTAGGTAAGCAGCTTGTTATTTTCTTGGTTATAGACTCCTCAAGCACTTATGGAGATTGAGTCAACAGACTTTAAACATGAGGTCTATTAATATTTTTAGCTAATGTGTCTAGAGGAGTGCGCTTTTCCTACCAAGGTGTGTTTAATGGTGATGATACTCTGGACATTTGAAAACAGAAACTGCTTTAGGTGGTTGTTACGCCATTTCATTTATTCACCCTCACCCCCATGTCCACGGGAGTAATCTAAAATGCCTGTGTTCACATTAAATATTACAACACTCCCCTGGTGTTTGGGAGACATTATAGCAGTCCGTGGTAGCAGGAATTTATATGAAGGATAGGATCCGGATGTGTCTGAGCAGATTTTATCTTAAATATTTAAAGACAAAGCTGTAACCATTAATTTTAGTGTGAATCAAGTGACTACATTTTAGCATGCAACTTGAAAAAATTATCACTAAGTACTCTACGACTCTGAAGGGAAAGGAGGATACTAAAAAATGTGATTTCTTTTCCAAACCTCAAGAAACTGGTTCGTACAGTACTATGCAAATGGCACTTTTAATGGCTCTCTGAATAGTTAGTCTTTCAACTATCCCTCCAAATACATTTTCAGCTTCAACATAACCTTCAAATTATGGTGAATGATCACAATAGCTTTCTAAACCTTTCTAATAATAATATTATGATATTAACCAGGACAGAATATATACCCACAAAGCATATCAGAGTCACCTGATCAGGGGTTATTTAGAGATGTAAATTCCTGGGCTGGGAGATGGCTCAGTGATAATAAAAGTACTTGTCGCATAAACATCAGAGCCTAAGTTTGGTTCTTCATTACTCATGAATCAGTTCAGCCTATGCTTATAATCCTAGCACAGGAGAAAGATGGGCAGGATCCAGAGCTTTCAGAAAAGTCTATTCAAATAGTGATCGACAGCTTCAGTGAAATCCTATTCTGGATAGCAAGGTGGAAAGCAGGATAGGGATTCTATTAACTAGTGGCCTCACTGTGCAGGTGCACAGTCATCCATGTCACACACACACACACACAGACACACACACACACACTTGCACTCACACATGCACAAATGCATGCAGGCATGCACACACTGAAAATAAATGTAGATTCCTGTCCACCATTCTAAGAGGAGAGGAAGGAGGAGAAGCTAAGATCAATCAGGATGTAAAGTACATAAATTAATTTAAAAGGAGAATCTAGATTATGGTTCAAGGAGAATCTAGATTATGGTTCGTGCTATAATAAAAGAGAGATGCCATTTAGTTTTAACTTCACTGCCCCGTTCTATCTTAGTCCCACAAAAGTAGAACAATTCCAATGAGCTTTGGGTTGCTTTTAAAGTCCCTCTATGCATTCCCAGGGATTTGGCCACACTCTGGTCTTCTGTAGCATGGTTAGCATGCAGTAGCAATCCTTTCGCATATGGCTCAATAATGAAAGAACTCAGCTTCATCGACTTGTGGGCTGTTTCCTTTCTGGGGTCCAATAAAGTACTTGTTACTTTGAAATAATTTCTCCACTAATATCAAATTCATGTCCCCCTGCTGTTCTCAGTACAGGCAGTACTGGTTCAGTAATGCAACCCAGTAGAGTCTTTTTTAAAGGACTGTAAAGTAGCAATTAACCTTAACTTGTTTAGTGTTAACCAGGTGCATTACTCAATGTAAGATATAAAAGAAACGGCAGCCATGACTAGAACATGCCAAAGCAAAAGACATGCCCTGTCCCTGCTGCCTGGTGGGCAGCGGTTCTAAGAAACAATCTAGAGGTAGAAATTGTATCAACATGTCTGCTCATTCACAGAGGTAACTCAAGTTAAAATATCATTAATTAAGCCTATTATTTGAGCTTCATATTCATAGATGTTTTAACTTTAAGGTGACTGGGATGCTAACAACAAATGGGGACAGAGGAGAAAAGAGAAAATTCCAGGTAGAGAGAATTATCAGAGCATAAAGGTACAGGAGGAGAAAACATAAGGACTGGTTGGCAGGCAATCTATAGACATGAGAAAGTGTGACATTTAAAGAATTTTCTATGCATCAATATCTAGATGCAGCCACTATTTTCCACGGTGATTTGATATTTTCTGCTGTCTCCATAATAACGTGCAAAAATTCTTCCAAATACGCTGAAAGACTGTCCATAAATTGGCCTCAGTGTAACATTTCCGTTTTCTCTCCCACTTAGCTGGTGAATAACACTTTGCCATCACGTTCCTACCTCTATTCACAGACCCGAGTGCCCCTTTATCTGACTCGGGCCCTTTTATTAGAATAGGCCATCCTCTTTTAATGCACAATTATGGTAAGAATGGGTGTTTCATGACCAGTAATCCTATCCATAAACCAAGTATCCTCAGACACCCAGTAGTATTCTCTTGGCAGAGCTATTTACAAAAGTATGTGCAATTGAGCTGTTGTGCTTGCCCATTACATTCGTGGTCACCCTTAAGGAGAGCCACCCTATTACTGATTGCTTCATGCAGAAAGAGGGGGCAGCGCCATTACAGACTTCCAGAGTGACACAGGTGCTGAATTACTTCGCCCACTACGTTATATTCTGTGTGTTTCCACTAAGGAGCGAGACAATGAAGTGGTTAGTTTGAATGTGCAAGGTGCATGTTTATGGGCTATTATTCATGAGGTTAAACACAATCTCAGGCAAGGCATGGTTTGTCTCATTTTAGCAAAGCATTTCTTTGAAAAATTTCAGGTGCCGTAATTGCATTTTAAAGATACATAATAAATGGCTCTCAGGCGCTGGTTAGGAGGTTTGCTGAGGTGTGAACTGACCATTTTGTTCTTTCCCTTTTATCAACAGCTTGTGCTTTAAGTCTCTGTCTTCAGAAGACAAAACGGTGCCCTGGAATATCAAAGGCTGTAGGTTTATTACTATACATTATGAATAATTTAATGCTGTAACAAAATAACACACTGATAAAGGCCAAAGAGTAATATTCTATTCATAGCTGACTGGATAATCAAAGCCATTGTAGGTGCTTTTTCTAATACTAATTTAAAATTTGCATTGTGGCCTTTTCCTTCCCAAATGATAACCACCTACTTGATGAAATATCCTGTATACATTTTTGCATCTTTTACAACTGGATTCAAAAGTACATTCTTGCTATGTGCAATGAAAATAAAATAATTCATGGATAAAGAATAATTTTTCCCTAACGAATTATTTCATCTTCCCCTTAGTCTCTTGGCCTAGTTGTTGAAATTCTAGGGATTTCCTATAATGTTCCATAGTGATCAAGCTGGCCTGTTAAAAGCAATCTATTATATTTTAGAGTAGTAAAAGATTTCTAATTAGATGACAGAAATATGGCAATATGCAAACATATCATTCCTTTATCATAAAGTTTGTTATTCACACATTATATACTGAAAACCATTCTGGATCACTATTTTCATTGTTAAAAGTCTGAAAATTTTGTCTTTCTCTTTGCAGATACTCTTTTATGAGTGATGGCTTTTGTAATTAATTAACTAAATAATTAGTTACTTGTTTTTTTTTTCTTTTTGAGGCAGAGTTTCTATGTGTAACACCCCTGGCTGAACTTGCTCTGTAGACTAGGTTGGCCTTGTACTCAGAGATCTGCCTGTCTCTGTTTCCTGAGTGCCAGGACTAGGTGTGCACTACCACAACCCAGCCCAATAATATATATATATATATATCATACAGCCTTAAGAACACAGTATTTCTATCCTTCAGCAACAGGGTCTGATCCTATTGCAGAAAACTGGAGAAAGCCCTTTTCCATGTATGGAACCACTGCCATTATTTTACATTTGAGTCACTTGCATATATATAGTAGGGAGTTACAAAAGGAAATCTCATTGTCTCTTCCTGGATTTGGATTTAATCAAATTACTTAGAATGACACTGAACTATTTTTGCAAAGGATCTGGATAATATTTAGCTTGGTGAGTCACAGGGGACTGATTTAGGCTTCAGCAAAACCCTTTTTCAAAATATTTTTCTCAACTCAGTTCAAGCTTGATCTAGAATAGTATCACCGAGCCACAAACAGCACTCACATTAAATCAATGTGGGAAAGGATAGGAGGAATTTGTGGAGAGAGATTCCCATGGGGTTATCTTTGCAAATGAAAGAAGAGTAGAGATCTTAGACATTTCTGCTATGTGTCAAGAAGAGGATGCAAATCGATTCTGCTCTGGTTCTGGGTGCTTCGCAAACATCACCTCCAATTGGAAATGGCAAGAACGTTTTTAGTATACAGAACCATGGTCTCTTTGGATCTGCTAGCTACCATTGCTATAGGAGATTTAAATTTGTTTGTCAATCGGTAACAGTGTCAAAGAATCATAACCACAGCAGAGAATCTTTGTCATCATGTGATAAAACATCCAAAAAATGAGATTGATTTTGCTTGATTTCCCTCAGATCACCCAAATCCTGAAGGTTGCTCAGAAAGAAAACCCTGACCTCCTCTCAAAAGGCTGTCTTCAGGAGGCATGAAATTTCATTGTTGTATGGACATTAATTCAAATACATTTGATGATAGTTAATAGAAAATACATTTGCCTATAGAAGAACACATGTGGGTGCTATTCATTATGTTACCCACCAGACCAGTGAAAAAAGTAATAACAATGGCTGCTTTTCATTTTTCTGAAGAAAAGCTTCAAGTCATACTTTATACTGCCCTCTTTGAATCAGTGTTCTATGACAAGGAAATCTTAAGCGTATTTGTGAATCGTCAAACATCTTTTCATATGACAACACAGGATAAGTTAATTTGTACTTCTCTTTACATTTGTGTAATAAGAGATGGTGAAGTGTTCATTTAATAAGCAGTTACTGGGCATGTCATTTTGTAAGACTGCAATTTTGTCCTTGAGGCTAACTTTATAATAGAGAGTATAGAGGGCATTGTATCTCTAAGTCTACACATTTATAATCTATTACGACTCTCAATGTCTTTGTGATACTCTTTATTTTATTTTGTAATGTATAAAACCTCCTTTACATTCAGCAAGTTATTTGTAACTCAGACTATCATCTGCCGAACCATAGAAAGGAAAGGGAAGTGACATTTATTCAACGCCTACTGCATGTAAGTCATTTGTGCCAAACCCTTTACAAGCATAGTTTAATTTCAAAGAATTTTTTTCAGCCCTCTTTTTGAGACATCATATGATGCTGTAGCCCAGGTTGGTCATACCCTGTAGCCCAGGGTAGCTTCTAACTTTCAGCAATCTTCTTTCAACAACCCTACGAGCAATGCATGGGCCAGTGTACTTGGCTTAAAAGTAATTTATTTTAAAATAATTAGAACTTATGTAAAGCATGAGACATACTGCAAGAATACGGATCACTCTTAAGAAAATCTCTTTCTCCTTGGTGCTCTTTAGAGCAAAAGCTCAGCTTAATTTTGATATGCAATGTGGGCAATATGATGAGAACCACAAGAGACTTTGCCTTTCTTGCTATGCCTCTGTCTTCTATTCCAGGTTACTTGTTGAATTGTTGGCCTATTTACAAAATAGCAATCATTGTAATTATAGATATTGTAGTAGGAAATGGAGATGGGAATCTAGAGATAAATTGGAGTCAGCCATTGTCAAGAAAGTATAGTATGAGGACTACAACATACCCATAGGATTTTCTTTAAAATATTTTCACTTATTCTTGTCCATGTTTCCAAAACTTAGTGATAAGCTTTGTATTATGAAAGCAAGATCTTAATAGTTTTTTGACCCTAGATCTTGAACAATCTTAAATGCATCTATAAATCACTGGGAAAATTTTTTGATCCTATATACTCCTAATCCCCACTGAAATAAATAAGCTCAAATAAAAAAGAGAGATTCAAAAATACATTTGCAAAAGAAGACAAGAAATGACACGGAAGCTGCCAATACATAATGAGTTCATTTCTGTGGAATACAAATTAATTCAACAACTGGACATTCCCATAGTACAGGTTTGAATTATACCTACCTATGCTTGGGGATAAATTAGAATAGTCATTCTTTTTTTCTTCCTTTTTATTATTACTCTTTTTTTTGTTTTGTTTTGTTACAGTCCAGTTGTTGCCCCACTCTGGGTCTGCCCTCCCACATTTCCTCATCTCATTCTTCCTCCCCCTGTCTCTAAGAGGATGCTTCCCCACCCCCCACCCCCTGCCCTATGAAATAGACACTCTTGTTACTTCCAAATCAGAGAAAAATATCTTGTTATATCTGACTATAGAAGGAGTCTCACTTTGTCTTTCAAGCTACAGATAGCTTTAAAAATTTTACTCGTTCTTAATTCATCACAGCATAATATATAATAGGTATTTGTTAGGATAAAATATCTCCCTCATCGAATTTAGTGTCTCCTGCATTAGTAGAAAAAACAATATTTTTAGTTCAAATCAATAAATATTACCACTTTCTATTAAGTTCAATTTATGGATACGTGTAACCTTTTAATTTAAAATTTAGCAAGATATTTCTTGAATTCACTTTATTTAATACACAGTTAATACAGTGAAGTTTCATGTTTGGTGGACTAGAGGGTAACACACAACTCTTCCTTTTTATGATTTCATCAACTTGTACAAATTCTGTTTGACCCTTCAGAACCATGTGTAAATTTAAATAAGGAATTGATATCAATGATCTATTATCACAGGAAATCCTTGTTCCTTCTTCTCTTTCTTCTCTTCTCTATTGTCTTCTTCTCCTTGTAATACACATTTGGAAGATCCATTAAGAGTTAGAAAGAACAATTCGCAAATTCATTTGGGATAACAAAAAACCCAGGATAGTGAAAACTATTCTCAATAAGAAAAGAACTTATGGGGGAATCACTGTCCCTGCCTTCAAGCTGTATTTCAGAGAAATAGTGATAAAAACTACATGGTATTGGTAAAGAGACAGGCAGGAAGATCAATGGAATAGAACTGAAGACCCAGAAATGAACACACACACACACACACACACGCACACGCACACGCACACGCACACGCACACGCACACGCACACGCACACACACACACACACATGATCACTTGATATTTGACAAAGGAGATATCCAGTGGAAAAAAGACAGTATTTTTAACAAAATTTCAACTGGCGGTCAGCATATAGTAAAGTGCAAATCTACCCATTCTTATCTCCTTATACAAAGCTCAAGTCTAAGTGAATCAAGGACCTCTACATAAAATCAGATACACTGAAACTTGTAGAGGAGAAAGTGGCAAAGAACCTCGAACACATGGGCACAGGGGAAAAATTCCTGAACAGAACACCAATGGCTTATGGTCTAAGATCAATAATTGACAAATGGGACCTCATAAAATTGCAAAGCTTCTGTAAGGCAAAGGACACCGTCAATAGGATAAAAAGGCAACCAACAGACTGGGAAAAGATCTTTACCAATCCTACATCTGATAGAGGGCTAATATCCAATATATATAAAGAACTCAAGAAGTTAGAGTCCAGAGAATCAAGTAACCCTATTAAAAATGGGGCACAGAGGTAAACAAAAAATTCTCAAATTAGGAATATTGAAATGCTGAGAAGCACCCAAAGAGATGTTCAACATTCTTAGTAATCAGGGAAATGCAAATCAAAACAACCCTGAGATTCCACCTCACACCACTCAGAATAACTAAAATCAAAAACTCAGGGGACAACAGATGCTTACGAGAATGTGGAGAAAGAGGAACACTTCTCCATTGCAGGTGGGATTGAAAACTGGAACAACTACTCTGGAAATCAGTTTGGGGATTCCTCAGAAAATTTGACATAGTACTTCCTGAGGATCAAGCTATACCACTTCTGGGCATATACTCAGAAGATGCTCCAAGATGTAATAAGGACATGCCCCACTACGTTCACAGCTGCCTTATTTGTAATAGCCAGAAGCTGGAAAGAACCCAGATGTCCCTCAACAGAGGAATAGATATAGAAAATATAGTAAATTTACACAATGGATTACTGCTCAGTTATAAAAAAAACAACAACAATGAATTCATGAAATACTTAGGCAAATAGATGGAACTAGAAAATATCATCTTGAGAAAACGTAAGAGATAATAAATGGATAAAGAAGAGGGTCAAAAGCCATGGAGATTATAATGAGTTCATCCTATTTCCAGAACATTTCCTGAGAAGGGTTAATATTTAAAAGACAGCATTAAGCAATGGCCACATAAACAGTTAGTACAAATAAATACTTGAATAACCACACTCACGCTGCATTTATAGGACCATTGTTTTCAAACTCTAAAGTGTCATGTGTGACATTTCAAAAATAACATTTCAAATATAAATAAAGAAAATATCCATCCATGGGTATTTGTTCCCTATTCTAAGGAGGAATGAAGTATCTACATGTTGGTCTTCACTCATCTTGATTTTCGTTTTCAAATTGTATCTTGGATATTCTAAATTTCTGGGCTAATATCCACTTATCAGTGAGTGCATATCAAGTGACTTCTTTTGTGATTGGGTTACCTCACTCAGGATGATATCCTCCAGATACATCCATTTGCCCAAAAATTTCATAAACTCTTTGTTTTTAATAGCTGAGTAATTGTGTAAATGTACCACATTTTCTGTATCCATTCCTCTGTTGAGGGACATCTGGGTTCTTTCCACTTTCCAGCTTCTGGCTAGTATGATTAAGGCTGCTATGAACATAGTGGAGCATGTGTCCTTATTACCAATTGGAACATCTTCTGGGTATATGCCCAGGAGAGGAATTGCTGGATCTTTCGGTAGTACTATGTCCAATTTTCTGAAGAACCATAAGACTGATTTCAAGAGTGGTTGTACAAGCTTGCAATCCCACCAGCAATGGAGGAGTGTTCCTCTTTCTCCAAATCCTCACCAGCATCTGCTGTCACCTGAATTTTTGATCTTAGCCATTCTGACTGGTGTGAGGTAGAATCTCCATGGAAGGAGTTACAGAGACAAAGTTTGGAGCTAAGACTAAAGGATGGACCATACAGAGACTACCCCAGCCAGGGATCCTTCCCATAATCAGCCACCAAACACAGACACTATTGCATATGCCAGCAAGATTTTGCTGAAAGGACCCTGGTATAGATGTCTCATGTGAGGCTATGCCAGTGCCTGGCAAATACAGAAGTGGATTCTCACAGTCATATATTGGATGGAACACAGGGCCCCTAATTGAGGAGCTAGAGAAAGTATCCAAGGAGCTGAAGGGGTCTGCAATCTTATAGGTGGAAAAACAATATGAACTAACCAGTAACCCCAGAGCCCATGTCTCTAGCTGTATATGTAACAGAAGATGGCCTAGTTGGCCCTCTTTGGGTAAAGAGGCCCCTTGGTCTTACAAACTTTATATGGCCCAGTAGGGAAACACCAAGGCCAAGAAGTGGGTGTGGGTGGATAGAGGTGGGTATAGGGGACTTTCAGGATAGCATTTGAAATGTAAATGAAGAAAATAACTAATAAAAATTTAAAAATAAATACTAATCTTAAAAAAAGAAAATATCCAATAAAAAAAGAATCTTTAGGCTATAGAAGCATCATTCTTTAGTAAGGGAATATACTTAGTTGATTTTGGAACATGATTCATGGTTTTAAAATGCAGGATTTACAAGCTTCAAAAGATACTTAAAGATAACACCAATGAAGAGAAAAGCACCACCCATCTGATATATATCTCTTCTCTTCAATCACTGATTTCATAAGCGTGAAAATATAGAATCACATGTGTTTGGACCTTCCAGTGTCTGCTTCAAATCAGCTATAATTCCCAATGGTTTTATCCACTATGAAACCAGAAGAAGGCCTCTGATAATATTGCCTGAAAGAAAAAGAATTGGCTTAGGAACTCCAAGACAAATTCTCAACTCAAGGGAGATTTATTTGCCCCTGAGGTTCAGAGGGAAGGGAATAAGAGATACAGATAGGAGCAAGAGAGTGAGGGAGAAGTGGAAGGGAACAAGGAAGAGGGGACAGGGGTATTTGTCCCAGAGTGGGGACAAAGGACTGTCTCTCGATAGAGAGGAGACAGACAGAGCCTATAGGAAAATGGCCATGTATAAAGGTTTAAGGAGGAAACCTGTGTTAGAATGAGGTATTTAATTGGCCATATTAATCATGGCAGACATGGGGGCTTTTGATTGCTGGATTTCAATACTTTGATAGCTGGAACTTTGTAGTCAGCCTTAGGATGAGGAGGGGGCCCAATAGGGGAATAGACCTTGGTGACTAGTTTAAGAAGTTTCTAGCAAGGCAGAGGGAATGGAGAAGAAGGGAAAGGCCTTCCAGAATCCTGAGCACCATACTTTGTGCTGTTCAGTGTCCCTTCAGTATCAGCATGAATCCTGATAGAAGCAGATGTCCTAGAGTAGGTCTACATACAAACCTTCAAGGATGCCTGAATTTTCTTATTTTCTCCTTTTTGGGGTTTCCAGGAGGTCCTTGGGAGCTCTGTAGGCATTTTCCACATTTCTTGGACCAATGAATATCTTGGTAATCTGAACACACTTTTAGAAGACAGTGTCTAACTCATGAAGAGGTACTAGAAGTGGCAAATTGAATGGATGAAACAGACAATTACAAGAGGGGTCAGAAGTCAAGTGTCCAAGGCTTCTCTCTTTCTAAGCATATTCTTTGGCTTCCCATTTCCATGGATCAATTTTTTGAAAAGTCCTGTAATATGTCCCACAACAGTGGTTCAAGCATCAGTTACATAGATTAAGAAAGAACAATAAAATTATCTTAAGAAGCTATATTGGACAGTGGTTGTGGTATCATTTTATACACACACTTCGGTAAAAGAAAATAATTACATCAATTCTATGCGGAGTATAATTGTACCCAAACTTAGCCAAATGGCAAAGAGGTAGCAGGAGTTTTGTTTACATTTTCTTTTCCTTTTGTAGTGTTTCATGTTTATTGAGACCCTCTTAAACACTGTATATACAGTTCAGGATGTTATATCTTATGAAAACAACGTGCAAAATAAAATAGGAAAAAAATATAACAAGCCTCCCTTCCAAACAGAGTCTACACCTATGCATTTTTTTTTAAATCTACTAACACATAAAGCTAATAGGAATTAAGGCTGGACTTCAATGTTTTTCTAAAACTAGTGTTGTCAGGACAAAAAAAAAAAACACTATAATTTCTAGTGGTTAGATGCTAACATGAAAAAAAAAATCATTCCATTCATTATTCTGGACAGATCAGAAACCTCTCTTGGGAAGTCAGTAAAACTCTACTGCAAAGAATAAAGCTGTAATATACTGTCAGCAACAATTTGCCTTGGCAGGGGATGGACAGTATGATCTAACAGTCCCTTTTATTTCTAATTTCTATGATTCCCTTTTTTTTAAAGCCTTATATAGTTCTCTTAACCCAATGCTGTTACATACTGAGCCAGAATCTCCCAGTGTCCCAGCTGCTCTCCAGGGCTATCAAGCACTTTGGAAAATACAGAAACACTTTGTTCTGCAGGCTAACACTTTTATGATCCATACCTTCTGAGCCAGGCCACTGTATCTACATGTGAAGTTTGACATCCATGTGAGTTAATGCAGACAGTTGTTTTATTATTTTATTTTATTTTATTATTTTATTTTATTTTATTTTTTAAATCTTCCTCAGGGTCAAGTTCAACAAAGATTTAAAGCTGTGGTTCAATTGGCAATGTATTTTCAGTGCTTAATGATCATGAATGTCAAGTACACTTTTGAACCGTGCAGCTACCGTGATGGTTCCTTTTCATGCGCATTTTGTTCACAAATTTTTCATATCATGCATTGTTGATGGGGCAAAGTTTAAATTCATCAAGGTGCTCTTTCCTCTCTCACTGTCCCCATGTTTGGTAAAAGATTACATACTGAATATGTTTTAACCAGGGGCATAGTTCTTCTATTCCAGGGCAAGACAATGAAACACAACAGGTGCTCAGAACACCTCTGCCTAAGGTACTTAATTAAGGTTCTTAATCTAATAGGGATTCAATCAATCCATGTGGTAATTATATAAAGCACAGATTAGCAATCGAACATGCATACTAAAGAAAAACGAAATAAGGAAATGAAGGCAGTAACTGTCCTCATTGAGCCTAGTCTGGCCAGGCAGCTGGAGAAGGTTTCTTATTACTGTCTTTAATACAAGGATTCTTTTATTGTTGCCTCTTAGTCACCTCTCAAAGGATGGGTTACTGTTTATTGCAATTCAGCATTTTGAGTACATGACAATGCTTAGTAACTCCTGCTTTGTTAAATTATGTAGTGCAATCTAGGTATCTCATATTTTAAGACTCATTTGTGTCTGAATCTATTTTCAAAATTAAGAAAAAAAATGAATCTAGAAACTAAACTTGACCTTTCATTTCTTGGAAAAATAATGAAACAAAACTTCTCAGAACACAGCTCTTGTATGTTTTCTTTACAACAAAATTCCAAGAGCGCAGAAATAGGTCACAGTAGGGTCTCAATATAAAGTGAAGGACCATCTTCTGAATTGGAATCCTTCTTCCAACTAAAGTGTGTACTGTTATTTTCCTGCCTTAATTTGCTATGGTATTTTAAGAAGCACAATTCAGGAAGCTCTGTGTGAAACCCCAGTATATTTCTGAACTATATAACAAACTTTTTAAAATAAATAATATCAACAGAATCTTAACCAGGTAAGTATGAGGGACAGGAGGAATTTCTCACTGCCTTCTCAAGCTTGTGGTCCAGCCCTCTCAGGCTCCTTTCTCCTTTCCCATTTTCTTCCTATTATCATTCCATAGAAAGCTTCCCCTAGAGGGAACTATCTGAAATTCATTGATATTAATTTTTAAAAGAGCAATAATGACCACTAAAAGTATTAAGTTCTGACCTTTCTCTCTTCCACTGGGATTTTTGCAACCCAAGTAATTAGGTAGAGGGCTGCTTTTTTAATTGTCTATAAAAGCTTGTGGATTTCTTTTATTTTGTTTTTATTATAAGTTAGGCTGAGAAGTCAATCATTTTCTGGCATGTTTGAATAGCAGTATATATTGTAGATATACTTGATTTTTACAGTAGGGATTGGTTTCAATGTCTCTATGGACTAATAGATTTTTTTTTTAAACCTAATCAGTTACAGCAAGAGTTTGTAGTCTTTTGTTATCTCAGCTTCTATGAAGAGCCCACAATGTATTTATCTTTATCCAGGCCCTCCCTTTGTAACCAAGACTGTAGAGAGCACTAATCCAATTGCTTCCATCTGTTCTTGACTATGGATGAGATTTTGCTCAAGGGTCTTTCTTCTTTATACATTTCAGAGCCAAATCTAGGGAATGGTGCCACCTACAGTGGGCTGAGTCAATTACTGAACAGGACAGTTTTAGGACCATAGGTTAACCTGATGTAGATAATAACTCATGGAGAATCTCTCTTAAGGTGATTCTTGGTTTTCTAAAGTTGTCAATTCAATCTAACTATTGCAGTAGTGCCTATTTGTAATCAAGTATGTTGTAAACTGGGATAGGAAAATAAAGATTTGGAGATCTGTCTGTGCTATTTAGTGAGTTCTTATATAAATTAATTTGTATGCTGCAAAATATATTAAATATTTTTTAGAAAATATTTTGTTTTGCTTTTAAATTATATGTTTATACTGTATGTGAAATGGATTGTGCATATGAGGGCAGGTGCCTACAGAGGGAGGTTTCAGATTCCGTAAAGATGGGGTTAGTCTGTTGTGAGTCAGTCACCCCTTGTGGATGCTAGGAACTGAACTCAGCTCCTCTATAAGAGCTATGAACTCTTAACTGGCAAGTCATATTTCCTGCTCCCATAAATTTCCTGAGTGTATTTCCCCAAATTCATAGCTTAAAATCCTAGTTGTAAATTTAATACTTTTAGGAGATAATTAGGTCCTGTCATGAATGAGTTTGGTCTTGACATAACAGACCTCAGAGACCACTGCTTCTCTTAATCTGGGGAGAATGACCCAAGAAGCAAGACATTCTGCTGCTATGCTGTTAGCTCGGTGTGTTTCTGGAACTCTTAACAGTTTGGATGAATGTGCCTCTTATGCCTGCTCTTGGGATTTCTCTTCTTCTTATTGGGTTGCTCTGTCCAGCCTCTATAGGAGGGCCTTTGGTTTGTCTTATTGTTTCTTGGTATGTTGTGTTTGGTTGTGGTCACTTTGTGGACTGCTTTTGTTCTGAATGGAAAGGGTTGGGGTAGGACCTCAGGAGATGGGAGGTTTTGTGTGTGGTGAGGATGAGGGGAGGGGAATGTGAAGAAACTGTGGTCAGGGTAGATGGTATGAGTGAAGACTAAATTTTTAATAAAAAATATAAGCAGGACCCTAGCCAGACACATAATCTGCAAGCATCTTCATCTTTAACTTTTCACCTTCCATATCTGTGAGAAACAATTGATTGTTGGTTGAGCCCATGACCCCAGTCTTCTTGTTATAGCAGTTGAAAAGACTAGAACAATCTCTAGCAGTACAGCATTGAAACCTTCCTGGAATTTTCTACAACTGGCTTTGTTTTCTTTAATGTGGTTCTGAGATGGGAGCTATATTTTCTAAATTATTTCTGTTATACAGATGATAATTATAAAAACATTTCACAGTACAAATTCTCAGTTAACATATTCAAATATTTATAGCTGTTTCAATTCTTAAATTAAGAAGTATGGGGTTTTTTTGCACGTAATGGCTTGAAATAAAAAAGAATAAAAGTACATGTAACATATTTATGTTAATTGGTTGATATCACCATTTTTAACTAGTAACCAAAACCATACATACCCCACAGCTTAACTGTATCATTAACATATCTTTACTATTTAGAATTCTCTTATTCAGAAAAAAGATACTATTACTTGTTTAAGGAATTTCATGAACATAAAAGCACTCTAGTGTTACTAAATTTATTAGTTACTAAATTTAGAGAATCTAGAGTTACTAAATTTATTAAATATCTGTGGAATGTGTGTGTGTGTACATTTGTGTGTTTGTAGGTTCCTGGACATATATACAGGCAAATGGGGGCCTAATAAGGACACTAGTTATCTCACTGAATCCCTCGTGTGTGTGTGTGTGTGTGTGTGTGTGTGTGTGTGTGTGTGTGTGTGTGTGATATCTACGGAACTTGAAAATCACTTTTGGCAAGGCAAGGTAATAGTGGCAATCTGGGATCCATTTCTCTCCCCTTTCTCCTCCTTCAACACTGGAGTTACTATTATGAACATCTTTTATCTGGGTGCTGGGGATTTGAACTTACATCATCTTGTTTGCACTGGTGACTTTACCTGTTGAGCTGTCACCTTAGCCCTACATTACTCACTTTCAATGCCCTACTTAGCTTGATCTACCAACCAGCATTAAAAGATTAAGTGATAAATCATCCACTCTTAAGACAGCTCCTCCTCCAAAAGTTCTAAACTACATACATATTCTTCCTTCTTTCCCCTGTCCAAGATGCTGTTAAAATTATTTGCTATTACAGAGGTCAATAGAAAAATACTAGATACAGGAACAAATAGGTCTTTTTGATCTTTATTTAAAGATCTGGCAAATGATAAATGTCATGAACTTTGAAAGCACCAGTATTTTTTTGTTTTGTTTTGTTTTATTGTTTGTTTGAGGAACTATATAAATAGGTTCAACATCTTTCAAATTGAATGCTAATGATTAAAAAATAAATTATTTTCTACATAAAAAGTGGGGCTTTTAATGCCTGACTTACATTTCTTCTCCAAAGATACAATCAGCATTCTAACTGCCCATAGAAAATACATACAAGGTCAACTCTAAGTCTGTACAACCCTCTTATCTAGTTACTTTCTGGAACCACATAAACTGTATGACATTTGATATTAGACAATGGAGTATGCTACGGCTCTGAACACAATGACTGTGTTTTCTGGAATTTTCTGTGCATTTGCCTGTGACACGTTTTCTTTGTTAAGAATTAAAACCCAAAGGATGGACCAAAACCAAGAGTGTTTTCCTAACATCTTTGTACAAGTTTCACTTCTCTCACCTCAAATGGGTGTTACATGTATGTTAAATAGTGAGCAGACTTCATTATCTAACTATCAATCATTCACCCTTAAAATGAAGCCTTCATGTGTGTATTTTAAAATGATGTACTAAAAAATGGAAATTATGATTTCAGATAAAAGCAGTTCTAAAAATATTTTAAATGTAGGATTAAATTTAGATAATGTAGCAGTTGATTTTTATCTAACAGAGAGAAGTCTGGAAAATGAAGGGCAGCAAAGATTTACAGGTATACCACTCAATGGAGAATACGATATAAGATTCTTAGCATAGCAGTGCTAAGAACCATACTTCAGTGGAAATGCAGCCATGAAGACCATGGTCATGATTAAGCTACTGGTGTAGCTGCTGTTGTCAGATATATGTCATGTAACACTACATGATAAGCCAATTGGTAACTGTCTATAACCCTTGGTTCTGAATCTTACTTCACTGCAGGTGTAGATCCTTTTCCCATTCCTTCTTCCAATACTAGTTATAGAAAATCCATTTTAATCAAATAATGAGAATTTCTTCCTGGGGCTTTCAGTTCTCCTCTAACCTTGATTCCATTGTACAGATTGTCCAACAGGTAAATAGCTTAAAGGAGGGAGTGATGCATGTGAGTCTACATATAGTTTTAGTGATTAATAGCATGGCTAAGTAGATATTGGTAGAAACATGGTTTGAAATCAATGAACAGGTGACTTCTGAATTTCAGACTAAGTGTCCATCATCCCCCAACAGAACATGTTCATACCAATAAAGTTAGTTGACATTTTCAGCCTGGCACAGAAAATTCAGTCTCTATTTTAACAATCCCTCAAAGACCAATACAAAGAAAGTCATTTTAGTCATTTAAGTGTGAGCTTCAGAAATCTTTGTCTAGTCCCCCAAATCACTAACTTCATTAGCTGTCTGAGAGAGGTCAAAGAAGAAAATCAAAACAATTATTGAAATAAAGGCAAAATAAGCGTATTGTTCCTGGCTCTCCCCATTGACCAAGGTCATTATTTCAAAGCCAAGTTAGAAGTTCTCTTAAGATTAACTCTTTCAAGCCATTCAAATGCTATTGTTATGTCACTGGGAAGTTACTTATTATATTTTCTCAGTTGCTAGAGAAAATCATAGCCATATAAAAAGGACACATTCCTGCCATATCTGGTCTGCCATGTACCACCGACAGCAGGTCCCCCAAATGGCATTTTACACTCTCAAGTTCTCAATATTACTCAATACTCAGGAAGTAAAAATAAAGATCAAGGTAAGGTAAGTAATGTGGTGGTCTAAGAGAGGTGTGTCCCCATATGCTTAGCATATAATTCAAGTGCTGGGCTTTAGTAAGCATGTCTGTAGCATTCCTCAGACCCTTGTACCCCCTCCAATGTCTATATGTCACCATAACCATAGGGCTGACAAGAGAATCTTTCCATTAGTGGTGTCTACACAGACTGCCATTGATTGATGGCTTCAAATGTTACTTCTTGGGCTTGATTCCAACCTATACACAGGAGCCGTGATCATATTTGGGGTTATTTCTTTAAATGAAATCATTCTGTTAACTTAATATTTAAAGAGGTTAAATATTTAAAAGTGTATATCCATTTACATATGGTTTCATAGGTTTCCCTCTTTAGAGAAGCTAATTTTAAATGTTAATTTCAATGGTACAGTCCTTTTTAGTAGTTCTACTATTACTGCATACTAAGTGAAACAAAAATGCAGTTGTTTAGAAATTTTAGGTAAATTTCTTTTTACTTATCATATCACCTACATTACTTAGAGCCAAGTTTTTTATTTAGATTATTATTTGGAGTATGCTTTTTTTTGGGGGGGGTCCATAAGTGTACTAAATTGGATATTCCCCTGAATACCTACAACTCTTAAGCTGGAAGCAACAGGCTTAAAGAAAGGTAAGTAGGAGGAATCAGACACACCTGGGTTCAGGCCTTGCTAATAGCAGACAGAGACAAAGAGACAGACAGACAGACAGACAGACAGACAGACAGACACACACACACACACACACACACACACAGAGAGAGAGAGAGAGAGAGAGAGAGAGAGAGAGAGAGAGAGAGAGAGAGAGAGAGAGAGAGAGAGAGAGAGAGATCCGGACGTCCAGTCCACACATTTATCACCTTAGGCAAATCTCATAACTATGTAAGTTAGGCTTGCCAAATTCCAAGAGTGGCTTTGGGTAATTGAAGAGTGTAACTTCAGTAAAGCATGCAGTAGGCTGTATGGCAGCTCTCAAGCTTTCAGGTGTTCCTTATTTCTTATTTCCTATCATTTCTGCTTCAAAATGTTTGAAGACTATAGGATATTTAGGATTTGATCATAACAAAAATTAATGACAAACATCCACGTAAGTAGAGAACTTTGTAGTAGATAGACTTTGCCCAGAATAGATGCAGTGTGCTGATTGTATTGCCTGGCTTGCAATTCCTCAGATTTCACGATCATTCTGGCATGTGGATGGTACTGTCAGAAAACCAAGGCGAGAGGCACTTCGAATCTGGAGGAATGTTTCTGATTGGAAGTATCATCTAAACTCAGCTGCTCCTGATTAGGAGCCTGTACAATGAATGGGCTGTGGATGTGTGATCCAAACCATGGCAATACACTGGAGTTGTGATAATCAGGTGTTTTGTTAACAAGGTAAGTGTGCACTGAAAATATCCTGCCATGCACACAACTGTCCTGCTGGTCTTTATTGCTGCACTGTCTTCTCATTTTCAGTGAGAACAGGAGGTTTTTCAAACAGTCTGTGCTCAGTGGCAGACATCTTCAGTGTTTCTGTCGGGGTTTTGAAGCTCTCTTCTATTAGGATGTTGCTGCTGCCTAGACTGCCCCAGAAAGTTGACTGTGAAGGTTTTAACTTTTGTCCTTTAACAACATTTCATCTCAGAGGCACCTTGGGCAGTGAGATGTGGTCTCCCCTATTGCTTCCCTTCCCCCTCTTCCACCTGCTCCCCACTTTGTCCTTATTTTTTTTGTTCTTCGTTCCTTCTATTTCCTTCTCTCTCTTTCCTTCCCTTCTCCACTTTTTATTTTCATTATAATTTATGTCTCTTGTTTTTTCTTTCCTCTCTCTTCCTTCTCTTCTTGTTTTGATTTTACCTTCTCTCCAATCTTCCCTCTCCTCCCTCCTCTCCTTCCTTCTTACAACAATAATACACATGATTTTGTAGACCTTACCAAATTAGTGGATTCTCAAAGTAGGAATTTATCCATCTTCAGACGTGTGCATGAACTTATACTATTTTCCAATATTTTATCACAGATGACCATACTAAAATATGCTGAAAAGTTTATTTTATTTATTTATCCATTATGTATTCATTTGTTTGATAAAAAAAAGTTTTTAGTATGTAGGACAGGAGGGCTGTCAAATCATAGTCCTACTATCTCTGCCACCATAATACAGAGATTGAAGGTGTGTTTGCAACCCCCAGAAAAATAATTTCTGAAGGAATTACAGAGTAAAGTATCTATGAAGTTCTTCTATGAATGCATAGAGAAGTCATTTTATTGTATTTTAATTTCATTTAGGTTTTTGATTTGGAGTCTGCCTTCATTAGCTTCTAGTAGTTCTTGACCATCTCATTCCTGGGGACACATACTTTACTGTATTCTGTTCACACTCTACACACTTCACACTGTACAATGGCAGTGTGAACTCAGGGTTTTGCCGACGCTTGGGTTGCACTGCATCACTGAGCTATGTACTGTGGATCTACACATTTAGATTGTATGAAGCATCTAGAACTGAGTCCCGTCTAGAAATGAGTACCATTTCATTCCTATTTTCAAACATAGAGGTACTTGAAGCTTAGAAAAATTCAGTATGCTGCTATAGGTCACACAGTAAAGAGTAAGCTGAGATTCCAACACTACACAATGAATCTAAATTAGTTCTGGATTTTTTTTTCAAGAGAGGGTTTCTCTGTGTAGCCCTGGCTGTCCTGAAACTCACTCTGTAGACCAGGCTGGCCTCAAACTCAGAAATCTGCCTGTCTTTGCCTCCCAAGTGCTGGGATTAAAAGCGTGCGCTAGCACTGCCCGGTTATTTCTTGATTTTTAACTGTTAAAACTTTTCAGGAGTAGACATTTGATTTTAAATATACTTGCAGGGCACATGATGTCGAGGTTCTTTAATAATTGTCTGAGAGCAGTTAAGATGAAACAAAATCCAAGTCAGGAGACAATGGAGATCAGCAATGGTGTGCATACATTCCCTTGATTTTTGAAATTCAGTTTAAAAAAATTATTTCTTCAAGTTGCATACTCAGTGGTAGAAATAAGGAAAACAAGCATTTCTGTGTAGTTCATATAAAGCCTTGTTTATGAAGGAGCACTTTAGATTATGTTACAATAAAAAAATATCGGAAATAAGAAACAATTCTTTCAAATAAAAGAATGCCATTTTGCACTGGAAGACAGATTTCTAAGTTAGCTGGTTAATGTATTAATGTAAGACATAAGGTACCTTTATCTTTGATCTTTTACTTTATATTTCATCTCAAAAGGTAATAGACATGCCCAAAGCATTTGAACCCCAACAGGACATCATGCATGACAAATATAATTTCTTTCTGCCTTTAAAATTCATCTAAATTGTACCCAGGGGAACAGAGGTGGGTCTTTGATAAGGTTCTCTAAAGCTGCTGTTTGCAGAGAAATTAGGAGAGTTTTTCAATTTGATATTTTCTAGATTGACAATTTCATTCCATGGCTCCTTCTGTGTTTCTGGGCTCTGGTTTTAATTATCGCTTAGAGTAAGTGTACTGGATATGCACTTATCAGTTCCTCATTTCCCCTGTGGACCACACTGTGGGTTACAAAATACAATTTCCATTTTGTCTGCTGATGGCCTAAATAAGGTACACACAAAACAACAAGGATGGGCTTCTCAATTTAGCACGGTAAGATGTTCATATAACAGTGGCCCTAGGGGTTAGATTAGGGGAGAAAAAGAAATAGATTCTACCTCAGTGGAGTTGAACAATTTTTAAAAGATTTAGCACAAAAGAACTGGGCCATTCCACACTATGAACACTTTAAAAAAAATCTAACAATAATATAATTTTTCATATTCTTTAATGTAGGGAGCCATGGCATATGCAATTATATCTTACATGATATTTTAAGCACAACTATCACAGGAACAAAATTGTTAAAGAAAAATTAAGCACATGAATACCATGACAAGGTTATATTAAAATATTTGGTATTATAAAGCAGGTGGCATACGTATCAGACCCCATTTTATTTAATTCCTCACATTGGCATTCTTAGTATTTTAAATCAAGTAAATACTTTAGTACAATATTTTAACATAATATGTATGAAAATTAGAAAATGTGAAAGACTAATTCCTAGCTTTAAAACTTAATTTTCCTACCTCTTAATTATTTCTTCATCTCATTTCCTCTGGTGTGAGTCTTTCTGGTGAATATGCAATATAGGTTGTAAGCCATAATTATTAATATAAGCATTAATGCCACAAACATCAGCAAAATTTAATGAGCACTTATTATTATCATAGTCATAGGAATCTAGAATTTCCCCTGCATGGCGGGTTTTAAGAAATTGATGGGATGGCAGGTATATATTAAACAGATAAACCATTACACAATATCAGGCATGGTTTCTCTAGCAAAATCATGGATTTTGGCGAACTTACAACCACCACTTGACTAGACCAGCATAGTGCCTAACTGCATTCTAAATATTCATCCTTATACCCACAGGTAGCCATAGTCTTCATCCCTCATCAGAGAAACTTCTCTTTGCAATAGGTAAAACCATTACAAAACCCACAACCAACCAAAATGTAGAGTTGTGGAGTCCTGTCCCCATGGATATATTTATAATAGAACTGCCACACTTAAGGCTTAGAATCATCGAAGAAGAAAGAATTGAAAGAACTGTGGGAGCCAGAGAAACATGGAGCTTGTTTGATCCCTAGCCTCCATCCTAAGGAAACCCGTGCATTCAATGTCAGATTTTGGCTGGATAATGCTTGGCATCTTCTTGCTCATGTTGGTCAATTTTTCTTACTTCTCCACTTATCAAATGAGCATGTCTTTTCTTCTGGAGACCATGAAAAATGCTAGTTTAACAGATCTTCTAAATGCACCACATGTCATGTTGGCTGAAGAACTTAGGACTTTCAATGAAAGCGTATTGGAGATGTTGGAGAAAACTGAAGTACTCTAGGAAGAATGAGCTAGATTTGAGCAGGCATTTGATGACTTAGCATTCTTCTACATGGTTGTCAAAGATGTAGCGACCTATCAAATACTTTCAGTATGACCTGAACCCACTGGTGTATATTGGTATTCACTCAACTTTTCAATTATATGGAACTTCATTTGTACTTTCTGAACATGGACTGAGATGCTTCCAGTTCCTGCTGGGAAATACTCGGTTAATTCTAAGTTATTTACTCAAAGAGATGACCCTGCACTGACTAAGGATGAAAAGGTGTGCAAACTCAACTAACCAGTACTTATTTTCTCTTTACTATCATACAGCTACTATGAAACCATTTATTCTAAATACAGTTACTAGATATTAACTACAATTAGTAGAAAGCAAAGGAAAACCATAAAATTTATAATGGATAAATTATAATGATTTATCAGTGAAACTTCTATAACAAAATGGTAATTTAGGATTTTGCAATTTCATTTAATAAGTTAGAAGACATCAAGAAGTTTTGTATGTTAAATAGCCTTATCCTTTCCATCATTAAAAAAATAAGTGTGTGTTTGAAGTACAGGAGGCAGTCAATGCTTGTGGGTAGGCAGGATGAATTTCATTGAAATCACTGGAATATAGAAATCCAGGCCTGCCTTCACTTGCCTATAAAACTAGAGGTGAGGTTTAGACATGTGGATGTGGGCAGTTCTCTAGTCAGCCAGCTTAGCCCACACGAGGAACATCCCGTCTTGCAAGAGAATTTTCTGAAGTCAATGAAGCAGAGAACAATAGAAGATTCCCAGTTTCTTCCTCCTGCATCAACACACCCATGTGTATGCCCCACACTTGCACATACAATATACAGATATAGCCACTCTAAAATATGTTTCAATTACATCACGTATAAATATTTTTTGAAAATTCTTAGTTAATGGAATAATGATCTTTTATCAATTCATCCATAGAACTGAATTATTTTGGCCTTTTGAAACTCTATCTTGGTCACATAAAGCATCTATTTTTTTTTCTGGTGGTTTGAATAAGAACTGCTCCTATAGGCACACTTATTTGAATGCATAAAGAGTGTCACTATTTGAAAGGAATAGGACATGTGTCCTTGTAGGGGTAGATGTGACTTTGTTGGGGGAAATGTTTCACTGGGCATGGAATTTGAGGTTTGAGATGCTCAAGCCAGGCCCAGTGTCACCCTCTGTTCCTGATGCCTGTGGACTCAGATGTAGAACTCTCAGCTAGCATGCCTTCTTGAGTACAGCCATGCTACCCATCATGAGGAAAATGGACCAAATAACTGAAACTGTAAGCCAGCCCCATTTAAACACTTTCCTTTATAAGAGTTGCCATGATCATGGTATCTTCAGAGCAATAGAACACCCCTTCCATTCCCACTCTTTCAGCGTTAAAAAAAGTATATCTAATATATTAATCATTTAAATGAGCAATGAGAAATAAATAATATTCTCATGGAATATATACTGTAATGATATAAGACAGAGAAGAAGTCATATACAAACTGTCAAATGTCAACAAATCACGTAGGTAATTAAAACAAGAGAAAAGAAATAGAAAATTCTTTCCTTTAGAGTGTAAGCTAGTTTGGAAAATCTTAAGGGTAGATGGAGAGAGTACGGAGTGTGGAAAGGCGATTATGAAAGATGTGCTGACTCCCACAGGGATAAATAATTCACTACCTATGACTTTATGTTGAATATTTTCTCACATATTGGAAAAGGATCTCATCCCCAAACAAGTATCATACTCAATTATGTCTAAATATTCCAACAGGGTTATCTAAGCTGACATGTTTTGCTAGATTCTTAGCTACCAACTCATAAGACTTCAGGGTTATGAATATTTATCCAAACACCCACATTGTTCTTTTTTGTTTTTTCTTTTGCCTAGCCTGACAACCATGATTCCACTGTTTCTAAGAGGTAAAGGATATGTTAGGAACTTTCCTTTGGCCATCTTCAATCAAAAATGTAAGCAAGATCTGACCAATCAGTAGGATCCAAGTCTTTGGGATTCAAAAACTTACTCCAGAGATATCTGTGGCACAAGACAAGTTTATCCCAATTATTAACTCTCAGGCGAAAGACTGTTGGTGAGATACATGAAAATGTTACACTCAGTTTCAGTGGAACAGGATGAAAGTGAGGGTGTAAGCCTAAAGTTTCAGATGCTCAGCTTGGTGTGAAAGGGAAGTGTCTGAAATAAAGCCAGGAAGGAGGAGAACAGATCCAAGAAGGGATAGAAATCCCTGGCAATGTTGTTTTAGCAGTTAGATCCAACTGTGACTGAATCCATTATGTATGGACTTTTCCCTACACCATCCAATAAATTACCATATTGGAATGTACTATTAGAATTACCTTTCTGTATTTGCATCTAAACTCCTCCTGGTGAAAAGAATTAGTAGATTCATGTCTGTTTACAATGCAGACTTTGAAAGAAGGGAGTATAATCACAGTAAAAAGGGCTGCCCTGCTGTCCCATGTTCTTTCTACTCCTTCCTCTTTTACCTGCCCATCCCTTAACACATCCCTGTGCTTTGTTTTGTTCTGTGATCCACTATGATCTACACATTCATTTTAGTGATTCCCACTTGTTTACCTTTGAGAGGGTAATGATTTTGGTGTAATAGAGAACACATGCCCTTAAGGTCTATAAGACCCAATCACATCCAGGGAACGTTAGTTTGTGGAATTTAGCATGGCTTAGAGTTATGTAACTCAAAGTAATAAACATCTCATTATTACTGTTTTTACATGAAACCACAGTTTATGTCTTTTATTTTCTCTATTCGTCTAGAGGGTTATTTATAAAACAAAGATTTCTCAGATTCTTCTTAATCTGGAAATATTGTTGAGCAACTGTTAATGTAATAGAGTCTGGAGTTATAGATCAGTAGGAAGGTGCTGCCTAGCATGTCCGAGACTATGTGTTAGCTCCCCACAACAAGGAAGACAAAACATAACACACCATCTGATAGCATCTGCATTGGTGCACCACATTCAGTTTGTAACTTTCTCTGTACACGAATTGTCCAATAGACTTGGAAGCACCTGAAGCCCTTATAAGTGATATATTTATTAATATGCAAGTATGCTATGGTGTAAAACATTCTTTAATAAGCAAATTTGGCCCAAAGTGATTCTTATGAGAAAAAGAATATACAGAACTTCAATAAACAATTCTCCAACCTCTGTGTGTATGTGTGTATGTATGTGTGTGTTCCCTCTTCTTTCCCATGTTGAATTCTCTTAGCAATAAATAATGTAGGCAAAAACCTGCCCTCTGATTAGAGTAAGCACAGAGGGTCTTAGCTGCTGCTCCAGTACTGACCTATCCCCAATATCACATTGATCTGAAGTGTTTGCTGTCTCCTGAAAGCACCTGTAGAAACGTCTGCCTTTACTCTCCTCTCCGCTTTAACAACTAGATCTCACACAGAAATCAAGCCGAAAGGAGGAAGTGTAATAGCTTGGGGAAATGAAAGCATCTATCTTTACTTCTACTAAATGGTAGGCACTGCTGAACAGGTGATGTCTGTGCACTTGGATAAATAAAGTACCATGGTCAATTTTCCATAAAATCCCTGCATTAGTGAACCAGCCAGAGCTCTTTCGTCATTTTCCATGCGTTTTCCACTTTCATTAAACTGGTTTCCAGTTACCTTTTATGGTCTATATTTATCTACTCATGGTTGAAGAAAACAGACTATTAGAAAAAAAAAGAAATGGCTCTTCCTTCCCTCCTCCTTTTCTTCCTCCTCCTCCTCTCCCTCCTCCTCCTCCAACCTCCCATTCAGTCTTCCTGAAGTAAAGGCCCATACATAGGGGAACAAAACAAAATAAAGCAAACCTGTACCTAATGACTAGGTTAGTGAGCTCTGGGTGCTGTCTGTGCAGATTAACCACATGTAGACACACGTTCATTCAGTCTTTGCTTCTGTGAGGGAACAATGGAAAAGTGCACATGTAGGAACTCCCTTGCCTGCTGGTGCTCATCTAGGACTCCCAGAATATCAGACACAATTATATTCAAATGTAACTACAAAAGAAGTCATTCTGACTCGAATATAAATGATTCTTGGTGCCATGTTAGATTGCTCTCCCTACAGCACCTCTTCATTAGCAGAAGGAACTGAAGAATGATTCTTCATAGGTTTAAAAAAAGAAGAAGAAGAAGCAGGATTAATGCTGTATTGACCTGTGTTGATTGTAAGTCCCTTACACCAAGAGGGTATTTGTTTTTCTTTATCTTCATCATCTTCAAACACAAGTTATTGGAGATAGTGTGTTTATCAAGCCTTGAAATAAAGCTGGACATGCCGACACCATCATTTTGCCCTTGCTGTCTTCCAGGTGTCTTGTAAGCCTTCATTAATAAGAAGGAAGAATTAACAGGGCAGAGAGAAAAAATTTAAAGTGCTGCCTTGCACTGTCTAGAATTGCATGCCATTTAAATCCTTGCCTAGCGAATGTTTGTCTATAGGCTTCCCTTATTAAAGGCAGGAGCCAGAGAGGATAGACTAGGTAATTTTTTTTCTAAATTATTTCCAAGTGCCACCATTAAAGTGAAGAGGCAAAATAATCAAGGGAGAAACAGAGCTGAATTAGGAAATTATAGTTACTTTAAAGAGAGCAAAACAAACATCTCGTTTCTGTGCATTTTTGAAGTGTTGTTCTACAAAGAATATATTCAGGATGGGGTGCTCCTTGAGTTAAAGTCACCCCAAAGTTATACAATGAATAACGATGTAACCCTATGTACAGCACACTGACACCATCATGAACTTAAATCTGTATTGTACAGTTGAAATTAAACAGAGTATGTTGTAGGAATAATTAGCATATAAAATCTCTTAGAGGAAAAGCATACAAAACATTCAAAAAATGAAGCCACCTTTTCTGTTGTCTCATACTTTATAGTCTGAAAAGTTAAGCAAAAATATCTCTAACTAAAGTAACACTTGGAAAGGGGCAGGCCTATTGGGACTCCCTTTTTTTAATGTTTATTAAAAGAAAAAGAGCTTTTGTTAATGTGCCTCCCTTATTACTTTAATTTTCTGTTGGCAGATTCCTGCTCTTAGACCCCTGTAGACTTGCCAGGCTTGGAAAATGCTTTCTTCTCCGGTCCCCCGAGTAGGCAAATGACAACTGAAATACGCAGGTAAAACTAGCACAGACCGGTCTTTTCAGAGCCAATTTTCTGTGGTGGCAATGACATTCAGGGAGGTTCAGTTGTGTGGCACTGTATGCTCCAAGGAGCCTTTTTTGACAACATCCCCCTCCACCCACCACCCACCCCTTCCACACACATTCTCTTGCCTAAAACAATTAGAGGTGGTTAAAACGCATTGTAGGGGAGAATTAATTTCATTTTCATGTTGTCCCACATCCCTTCACACTTTTCCAAGTGGCTTTGACTAGGAGTCTGTATCAAAATTTAGAAGGAACTAAACCTTATATGTATTTAAACCTCAGCCATTTTTTTTACCATTGGATATTTTCTTTATTTACAATTCATATGTTATCCTCTTTCCCAATTTCCCCCTCTGGAAGTTCTCTATCCTATCCTTCCTCTCCCTACTCCTACGAGAATGCTCCCTGAAGGGGTTTGCAACCCAATAGGAAGAAAAACAATATCAAACAACCACACCAACCCAGAGCTCCCAGGGACTAAACCACCAACCAAAGAGTACATATGGAGGGACACATGCCTCTAGCCCTGTTTGTAGCAGAGGATGGCCTTGTTGGGTATCAATGGGAGGAGAGGTCAATGTCACAGTGTAGGGTAATGCCAGGATGGGGAGGCCTGAGTGTAATTTTAACATGAATTAAAGTAGATTTGCCAAAGAAATAAGACTTTGCTGAGAGAAAGAACTCAGCAATTTTTCTTCCTTTGGCAAATCAGCTTAAACTCACGTTAAAATTGTAAGTATTCAAACTTCCTAACATATGGCAGAACAGTGGGCATTTAGGAAGGCATGGCACAGCAGTGTGCTCTACAAGAACACTCTTTAGACAAAGCAATTGTTTACAGAGATCATGCCAAAGACTTCTGCTACTCAGTTGTCAGAGCATGCTGTGAAGTTAACTGCATGCCCATCGTATAGTTGAAGACATCAAGGTTCGGCAATGAAATCCTTTACAAGGCTGGAGCTCAAAGCCTGAGTTTTCTTCAGATTATATCATCTGCATACCAAAAAGCAACTAGCATCATAAACATTTTATACCCTGCTTACAGCTGCTAAACATTAGGATAGACATTGGATCTCCGTGCTGTAAAGATTTGCACTCAGACTCAAATTTATAGAAAAGTGTTTCCTTCTTATGAAATAGTAATTTTACCTTCTCTCCTTATGGGAATTTAATTTCAATAAGTAGCTGTAAAACAACAGTGCTTCCCTGTCATCAGCTAAGATAACAGTCACAAGGTTATGAAGAGAATTTGAAATTTAACGTAAAGTTACAAAACCCGCACATCATCACATAAAAATTAAAAACAGCTATAAAACAATGCAAGACCAGGGTAATATCTGCAAGGAAAAAAAAAACTGGTTGTGCTTTAGTTTGCATCTAAATTGATGTGGAATAGATGTCTCTCCCATTAGTAGAGATGTCTTGGTGCCAGTGCAATGTGGGGATAACATTGTATATTGGATAATTCCTGTCAGACATAGCACAAACTGGATTCCCATCAGAAAACATGCTGTTTGAGGCAGCAAGATGGGTCAGCAGAAAACAATGCTTAGTTTACAATACTTAGTTTTAGCAACCCAGATTTGATCCCTGGAATCTGTGAAACTGTGTAAAGAGAAATAATTCCACAAAGTTGTCTTGTGATCTCATTTCCACATGAGCACTTATATACCATGGTATACACAATCTTGTATACACACAGGCATACACACAGAGACATACACACACTCCCACATGCGCGTGCACGCACACACACACACACACACACACACACACACACACACACACAGAGAGACACTAAGAAAGGAATAATAAAATAGAAAGAAGTACAACAGCTACTATATATCATTACATGTAAAAAATTTTTAGAGGGAAAAAAAAAGCCCTGACTGTACATCTCAAACTTGCATAAAGCTACACATTTGAAGAGTGGAGTGATAAGACAGACTTGTAATAGTACCTCAGATGAGCCTCATTCTTCTGCTAACTCCAACACTCAATTCTGCCCACCGCAACCCAAATCTCACACACTCAGGTGGCCTTGAGGGGCTCCCAGAGTATCAAGCTGATGGGAACATTTCTGTAGGTGGGAAAATGATTCAAAGTTAAATTCCGGTGTTCACACTTGTTATTTAGCTCTAAAGCTTTTTCTGTGATGTTGTTGAAAGACACTGCTGCCTAGCACATCTCTCATCCCCTGGCCCACTGGTCCAGAACAGTCTTCTTCCATAGACAGTTGGTTTCTATAAGAGGGTGATTGCCCTGCACGGATGGCAGCTAACTCTATTATGGTCTTTTGTGATGTCGGCCACACACAGATTGCTAAGATGGGGATGTATAATGAGATAGAGGTGTCCTACACACTCATGGGAGAACAGTACTATTACCACTTGTAATCAATGTTGGCAAAGGACAGGTGAAGGAGGAGGTATGTAGGTTAAAAAAAATATCTTATGATAGAGACAGATGGAGACTATGAAGCAGCACGATTTTAACAATTTTGAGGATATAAGGGTGATCTCTCATAGGCTTTGAAAAAGATACCTTCTTACAAAGAAAACACACACACACACCTCTTATTGTCTCCGACTATTCTCATTTTTGTAAAATCTAAATCGTGATCTCTTTCACTCTCTTGAAGAGGGCTGAATTCTGTTCAAGAACACCTTCAGCCCATTCAAATTATTCTCATAAACACTATATACTAAATAAAGCACTTTAAGCTAAAAAAATTTTTTTGGATTTGATCTGAACAACTATGTTTTTGACCCATTTCTTACCTTCCACTACCATTTAGCACTATTCTATTATTATTTTTTTAAAAAGATAATTAAAACAGATTCTGAGATGTTAAATTTCAATCTCTCTCTCTCTCTCTCTCTCTCTCTCTCTCTCTCTCTCTCTCTCTCTCTCTCTCCCTCTCCCTCTCTCTCTTTCCTCCCTTGCTCTCACTTGTGAGCACTTTGACTGAGCTATAGCCCCATCTTCTGGAAGTGCATATTACTAGCAATGGCTAGAGACCAGGAGCCAGGCAAGACTTTGCTACTCCAAACATCCCATCACTCTGCCTCTCCCCTGTACTTCTTTATATCACTCACTGAGAGAGACTGTACCTCACTCAACTACAAGAAGAATAGCAGAGGTCTCAGAAAGTCCTCAAGTACAATGGAGACTAAGCCTGTAGCATGTGATAAACCATCTCCCAAGTGCAAGTGTTCAGCACAGGAGACAACATGGAAAGCCTAGTATTAAAGTTACAAGGTCACAGACCTTAGATTTTGAAAACATTCCTTTACTGTTGATTTCCATCTGGATTGTAAAATAGCATTTTTCCCCATAACCCCTGAATTCAGGCTTACTGTTTTTTACACTGAGTAGCTTCCTTGTTCAATTTTTGGGTAAGAACAATGATATCTTAGTTTTAAAATCCTTGATTCTAGCTTTCCCTAATTCTATGTTCCTTCCAAGTCTCCATGCTAAGTCTTCTTGTTTAGAGTTTATTGTGTGTGTTTTCTGCTGATTCTAAATAAGAGAATCATTTTAGAAATGACCAAATCTTAATCTACAAATGCTTTGGATGCTTTTCTAAAGAGATTTATTTCTGTGTATGTGGATGTGTCTTTGAGAGTATGTGACACCTGTGTGCAGTTGTCCATGCAAGTCAGAAGGAGAGGGTCAGAAACCCTCCAGCTGGGGCTTCGAGCAGCTGTAAGCCACCCAATATTCCTGGGGGTAACTGGACACTGGCTCCCTGGAACAAGAGTAAGTACTCTTACAGCTGAGCCATCTCTTCAGATACTGGGCTACTTTGTAAAACCACTACCTTCTTTTTTTATATTAAAACTTTGAGATACTTTTCGATTTATAGTGTGTTATTATTTCCTGATTATGGACAGAGTCCTTCCAGATAGTCCAAACTGGCCTTGAAAGTCACAAGGTCCTGCCTCGTGCTCCCTAGTGTAGGCATGCAGCCACAAGACTCAACCATAATATCCTTTTTTCTCTAAATAAAAGTCAGAAATTAGCTTGTTATTTGTTGCCGTGTTCTCTATCTTTAAGATTATTGAAGCTGTGTAAAGTTGAAGACTCTCAGATTATATCCAAGTATAAAACAGATCTTTCTGACCTTCCACGGTCCATTCTTTCACAACGCTATATTTTTATTGTTCTATGTGGCATTTAGAGGAATGTGTGCCAGGCTGAGCATATCAATCAGTTATTTATTCACAAACATATAACCATACATGGCCAGTAAACTAGTTTTAGTTTTACCCTTTATAGTGTTTCTATCATTTCCTGTCCTGAGTATCCTATAGAAATTGGACACCATTTGCCTTTAGCCTACTCCATACTTTAAGAAAATCGTGCTAAACAGAGAATAAGATCAGTTTACTATTTACTCAATATATAAATTGAACTCCCCCCAAAAGTCTGTATAAATACTAATGATGGGTGAATTGGAGCTGTCCCTCTGATTTTAATAAAATATAAGTTCCATATAATAAGGCACAAAATCTGCCTTATTTTCTATGATTGAACATATGTCTCTTTGGAAAGATGGATATTGTGAAAGTCCTAAAATTAAAAATGTAGTATTTAATCTATATGGAGCTACATGTACACAATTACAACTCATAAACTTGGCTGGACCATGATGTAACATCTTTTTAATGTTTCAGAAAAGTAGAGTTTTAGGACTTTGGGTTAACTGTGATGAACAACAAGAGTCACAACCAAACAGAAAGAACATTTCATTAAGTTTGTGCTGGAATTGAGATATATTAGAATATTTCTATATTACCATTTCCATGTTAAAATATTCTTTCCTCTTCTTCCTCTTCCTCTTCCTCTTCCTCTTCCTCTTCCTCTTCCTCTTCCTCTTCCTCTTCCTCTTCCTCTTCCTCTTCCTCTTCTTCTTCTTCTTCTTCTTCTTCTTCTTCTTCTTCTTCTTCTTCTTCTTCTTCTTCTTCTTTTTCCTTCTCTTCTTCCTGCTTCACTTCTTCTTGATAAAAGCCAAGTTGAGAAAGCGAGTGTGTACATTTATTTTGCAGTGGCCACCTGCATTTTCTATAACATGGTATTTTCTTTGTAGTGAAAGTTTGCACCTGAAGTTCCCCCATCTCTGTAAGGCCTTGGCTTGATTAACAGACCTCATTCAATAGCCATAAAGAAGCACATATTTGAGATTAGCATTTTCTGTGGGCTTTTTGATGATTGGCTTACAGCCAAAGCACTTAGCCTGCTACTCAGGATATATTGTAGAAAACCATATAACTGCACCTAAGAGTCTTTAATTGCTAATTGTTCCTAATAACTGTTTAGTATATAATGCACACAATAATACATGATGTCAGTTTGAATTTCAAGGTTGTTATTCAATCTCGAGTTTCTGCTGTGTTATGTTCTCTTCCTGTGGTTAATGATGTCTAAAAACCCTCCGTGGAGTAACAATCTTAGCTTGGGCAAGGGGCAAGGTCTGTATTAGAAGAATAACAATGAAGAGTACAAGATCTAGGTTTGAGTCCTAGCTTCCTCTTATCAGAAGGCAATGGCAAATTCTGTCTGGAATGAGCAGCTGCTTTTGTGTTTTGAAATATAACACACATCTCAGTTCTCATGCAAAATCTTTTTAGAACTTGGAAACTTTACCCGCATTGTTAACCTGAATCCTTAGGTTCTGAAAACTATTTTCTTATGGTCTGACTTGAAATGGAATGAGGCAAGCTTCCATTGATTCTTAGGATCTCTCTCCCTCTGCCTCCTCCCCTCTTGTGCTCATTAATTTCTCCCATTGCACAAACTCAAAACGAAACATAGAAATTGTCTTCTAACAAGTATGGGAAAATAAGTAATGGAAAACGGTGGCCAACTTCGTGCTACCTAATAATCCTTCACATGTTTTTTCCCCCTCCCTCTGTTCCATTTGTATTTGCACCAAGATTCCCAGCATTTGGGGTTTAAATGTCCTCTGGCTCTTTAGAAGTTGGCATCTCATTGCTTCTTCATGGCTGCCAAATGACTTAGTGTTTTCTTCATTGACTTTGTTTCTGCCAGAGTTTGGAATAGACAATAAGCAGGATAAGAGAGACTGGGGAAAGATAAAACTCACTCAGAGAAAGAATAGAACAGTTCTGGGAGTCAGAGAGTAAGATGGGGAGAAAGAAGAAACGCCAAGAAAAAGAGCAAACCACCGAAGGACCTGTAGATTTGACTGAAATAAGAACCAAACAACAACAACAACAACAATGAGAAATAAGACCCCAGTGGAGAAGTGATAGAGATCAAAGTTCTTTTAAGGTCTTAAAAGCACCAAATAGGAATGTGTGCCTATGTGCAGATACACTGGTAGATGCAAAACCATGATCTTTGCTTCAGTCTTTTTACAGCAATAACTTTACCCTTTTCACTCTCATTCTGACTTATTCCTTTCACTAATTTTGAGAGATCATAAAACAGCTATGCTTTTGCTTTGCTTATTTCTGTTCCATTTGATCTTTTAGTTAGACATCCTTCCATTTAAACCTTACCTCTCCCACCCCCTGAATTTGGGCTCCCTGGTGACAGTCTTTCCACCATAGAATTTGGTGAAACAATGTTGAGCTTTCTTGAATGCTACTGCTGGCTTTCTTGGAAGGCTGCCCAGCTGCCATATGAACAGGCTCCGCTAACCTCCTGGAAAATGAGAGACCATGTGGGACAGAGGAAGTTTTCCAGCACAGGTGATCCTGGACCAGCCAGCTCCTAGCCAACCTGCTTACTGAAGATGTTGGAATGAATTCAATAGCAACTACCCAGATGAGCCTTGCCCAATATTCTGATCTATAGATTTAAGGTTCAAATAAACATGCATTAAGTCATTATTTGGAGGGTTTTAAAAAATAAACCTTACCCTATCTGTAGTAATTTTTTTCATATCAGACATCTTATTTTCACTTATGTAATAGTATTTTTAAAAAGAAATCCATGTTTAAATTGAAGCTTTTCTTAAATCTTTTTATATAAATTTCCTAAGAAATTTACATGAACACCTGCCCATATTATTTTTATTTATGGTTCAAGGCATAAGAGAGTTTGGAATATTTTAATCTGTAATTCTGGCATTTAAAATGGAATTTACTGAGATAGTATCTTTGGTGCAGTTTAAAGTCTTATGTAAGTTTGTCCTATACAGATGCTCACTTAAAAATGCAAAAGATGTTTCTCCCTTGAATCCTATAAGGTATTTTAATATTTCAATATCAAGGATATTTTGTTGCAATGAAAAGAAACAGTACTTAAATACTATTGATGAAATCCAGTCAATTTTTATCCAGTGGCATTAAAGGATCATCTTCTGACAGAAACATTTAAGTTGTTCACCTAAGACAATTGTACATGGATCTATCTGTGCACTTCCAAGTATATAAATAATTTAAGAATTCAGGAATTCCCTCTACTATTATTAAGTCGACCAGTACCATGCACTCAAGAAATTTATGTGTCAACTGGATGCCCGTGACACAAATGGCCCCATGGACACACACAGATGCCAACGACAGTCTCTAATTTTTACATGCACAATTTAATTTTTTTCCTTTGATTAAAATAGGAATCACTTACAACTTAGAAATGCTGTTAAGTGTAGGGTTATAAATTCTACCTGTGTTCCAAAAATTATGCCATATGCTCAAGATTAGAGAGTTGGGACAACTTTTTCAAGTTAAAAAAAAAAGTACAGAAAATGGTTTTACATAGGAACGATGAATATGAAATAGATTACACTGCACTATATTCTGAAAGATTTTATGTCAGCTGGAATCTAGGCAGGAAATGGATGTCACAATCACATCATGCAACTGTAGAGAGTGAGAAGTGGCTCAAAGGGCAGGAATGCCAGTGCCATGTCCTGAAAGTAGTAAGTAGTAAGTAGAAAGGAACGAGTGTTGAAGCCTCTTAGAAATAAAGGAGTAATAATGGTGACCAGTAGCTGTGGCATTCTCAAACAACAATCCCATGATGGATGACCTGTGATGTATGGAACTGAGAACCCTGACTTCATTTCCTCCCCACACCTTTCTTTCTTAGTTCTTCAGACTGATTAAAACTGAAAACACACCACAGGCTCCTGACAATCACACTCATCCAATTTAGCCATGTAAGACTCCCAAGTAGAGTGAAACATAAGGAATGGTACAGATTGACGCAGCCTTCTCTAGTGGGACTCACAGGGGTAAGGTCTCTAGTGGAGCTCCTGGTTAATGAGAGTAAAGATGCCAAGATCGTTTTAATTCCTTTTTACTTCTCTGAGAATTAATAGCATCTCGAAATTAGGAAACTACTAACATACTTGTTTTCTTTTACCATTTCTAAGGAAGAGAGCTATGAAAGATTGAAAGCACTAGAAGCAGATTGAGATCCATCCATGGTTCATACTTAGTCTATTAATGTTTTTAGTGACACCGTCCACAATCACTCCATTAGCTCATTACTGTTGGTCTCAGCATCAGTATTTCCTGAACTTATAAAAGTATTATACCTAATTAATTTCTTTCTGCTATAGAGGTCAATAGAGTCATCCCCATCTCTAGGAGTGGTGACACACGCCTTTAATCCCAGCAATTGGGAGGCAGGGGCAGGCGGATTTCTGAGTTCGAGGCCAGCCTGGTCTACAGAGTGAGTTCCAGGAAAGCCAGGGCTACACAGAGAAACCCTGTCTCATAAATATCTATAAATAGATAGATAGATAAATAAATAAATTGAGTACAATCTGTGCTTAGTGGCAGGTTTGTTCTGCCTGTGAGGAACTGAACTACAAGGTAAATTTCTCTTTAAACAAAATTTCTTCATCTATATTGTGATGATCGCGTGGCCTACTTCAGAAGACTGTTGGAAGATTAATGAATATTCAGGACACTTAGAAGCCCACCTGGCACATGGCAAGCATGTCATAACTACTGGTGAGTATGAGCCTAATGCAAAGTTATCAATTAGAATTGTTCCTACTTGACTAGGAATTTTACTTGATTGATTCTTTACCAGCTGGTAGTGGTAATCAAAATATATTTGATTGAGTTTGTGGTGTAATTCATAGGAAATCGATAGAGATGACCCACTCTCTTCCCCTTGGACAGGTGGAGGCCAAAAAAAAAAAAAAAGCAAGCTAAAGAAAGATCTTTAAAATGCTGTATTTTATAGGATGTTGAGATTTTTCACTACTTAGTATCATTTGTTAGAACGTAGAATTCATCATTCCCAAAAGCAAAGCTCACAGTTCCCCTGGGGATGGATTTATTTATTTATTTATTTATTTATTTATTTATTTATTTAGCTGTTGCTGCTGTTTGTATAAAGTGGGACAACCCATGGGGGAAAAAGGCACATCTACTTGAAAATATAGGAATTGAATTGTTTCCAATCAAAAAATCACAACTTTCTGATTATAAACTCAGTTCTTCAGCATCCCCCGGATGCTCTGATACCCCTCCAAGGCCTCATCTATGCTCTGTCTTCCAGCTGAGCCAGAGCCCCAGCTCATTTCTGATGCTCTCTGGTTCCTGCAATCAAAACAGTTTCCTTGATAAAAATAGATTATTAGCTTTCTTTGTTTGGAGGCAATCAAACACTATAAGAAGCAAAAGAAATGTGCTAAAGACAGATAATCAGCTAATTGAAGCTTTCTCCACTGAATAAGAGAGGAAACCAAGAGGCTATTGATCGAGCCAGAGGGATGAGGGGAAGTACACAAGTGTTTTATTGAGATTGGAATTCCCTGTGTGGGGGTTTATTGTGAGAACAGTATCAACTTGTTTGGGGATCATCTATACTTCTTGCCCAAATCAGAGAAAGTTGAGTATACTCTGTGGAATTCTCATTCAGGTATAAATGTGTCTTGTGCATGTCTCCTTTGAGCTGGAGTCATTTGCTCCAAGAGACTGGAGACCACAAAGCATCTTTGTTGCCAGTTAGTTCTTGCACTGTGCTATCTAATCCATCTCTAAAACTATTGGTGCCTGTCTGTTAGGTGAATCTGATGAAATCAGAGGTGGCTTAGGTGTTAGCATTGCTGTTGATGGTTCATTCAAACTGTCAGAAATCAGGAGGGAGAGCATGTAAGAAGAAGATAGACATGAAAGAAAAGCTAAGGAAAATAAAATATCAGCTACAGGCTTTTATGTACACAATTGGAGAGCATGGGACAATAGGTACCCCATTGGGATAGGAAATTAAGTTTAAATTTTGTATTATCCACATTTCACAGTAATTCACAGTCACCACTGATCTCTGTTGCATCATGATTATAAAGGACACCCTTCTCCTATTATCTCCACTAACAACCACAGCAGCACAGTGGTGATCTAAATTACAATGGCCCCCATAGGTTTGAATGTTTGGTACCGGTTTGTGGAACTATTTAGGAATAAGTAAGAGATGTGGCCTTGTTGGGAGAAGTGTGTCACTGGGTGTGGGCTTTAAGGTTTTGAAAGCCCATGCCATCCCTCTTGCTTGTAGATCATTTGCGAGCTCTCAGCTACTGCTTTGGCATCTGCTATCATGCCCCCTAATATGGTGGTATAGATTTTAACAATCTGTAATCCTGAGCCCCAAGTTAAATGCTTTCTAAGTTTTCAAAGTCATAGCACTTTGTCATGATAATAGAAAATTAACTATGACAGACACTACCAATAGTTTCCATTGTTGCCCCATTTACTAAATGCCAGATGATAGTGTGATTATGAATCTAAATATTTCATGTTCAAGACAAAACACTGGTAGAAAACTTTGTTGTTCCATATTATAGATATAGAAAAGAGGTACAATGAAGAAAAAAACATCCTAGAGGTCTGAGAGTTGACTTTTGTTTATAAATTTTCAGTTATACTTGATACTGTTTTCACAAGTATAATAATATATTCTGAAACAAGGGTAAGGTGTTCTAGTGTGTATTGTATATGGAATCACAAGAGTGAATAGTATAAAGAAAACACACAACTCAAATATATGTGCAAGTAGAAAAGAGACAGAGAAAATGGAGTCCTTCTTTAGTTAGAAATGCCTTATGTAAATATTTGTGGAGATAAGAACTAACATAAAGTAAAACGCTAACATGTACTAGAAGAGAAGATACCCAACATATTGTACTCAGTGCTGACTAAGTGAGAGATATGTCCTGCTATTAGCAGGAAATGTCGTATTAAATATGGCACACAGGAAGGTCAAGTAGGTGACTGATGATAGTGTCCAGAAGAGCCATGGTGTCTGGGCACATCCCTGAGAGGATCGTGTTCTCCATTTCACCATTAAGGACACATTTAGAGAACATCTGATTTGATTCTCAGAGGTGTGTGTGTGTGTGTGTGTGTGTGTGCACAAATATAAATACAGTTGTTAATGGAGGGAGTAGTCAAACTTTTGTATCATCTATGAGTAGCTGTCTACAATGATTTTGAGACAGGTACCCTCTCTGGGACCTGAGGCTCACCCATCTGGATAGGCTGACTTATCAGCAAGTCTTAGATCCTCCTATCACTTTGTTTTTAGTACTAGCATTACAAGCATGCCACCAATCCTGGCTACTCAGATGGGTGGTGGTGGAGTTAAACAGAGGTACTCTTGGATGGGGAATAAACACTTTATCTGCTTAACTATATCTCTAACCATGGTTTTAGATGTTAGAAAATGGAGCCACATTCAAGAAGTTTTTAATTTGTTTCTGATGGGCCAAAGGTTATTTTTACATGGACATGGTTTAGAAAGTCAAGGAGTTTAAAGCCAGAAGCATCAATAATTCTCCAACCTTAGATAAAGCAGCTTCAAAATGCTTCTGTACTGACATCAAACTTAATATCCCACTAAAAAAAAGAGGGTTTTCAATGTAAAGCATTTAACTGTTTACCTAGAGTGTGGTCATCATAAACTCATCTTCAAAAATGAAGAACCATGGAAGATATGTAGTTCAGTCATGGGCTCTGTATCTCTCTACCTTTCCCAAGGAAGATGTCATAGAGTTATAAACTCTTTCATTTACTAATCCAATAAAGGATTCCTACCCTATGCTGGAATTTGAGGATACACTACTTCAGCTTGTCCTCTAGGTTTTTAACGTTAGCATTTTTGATAAACCCAGATCCTTGGAGTATGTTAAGAGGAAGGAGATTTTTTTTTGAAATCACAGAAAGAACAATCTCAACTAACCAGACCACCCAGATTTCCCAGAGACTAAACCACCAACCAAAGAGTATATGTGTAGGGATCCATTGCTCCAGATATGTATGTAGTAGAGGATGGCCCTATCTGACATCAATGGGAGGAGAAGACTTTGTTCCTGTGGAGGTTTGATGCCCCAGAGTAGGGGGATGCTCGAACAGTGAGGCAGGAATGGGAGAGTGGGTAGAGAAGCTTCCTCATAGAGGCGGGGGGGGGGTATGGAGGATGCAATGGGGGGGGGTTGTACAAGGGTAATCGGGAAGGGAAAATATCATGTGAAATGTAAATGAATAAAATAATTAATAAAAAAATAGAAATCTAGAAAGAGTGCAGTGAATCAGAAGGAAGGTCAGCAAAGGAAGAAAAATGTAAAAAGTTGAGACCTTAGCATTAGGGAGGGACCACATTTCCTGTTCCATATTTCCTAAGGTATTTCCTAGCTGTCAGTATGTAGCTGATAAAGCCAATCTATTTTCTCTCTGAAAATATCTGAAATGATTGGGAAACAATGAGACAAAATAAATATTAGGCAAGCCAATTCTTTACTTTAAAGAAAACATGTTATAGAGCTGTAGGGACCAAAATTGACTGAGTTCATGTGAAGAAAGAGAGTTAGCTAGGGATAAGGAAATCACCAAGTCCTTTAGGCGAAGTGTGGGAGGAAGGAACATCCTTTTTAAGAGAAATCGAACTTTCCTAGAGGATGGCATGAGTGGAGACCTCAGAAGTTAGAAGGAAGCACTGGAAAGAGAAAGATGCAGCACTGGGCTAGTAGATTTCAATATCATTGAGCTAGGTAGTTGTGCAATCAAGTGCAGAGGATGCTTGACTTAAGAATAAAACCTCCTCCACTCTACCTAGAAGTAGTCAAGAGGGAGCACATTTAGTGGCAAGATTTTAAGGCAGTTTCCAAAATCCATACCAATCCAAGAAAACATCTATCTCTTTAGCCACAAGCAAGCTGATAGGGGTGGACCACTTGCCATGTCAGACAAATGTGGAGTCCATATTGCAGACCCAATGATAGATTATAAGCATCTTGAAAGCAATTAATTTTATTCACCTTTAAATTTCCCATGATCTATTCTGTATATGTAAAAGTTTGAATGGATTTGAGTGAAAATATCTCAAACTAATCAAGCAGAACCCAGTTTTGTCTGGCTCTTTAGAGCTCTGCATAGTGAATGGCTAGTTCAAAATTCTTAGAACTTCAAGGACTTTCATAATGCTTTTAAGGGAGTCCTTTGTCTTGGACTTTCTGCATAGCTCTAAAACAAATGTGATTATACATGATGTTTTAGAAGCCTTTGTGTATGATCTGAGAACTGGAGACATGCTTTCAGGACAACTGCTATACTGTCCCACAATCATGTTGTTCAAGCTGTCATCAGATTGAGAGCATTTTATAAACAGAGGCTACAGCATGGTGTCAAGTATTAGTTTTAACTTTCTTATTTAAACAACTCAACTGCTTTATCAGTTTTCAAATCATCCCATTTTACACTTGGAATTCTAAGCCCATTGAATATCAAGAGACTTCTCTATAACCATACAAAAAAAGAATTTGGGTTCCAATCCAGGACTACTGCTTGACTCAAATTTTGTGGTATGAATTTATCTTAGTCTCCTCTCCCCTCCCCTCCCCTCCCCTCCCCTCCCCTCCCCTCCCCTCCCCTCCCCTCCCCTCCCCTCCCCTCCCCTCCCTTCCCTTCTCATCCTCTCCTCTCTTCCTGTCCTCTATTGTGTCTCCTCTTTTCCCCTTCCCTCTCTGTGCTTCTCCTCCACACCCTCTCTGATTGTATGCATCTTTCTCTTTCCCCCATTTCTCTCTTCTTACCAAATTTTTAAAAATTTCTCTTCCCCATTCAACAACTAGCATATTGTCTGGAATATAATGACACTGTGATAACACCGAATCTACATGTGCAGAAACAACAATTGAATAAATAACCAAGACAGAACCCATTCCAGCCTTCATTATATCTCACAGTTCACATACTCCAACCATCTAAGCATATGCTACCTTACATGGTAATCAAGCATATCAAACTATATTTCCCTTTATGTGAACATGCTTACATAAAGTTGGTCTTTTCAGGTAACATTGTTGAGAATGCCTTTAAAGGATCACAATTTATCCTGCATAATGAGACAAGGATAAAGTATAAAACCATTGAAGATAGCCTATCTGCTATTCCTTCAACTAGTGGTGCTGATCATAAAACTCAAGTGTAGGTAATAATAATTCACAATGGTAGAAATTACAGCCAAAGTTAAAAAAGAAAGAATTAAAAAAATTGGATAAGAGCTACTAAAAAATCAGGCAGGGTAAGTTCTTAGAGTTTATCTCACACTTCTCTGCATTTAATTTATGAAGAGAAAAATTCCTGGGATAGAGTAAGCTGGCAGTTGCGATCATTAACAGAGAGCTATTGCCTGTGGGTATGTAATAAAATGCAGTACATGTTGATTTCTCTTAGCTTTAACTATTTTGAGGTTGTGATTGAAAATTACTGTGGAGTTGCAGATAACACTAGCTGTGTTCCACCAGCGATAAATATAGTAAACTGGTTATAAAAGCAGTTAAGGTATTATTACGTTTGTGTCATTAGATTTACTTTACTGACATAAACAGTTCAAAACAACACACATTTATATGTAATTTAAGTACTATCTATTCAACTTACTTTAACAAATAGCACCATACACAGTCCTTTATGCAATTGCAAGAATCCAGTCTTGTTTCAACTTGACTGAACAACTGTCTCTCTTCTATTAAATGGCTTTTCATATCGCTTCAGTAGCGCCCACTGAAAATTAACTTCTTTGTATGTTAAAGGAATTGCTCCTCCAAGGAGGAGAGAAAGAAAAATATCAAGCAGAAAGGAGGAAGTTAAGTTTATTGGCCTTTATATTCTGTGATACAGATTAAGTAAATTCACAGTCAAGCCTTATAATTCAACCAACCTTGTGGCAAACAACATCTCAGTTTGTTGGCACCTGGATGAGACCTATATTAAAGTCATCCAACCACTTCTTTTTGTTAGTAGCATCTATATTATCAGAATGGCCTTTTTTTTTTTTTTACTTTTTTTTTATTACCTAAAGAAGACTTGTAGTATAGATTTAGAGGCACCATCCTGTGTTGGAATCAACTTATTCCTCTCATATCCTATGAGGAATTTTGATCATATTGAAGCATTTTTTTGTAATGAACATGCTATGAAGATTTTGTGGAGGAATTATTATTTTTGATTCATGTTTTATAAGCATCCACAAACATGCTAAGTTCTCGTGTATATGAAGAGACTAAATAAGGCATTTGTTAAATGGCTGTGCCTATTCTCAGGTCACATACAAGATTCATATCATACTTTGTTGGTTCCTGACATACTATTAGAATCTTCTATTTTTCAGTGTATAAAATTTACAGAAGAATGATTGGGGTCCATAATATTTCTTATTTCAGGAAGGCTTGTCTCAAAGTACACTGACTGAAGCAATGACCAAATACCAAAAAGCATTGGCATAAGGGGAGAGTTAATTGGGCTCAGAATTCCAGAGGTATAGAAATTACACCACAAGGTGCAGAAATTATAGAGTGTATCTCAGTGGGAAGATAGAAGAGGACCAAATGAGCTCATATCACAGTGAACAGCACATCCAAGTTCATCCCATTCCTACCTTTTGCCAACTTTTAAAACTTCTATTGACTTATCCATCATGGGATGTATCCCTCACTGTATGAGAACGCCTATGCTCCAATTGTCTCTGGATATGTCTGCACTGACATCCTCAGAGGTGCACTAAACTCTTCTAGATGCCTCTCAGTCCAGTCAAGGAAGATTGAGATAAGATTGGCCATAATGAAAGGAGACGCCTTACCTCCCAAGGTGGGTTGTTCATAGAGACTACAGTGTATCATTATAAACCAAACTCTGAACGTGGTCAGTCAGTGTTAGGTGTGTGATAGCCTTGGTGTAGGACTATGGAGGACTGATTCTAGATATTCCCTCAGTTAGAAAATAGTATATTTTCCTTCCATAAACAGTCTCACTTCTGTTATAGCTTGACTTTTTGAAACACAGAAATGGGAAATTTATGTTCTTATGAATGAATATAAATGGTAATGTGTGGTTATAATCCATAATTAAAACTCTCTGAAAGAAAACGCTGGGAAATGATGGAAAACATTTGCACACAGAGAAGAGCAACACGGCTGCATTTTTGCAGTCAGAAGAGAACGTCTATTGAATTATTAAGGAATTCAAATAGAAACACCACAAGGGCTCACTTCCGATTTATCCTGTTTTCAAGCAAGTACAGAGCCCAGTGCTAGACATATAGTCATAGACACACAGTATATAGCCTTAAGAAAAAAATCAAAAACAGTTTTCCAAAGATAATAAGTGTTTTCTAAATAAAAACTGTAGCATCAATCACTTATTTTCTTTTGCACCTGGCAGTACAAAACTCACTTCAGATTTTTGTGAATGAATTTTGATGCATGGCTTCCAACTCACTTTGTCAACTTAAGGACCTGTTGCTGGAGCCTTGCTACCAAGAGCCATGCTTTTCTCGGCTTTAGTACTCAGTTCTCCTCCACTCACCATTGACTGCTGTATGCTGTGTGGCATCTGAATTCACGACAGCTTTTCCACATTATTCAAACATGTGTTCCCTGTGTCCTTGACGAGTTTCCTTTGTCCCTGTTCAGTCAGAATGCCCATCTTCAGTTGTCCACTTGGAAATTGCTTTGATAACCTGCTGTCAGGCATCCTCTTTACGTGACCAATGTATTGAAACTGAATTACCATAAGTATGACTTTCTCACGCACTGACAGTGCTTCGGGCCCTCGTTAATGCAGGTCATTTTTACTATTTAATTTTAAATACCGTCTACAGAAGAGGATTGCCTAGGAACTGGGTATGACATTAGTGACAGGCCGGCCTGACCATAGCTGGTCATCATGCCATGAGTGCTCAATCAGATTTTCAGGGAAGACTCTAGAATGATCCTTTCACAACCACATTTTAGTGCATGAGCACATGTAAGTCTGTGTGTAATGTCTAGAGAGGAACATTAATTCTCTTTCTCTGTCATTCTCTACCTTACTTTTTGAAGGTGGACTCTCCTCAGTGAGCATGGAACTTACCAGTTTAGGTAGACTGGCTGATTAGCGATTCCTGAAAGCTTCCTATTCTTTTTGCACCCCACCCCTACCCCTTCCTAGGACTACAGGTGTGTGCCTACTAATGTGACTGTTTTACTTCAGTGTATGGGATTCAAACTTGGTTCCTCATGCTTGCACAGTGAGTACTTTATCAACAAAGGCATCACTGCAGATTCCTACCTACATACTGTACAAGTTTTTACACCTATACTATTATGCTAGATGTCAAGATGCTAACCTGTCAGAATAACTCCCTCAGTTTGCTCAGAAGTTAAAATGAAAGAAGAAGTAAACAATGATAATCTTGCCTCTTGTCTAATTTAATTGAGAAAGCACAAAATCAAAGGCTTGAGGTATCTATCCTCAAGTGTGATAAATGAAAGCTTGCATGATGAAAATATTAAAAAGACAAAGAATAGTTATATAGAATCAGCAAAAAAAAAAACACCCCACCTTTTCAAATAATGAAGGGGAAGCTTCTTTAAGCACAACTATTCTTTCATTTTAATCACCTGTAACAGCAATCTTCTTAAGGTGCAAGGACATGTCCCAGTCTCCTTAAATAGAGAACACTGAACATAATTTAACCTTTCCCAGATGCCCTGGGGTTATCTCTATGAACATCAGTGACTGCATTTTGCAGTAATATGATGATGCCCTCAGGGACTACTCAACTCACACAGATCTGTCTGACTTAACACAAAATGAGTTCAGAGGAGTGATCTCTTAGAATTAAATTTTAACCATTCCAGGTTTTAGGTATTTTTTTCTTACTATCAGGTGGATTCCTCACATGAAGCAATGTCTCTCACTTGCAATTTGTTGTGGACTGCTGAATCTTATCACCAGGTATCATCTTGTGTACATGTAAGTGAGTGTGTTTGCGGACACTCATACCATAGCTCCCCCTGTACACAGAACATGCAAAATCTCTAACTGTGTGAAGTTTAACATTAAGGAAGGGATAGAAAGTTTCTCATATTAATAGTTGCATAGATTTTTAACATGTACAGACATCCAACTCTTTGCTCCCTTTAGTTGCTCTTTATAGAAATAGAACTGAACACTGTAGCTCTCACTTAGCTAAGACTCATCATTTCTATTCCTTCTCTGGTAGCTACATGGTGGAAAGAGAGAAGCCACTCTCGCAAAATGTCAGACTATTTATTGTCAACTCCTTTTGCATCTGCACAGATGCTGTGGCATGCAAGCCACCTCCCCAAGTGAATATATGCAATTCCAAAACGATTTACTTGTCCTTATTTGCTTCTGTGTGTGTGAGAGAGAGTATGTGTACATGTGCATGTGTGTTTGTATGTATGTGTGTTTTGTTTTTATGCATCTATGAAGATGCATGTATGCATGTGTGGTGGCTATACTAGTAGATCCACATGCATACATTCTTGTAAAGGCCAAATGTTATTTTGAGTGTCTTTTTCAGTCACTCTGTTTCTTATGTTTCCAAGTCGGATCTCTCACTGGATCTGAAGCTCACCAATTCATCCAGGCTGGCTGGCCAATATACCAATAGACCTCTCTCCACAATTTTTCCTATGCTAAGATAACAGACATGTACATTTGTGCCTGGATACATTATGTAAATGTTGGGGACCCAAATTCAGATTTGTTTAATCAAGCACCTAACCAACCATATATTTAATAACGATTTTGTTTTGTTAAAATCACAACTTTTATTTCCTGAATATAAAGGGCAGCTTTGAAAATCGTAGTGAACCTTAAGCTTTTCACTTGGCAAGCAGTGTGATGAAGATTCTAGATCTGTTACTGTGTATTTAATCATCTTTGGTTTTATAAAAAAAAAATATTTGTGGTACTTACAGTTTTATAACTCTTTATTAAACTCATGTATATAAAGGAATGTTCTGGATTTAGTTCCTTCCCCCTCCCACTAGTAAAACTAAGAAAACACAGTCCTACCCTTCGGAGTGGCCATGCTGAAACATCCCTTTTCCCTTTGTTTCATGCCTGTCCTTGTGAAGCTGGCTCACAAGGCTTCGTGTCAGATTTAGCTTCTGTTAGATGACACATTAATATTCCTTATACCAAAGTATAAACAGGAAAAAGTATATTTGCATAGAAGAATACTGCCGACATTTTCACAGCCAAATTACATGTTAGTGAATGTTCTTCTCATTATTGGAAATGAGATTTTTATTTTAAGTTTAGTCCTTTGAAAAGGCCCTTCAGTGTTATCATCAGGAAACAGTTCTTCCCTGAAACACAAGTCAACTGCACGCAAGGCTATCACTGGTTTTTATGCTCAAAATAGTCTTGTTATTTTGTTTGAACTTGACTTGAGCAACTGGCATTGACCCTTCTGCATCTCACAATTTGCTCATGTTTAACATAATTACATTTCTAAAAGATATATCATTTTTATTTTCTCATAAGTAGCTTCCTGTTATTTTTTATTCTTTTCAATGTTTCTTCTTTATTTATTTCATAGAGAAATAAATGAGGGATTGGATTATCTGAGTGGACTTGTGCTTCTGCTTTTTTCAGGGCTGAGTGCTTAATACTTCCAAGATGTCAGGGAATTGCTTCCTCTCCTTGGAATCCTCCCGGCTGCTTTCCTCCTTCTAGCCCTGGTCCATCCTCATATACTCCCTCTGTGTTCCATATGTCAGAAACTGGCAAACTGTTTCCTGTGTGTCCTGTGTGTTCTTCCACTCTTGGGTACAGGTCCTGATTATACTTCCCAGTACTTTTTTACCCAGTACTCTTTCTCAAGATGTGATGGTTATCTACATCTTAAACCCTCAGCCCATCCTTTCCTATCCTGCATTTTCTGTCCAGCCATTGGACAAAGGAGGGTTCTTTAAGGAGGACCCTCTTCTAAAATAGAAAGAAACTAAGCTCCTGAATTATTGTTTAGATACAGGAGAAATATCCTTCCAGGAATACTTATGTTGGATTATTACTTAAGCAAAGTATACCCCTTAATACACATAATAATAATAATAATAATAATAATAATAATAATAATAATAATAATAATAAATTATAATAGAATAAACTTATTTTAAAAAATTTAAAAAGACAGATTTGAAAAACTCTCAAATTCAGTGCCTCAAAACAATTTTCATTTACTGCTCTGAGTTCATAAAATGGCTCTTGGCAGGCCTGGTTTCTTTGTTAAGTGGGCTTTTCTTTAGGGTACAGCAACCCACTCTTCCAGGGATCATGGGGATAGAAAGAGGGATTGAGGTAAGAAGAGAATGAGATAGAAATAGAGGAATATAGGTGGACAGGAAAAATACTAGTCTTTAAATAAAGTTCATTTTTAGAAGCAGTCCATTGTTTCAGCTACATTCTGTTAATATTTGCTAGAACAGAGGGCTAAAGTCTAGCTAAGGCTGGATGAAAGAGGGAAGGGGTGAGGATTACACAATGTCTGAATTCAGAAGTTGAGGACCTCTGATACACATCCTATAAGCTAGGTTTCCATATAGTTTGCGATTCTCTGATTATATCTCCTCCCATAGCAAAGCTAACTATATCTCCTGTATATCTGTGGTATAAAACCATGCTCAAAGATGGTGAAAATTACAGTGGAGAAGGTTACAAGAGAAAATATGGTGATAGCTTTTGAAGGAGCTGAAGTCCTTCACAATCAAAACACCTCAGAAAGATGTCAGTAGTCTGAAGATGGATTTTCTGACGTGTGGGATGAGTGTGTCCTTGAGCTAGACTAGAAATGGACCCAATGCAGCTCTAGATCATGTGATGCCATAGTATAATCTTAGATTCACCTCCCCTGCATGATGAAGTGTTCACTGAAGCAAATACTAGGAAAGAGGGTTTATAGATATTTATTTCATTCCTAAACAAACATTTTGTATCAGTTGTTGTTTAATACATTTTTGTCGTTTGAAAAACAATGAGGTCTTTTTGATATGTCTTATTAAAAATAAATATTTTGTGATCAATAGTTTCACTGGACAGAATGACAAGAAGTTGGCCACAATAATATTTGTAAACCCTAAGTACTGATGCCTATCTTTAAATTAATGTGGACAGGAATTACTAAAATAATTTTTAGTAGAGTACATATTTAGTAGTACAATTAATTAATGACTTGCTATTTTAACTGGTGAAATACGTTAGTCCTTAAAATGATAAAAATAAAGAAGAATTTTCTAGAATACTGCAGAAGCTTTCAAAGATAGAGTTGCTTGTAGTTTATGTTCATTTAACAAATATTCCCATCATTTAAAGCACCTTCTATGCTTGAATTCAATGAGTCCCTTAGATAATATATAAATTCAGTTAATTCTAGCTATTTGGATGAAGTTTGTGGTGATATGTTCTTTGGTGAATAGTTGTACACTCAGGAAAAAAGGAGTTGACTAGGAAAGGGTATATATGGATATATGGACATCTGAATAAAGATGGATCATGTCCTCCGTTAGTGGTCTCTTCATTGAACTCACGCTATTCAAAAGAAAATATAGATCCTCTCTAAAGACATTGATGTTTATAAAGGTCGCAGAAAACAAACATCCATACACTATTCCAAGTATTGAAAATTTCTGGTGCCACAGATGCAGAATTATAAAACTTTCCACAGAAGTTTTAAAACAGGGTGCTCCATTTAAAATACAGCCTATTGGTAGCCATTGACATCACTGAAAGTTGATGAAATCACTGTCCGTTTGTTTTTGATAATATAAATGTTCAGTTATATTTGAGTTTATTAATTTAGAAACACAAATGTTTTGGTTAATCTTGATGTTATCATTGTAAGAAAGAAAAATGTTTAGGACTATAAAAATATTAAAAGTTATAACATTTAGGAAGTTAAACTTATACCAATAAAATATATGAGAGTTCTTCTACATAAGCTGATCTCAGCATATCAGAAATCTCATCATATATGATTGAAAATTCCTCTAATGTCATCCATAATAAATAATACATATTCTTATAATTGTGTTATTAAAGATCTTAACCACAACACTAATTATGTGGTTATTAATCTGATGAGCAGCATCTATATTTTTCTACCAAGATGGGAAGGTGATGTGGTAAATTGCTTTGACTTCTTTCAAAAAAGATAAACATTTGAGATAATGACAGTAGTTCATTAAATTTTGATTCTATGATGTCTGACACATAATACATGTTCATAAATATTTCTTGGATAAATGAAGGGGATTCAGGGATGGAAAGGAATGTTCAGGCAATCTAAACATATAGATTAAGAATCTAAACATATAGATTAAGAATATTTTGTAAGATAATCATGCATTGATTCAGGCAAGGATTCTAAAATAAGATTCTAAAGTAGTTTATTTTTATTGTTTCTAAACATTACTACTTAAAAGGGAAACAAAAAGACAAATGTCCTGCTACCTCTACATACGGTTTGTCTATTACCAGGTAGAATGCACAATTTTCCTAAGCATCATGTATGATGTATGCTACTGTGGATTTTTCATATACATAAACCATATTTCCCATGCCCATCATAATTTCTCAGTACATTATGTATTGGGGTGATCAATAAATAATGAAGAATAACAATAACAACAACATCAACAGAGCCCTTGGGGAAGCTTGCACTCAGGCAAAGGTCTGAGCTAACAGATGGTTTCTTCATTGTGCCTTGAAAGCAAGCCTCGTTGCCTTCGAGAGAACTGCTAACAGCAGTAAATCCCTGAGCAATTGGCCTTCCATCAAAAACAGTCTGTATCCTGTCTCAGGGAGTTCACAGTGAGGGACTCTTGGCAATGGCGTCTCAGTTGATCACTCCTGTAATGGGGCAATTATAGTCGGAGAGGTTGTCTGTGATGTAACCCAAGCCCTCATTTCTACACAGCTGTGCAGACCATCAACTCAAATTGTACCAAGAAGTCAACTGGGAGCCTGTTCAGAATATGGGATATTTATTGGCTGAGGATGAGGAAAGCCTATTTGTTCAACCACAGTGGAATTTGTCTTTGTCAGCTCTGGGCTCAGACATTAGAATCTGTGCAAATAGCAGCACCACCACCCCTGCCAACCAGACTGTTCTGGACTCCCCTCTGACCTCACTATCTTGGAACATGCCTGCCCCTCATATCTCAGACCATCCTGGTCCAGAGACCCTTCTGTCCACCCCTTGTCTCTATGAGCTTATAATGCAACCCATTAACTTTTGTGACTTTCCAAATGGATTTTTCAGAGTTTTGATGTTTAATCAATATACATGGGTAAAAGGATTGCCAAGTAGGCATGAGGGTTGACATAAGACAGGATGATTGTTAAATAGATGTTTTCTCAACTTCTTTTGACAAGCTTTGGCTGCTTTGATGAAAAACAGAACTGTGTGTGAGAGTCCCTAGAGCAAGAGAGGGGCACTACTGAGACTTAATGGGTCATAGGTATCTGATGAATTCTTGTGACATCAGACCACATGTCACCAATTCTGAAAGGAACAAGGGGAATAAAAGCAAACAAAAACTGGGTGCCTGAGAACACAGTGGGGGCATTATGATTGAGAGCTGAAATGATTCTTTGAAGCTCATGTGAAAAGAGCATTATCAACAAGGCAGCGCTGTTTAAAGGTGGGGTGTTTGGGAAGTGAGTTGTTTACAAAGCCTCTGGCCCTGTCATTGATCCCTTCATAGGTAATGGGCTATCTGGAAATGGTAGGACATTGAGGAGCTGGGCTTCTTGGAGGAAGTAGATTACTGAGGTATACACTCTTAAAATGATTAAAATGATTAAAGAGACAAATGGTCTCTTTGTCCTACTTGTTCATTCTCTTTCTCTTTGCTTTCTGGAAACAGTGAAGTGAGCAGTTTTCCTCCCCATGCACTGTCTCTATCATTCATTTCATATCAACTAAACAGCAACCAGGTCTAATGACTATGGACTGCCACATAGGACATGTGAGATAAAGTAAGTGCTTCCTCTTTTAATTTGTTACTTTTAGGTATTTTCTTACAGTGGTGGAAAGGCAAAGAAATACTAAACAGATATTATGAAAAGGATATTTAATAGGCATAGGAAGTAAGAAGTCAGAATGGTAAAAAAGAGATGGTCTTGATTAGAGAAGGCAAGTCAAATTTTGAAAAATTGTCCTCCTCCCAAAAATGGATAAAGAGCTGAAGATAGGACTGAGTGGTAAAACATTTTTCTATTATGTTTGAAGCCTTAGACTAACACTGAAATACTGGAAAATCAACAATCACAAATGAAATGATAATAAATGATAAAATTGTTCATTTGATGGTTAGCCTTGACAAATCAAAAGGCTCTAGAATCACATGCTGAGAAGTCTAGAAAATGCCTGCAAGAAATGAGCTCGATTATACTAATTGATGTGGGCACATAGACCTTACCTCTTATGACATCATTCTATGAATTTGCCCTAAACTGAGTAGAGGAAAGAAAGAACTGAATAGGAGCATTTGTTTCCAGATTGTGGCCATGTGACCTGTTTTGCCCAGCCCCTGCCTGCATGGCTTCCCCACTATAATGAAATGTTCCCTATAACCCTGGGGCAAAATTAACTCTTTCTTCACTCCTTCTGTGGCTTTTTGGGGGGATGTTCATTACAGCAACAAGTGACTAATAAACGTGGATTTTTTTATAGGTCTAAGAAAACTTATTTTGTTATTTTAGTGATGAGAAAATGGAACTAAGACCTACTAAGGTTATGCATGTGGGTGGTTGATCTATCTACAAGTGAGGAATTCTGGATGTATAGATCTTGATGGTGTTACTTATTGATATAACATGGACACAAAATCACTTATTGTCAAGTGACCTTGTCATGCATTTGGTATGGGAGGATGCATAAACAATGACTGGGAATCCATCAGTTTGTCTTTGCAAACTCTCATCTTTATTTAGAATGTAAAGAGAAAACACATCGATTGGCTGTGTGTGACTTTCATAAGTTTTAGACATTCAGTAAATGACTGAGGGTGTGAAAACATTGGTGTAACTGGGGAGTCAATTTAGATCTTAATTTTGAAAGACTGTAGACCAAACAGAAGGAATCAATCTTAAACTTAAGCTTAATCACAGATTGGGAGAAAATAAGCTGACTCATCTCAAGGGCAATAATGAAAACAATTAGTGATAATGTTTCTAACTTGAACTGTAATTTATGGACTAATCTAATCACCATTTATCGAAATTTTCTAACATCTACCCAGAGACAGTGGGGCATGTTCACAGAACATCAACAGATGTTCATAATTCCTTTAATTATCAAAAAGACATGGCAACATTCCTAACACTGTACCAAGAAGCAGCCTGAAGAATTGATTGGTAATTAAGTTTTCTTCAAATAAATGACGATTTGGTGACCATTTGTCTCTTTATATGATGTCTTTTGATGTTGAAAGTTACATTTAATGAGTTCTAAATTATGAATAAACATTAATAAATACATTATAGTTAGAAATTAAGATTTGATCATGTAAAGCCAAACTAGAGGTCTTAAGAATATATCTTTTTTTGTAAGAATATATGCTATTTATATGGACCTGTACCTGTACCAAATTTATAAGAGTGTCACAACATTTTAATCAAGCTGTTATTTACATATGCTTTTTTAATATATCAAAGTATCGACTGGCAAACATCAATGTGGACTTTAGAGCATCGAAGTATTATGGATATTATTAAGCCATTTGGGAACAGACTACATATCCAAATTTCAACAGCACCCTGAGTACTGCTTTAGATGGAAATATTTCAGTTCCTGTTGCAATGATGTGTTCATTGTGTTATGGGATTAATGTTGTTAAATAAGATCACCTATTTGATATTTACTTGTATTGCTTAAGAGTGACAGAAATGAAATTATGGATGTAGATAAAAGCTGACAAAAATTCAAATGATCTTAATTCAGACAAAGATGAAGAGGGTCATGAAATAAGGTTCATTTCTTCATGCATCTCCTTGGTGCCTTTGTCCAAAGGCAATGTAATGATGTCTCATGCATTGGTTCTTGATGTCTAATTATCTATACTGTATTTCACATGATCCTCACCTTTAACCCATCAGAGACTTCTGCTTTCTGTTTTTATTTCTGCTTCTTCAAAACCATTCTCTATATACCATACTTGATAGCCAACTTATTCCAGTTTTCGAATGAAGATATTTGAATTGTCAGACACATTTTTGAGATACATATTATAACACCTTAATTACTTTAAAACAAATAAAAAACAAACAAACTGTGCTCTCTTAGGCACTTTTCCTACTGTTGGTTTTTTATATCCATATTATAGTTTATTGTGCTATATTTTATTATCTCTTAGAAGCCTGCTTTTTTTTTTTCCTAATGAGAGACAGAAAAGGAGTGGATCAGATGGGAGGGGTTCAGGAGAAGTAGAGGGAGGGGAAATCATAGTTAGATATATTATGTGAGAACAGAATTTGATTTTAATAAAAGGAAAAAACTATGGATGTTAACAATTAAGCTATATTATAAACAAGAATAATTATACAAATCCCACAATTCTTGATTTTCCTAGCATACGTTACTCTTGCCGAGATCTTACTATGACAGATGTCTACTCTTTCTGCACAGTGTAATAACGTGAAGAGCAGACAATGGTGAGTATCTTTCATCTCCTCATTCAGTGTTATTGCTTTAGAATGGCCACTGTGAGGCCATTGATAATCCAGAAATTATCCAAAGTTAACCATTTGACCTGATCCCCTCTCATGTTGAGTGCTTGCACATAAGGAAAGCAATGGAGACAGTATTCATAAAGACGATTCTACACAATGAGGTCCTAAGTGTACAGCCAGTTCATTTTTCATAGAAAAGCAAACCTGAAATAGTCATTCAGGGTCTGAGGACTCCTTTACGTCTCAGCAAAGGAGATGCTAAGCAACTGACCAAGTGACCTCCTAACACACATCTGTGCTCCTTAGCTCCATGCCACACAGTACTAGAAATCAAAATACCTCTAATCTCACGCCAGGTGAAATGGTTTGGAAATGCTCTTTGTATCTCTAAAATTTTGTAAGTGCTCAAAAAAAAAAAAAACCCAACAACAAAAAACAAATCTCTTCAATGAATTCATGAACAGAATCTGGTGTCCAATGGCATCCATTTTCCAGGTGATCATTAAGAGCAGTTCTTGGCTTTCCAACATCTGTTACTCAGGAAACCAGCAACACCTAACCATCACTTCAAAGCCTTTCCATATTTTTTTTAATATTTAAATATTTTTGTTTAATGTGTATGGGTGTTTTAAACTAAGCCTGGGTTCTCTGCAAAACCAGTAAGTGCTCCCACTTCAGTCCCAGTTCATCATTTCTAGAAATCACTTAAGAACTTGTTTATGGGAGTTGAACCTGAAACTTAAAGTTGTGTATCACTTCTTGTACAAGTGTCTGAGGTTTGTAGGATCCTTTAAAACTGAGGTTTTGTGTATATTCTTTCACACTTGGTGAGTCGTGCTGGAGTCTTCTGCTAAATTATGAATGCTAATTAAGGTGTAATGGTTAACCTTCAGGAAATAAGAAGTGTTCCGCACACCATGCAAAATTGTCTTTCTACTGCATTAACAAAAAACGATTAGTTAACTAGCTAAACAGATTAAACACAGACGTTCAGTGTATGGGGAAATGAATAGGCCTTAAGTTTAACAATATGGAATATTCTTTTATTTCAATTTTATGACTCCCATCTAGTTTCATTTAAAATGTCAAAACTGGAATGGTAGTGACATTCACTTCATAATAGTGTTTGAAACCTATGCAGTAAAAGGGGTTGTAATAACAATACTACAAATTACATGCTTATTTTTCCAGATCATACCTAATAGACTGTAATATCATTTTCAGTCACAGTTCACCGGAGTTAAATTTAAAGCATAATATTAAAGTCAAGGTTCCTTCACATCTAATTAGACATTAGAAACAAATGTAGCTAGGTCCGCGTTCTGTTAAATATATGCAAATAATCCCTCAGAGGCAATGGACAATTTAACAACATGAAAGGTGGAAGTCGCCCACTGTAAAGGTACACAATAAATTACGGCAGATTTACACTCGGCATTGTGCAACATGACATCTCAGTTGCTGTAGGACACACCACAGCATAAATTGTACCCAGCTTGTCTCACAGTGCAAAATATTCAGGACAAACATAGAATATTTTATGCTTCGAACCCTAACTTCTGGAAATTATGCCAGCGAGTAAGGCAGTTCAACAAAGCACCTATCACTGTGGTATGGATAACGCCGTTGCAAATCTTGGCAGAGTCATTTATTTTCAGGGACAGTGGGGAAACATTAAAAAGGAATGCATTTGTTCGTTCTCTGGAAATTCACAGAAATGAGCATAGATATAGACTGCATTTAGAAGGCAGTGCTCCTGTGTGTGTGTGTGTGTGTGTGTGTGTGTGTGTACTTCTTTTTATTTATTTAAGCCCATATCATTGCTAATGGTTTTGCTGTATATTCATCCTCAGAAATGGATGGGAGATGATACATCCCTGAGGTTCCATCAAATACGATCACAGTTAGATTTTGCTCTACTTTTGCTTTTTATCATCCTTCTAAATATGAGACGGGAAGGTAAAGGTTTTTTTTTTTTTTTATGACGCTTACCATGCTACCATGCAATTTGACATGCTGACTGGAGGTTTCCAGTCAAATTTCTATGATTGGCTCTCTGTGGACCAATCTTATTCCTTGTCCTCTTTTCAAGCATTCATTAATGAAAAGGAAGAAATAAGAGGTGATAGCAGTAAAATAGTACTTGAAATTGTTTGTCTGCTCTAGTCTTATAGTAATACAAGTACAATGGTAACTATTTCCCCTTCTTAAGCGCCATTATATAAAAGGGAAACCATTCTGGCAATAAAGAACACGTTCCTGCATTATTGGAAATCTCTTTTAATTGGAAAAGAATTGCTATTTCCATGCAACATGTTAAGCAGTGGTTTTAGAAAATAGTTATTTTGTTTTGGCTTTATTTGCAATCTTTAATTATAATCTTTTAAAGACAGAGCCCTCAAAATATAGTCATCCATCCTCCAGGTGGCAAGTCTTGAAGGATGCAGCAATCGCAACCTCTCCCACACTTCCTCTGCACTCTTTGGCAGAAGGGCTTGTTTCTAGATACATTGCCATAACATTGAATCAATAGAAATACCGTCCTTCCTTCTTCCTTCCTTTCATCTGTTTTCTTTCTCTCTTCTGTAGTATAGCTCATCTAACTGAGAGCCCATGTATGCAAGACAGGTACTCTACCACTGAGCCACAGCCCAAACCCGCATTTATTATTTTACAGCTAAGAATTGCAAATTTGTCTTTTGTGACATTCTTTAATAATAGTACATCACTAGGGCAAATCCTGCTCTAGTGATTATCACTGAATTCATTCCCACTGTGTTTGATTTATTGCTACAACCTGGACAAAGCATAATGTTGGACTCAGGAAGGACCTCACCTCTGTTGCACTGTGTAGAGAGGAACTTTATCTGATTATAGAGGGAAAGTTTCTACTGTGGCTTAAATTGCCTTGGCTCAGAGCGTTTATTACTGAAATTGAGAATAATTAAAATTAAAATCCATATCTACATTAATTTAGAGATAATCTGTTCTTTCATTTAAAATATCTAAAAATGAAAATTTGGAGTATAAATTTGTATTTTATCCCCTACACTAACTTAAGAAACTAAAAAAGAAAACTAAAAGAAGCCCAATTTCTCTGTGATTATGCATCAGTAGAGAATCATTATTAGTCTGTGTTGATAATGAATTGGGCAACGATTGCATTGGGAGGTAAAACAGAAATTTTCATATTATTTCTGTGTCCATTAGGTCTCAATTTTTTGTTTCAGAACAACCAATGTAACACATGAATTCATCTTAAGACTTATATTTTTCCCTTGGAAAATTACTGTCGGATAGATGTGGGGAATAAAAGTGCTGCAGATAAGATTTAAAGAGAGAGCTATCCTTGCAGAAATATTTAGTTCTGCATATCTAAGCACTTTCAAGTTGCTAGCATTTTGGCACATCATCATTTCTGCAACAGAACAAGGCTACCAACATTAACATTTGCTCTAACACCTGATGAGCTGGACAAGTAGGGAGCCTTAGAACCTATTTATAATTCCAAAATAATATATGGAAGCCTGGGTATAGAAGAAACAGTGAGAAGGCAATAGCTGCTTCCTAGTGAGTATGATGCATAAGGTGGAAAAAAATCATCTGAAAAAAAAAAATACAGTAATTGCCCAAACTGCACCTGTACAGACCTGAGGAAACGAAGCAAATTTTCTCAAGGAAATACAGTGCTTTTCGGTGAAGTTGCTTTTAAATGAGAGACAATTATGGGCAATATAAATCGTATTTAAAATGAGCATATTGGTTGAAAGACTAAATTACAGCTGATTGAACAGAAATCAAAATTCAAACTATGTCTGGGAGTAGATATCTTGGCTCTTATTTATTAAAGGCATTTTTATTTGCATGTGTGTGTGTGTGTGTGTGTGTGTGAGTGTGAGAGTGTGTGTGATTGTGTGTGTGTGTGAGTGTGAGAGTGTATGTGTGTGTGTGAGTCTGTGGGAGTGTGTGTATATGTATGTGTGTGTATGAGTGTGTGTGAGTGTGTGTGTGAGTGTGTGAGTGTGTGGAAGTGTGTGTGTGTGGGAGTGTGTGAGTGTGTGAGTGTGGGAGTGTGTGGGAGTGTGTGTGTGTGTGAGTGTGTGTGTGCAAGTGTGTGTATGTGTGTGTGAGTGTGTGTGTGTGAGTGTGTGTGTGCAAGTGTGTGTATGTGTGTGTGGGAGTGTGTGTGTATGAGTGTGAGTGTGTGTGTGTGAGTGTGAGTGTGAGAGTGTGTGTGAGTGTGTGTGAGTGTGTGCGAGTGTGTGTGTGTGAGTGTGTGTGTGCGAGTGTGTGTATGTGTGTGTGTGAGTGTGTGTGAGTGTGAGTGTGTGTGTGAGTGTGAGAGTGTGTGTGTGCAAGTGTGTGTATGTGTGTGTGGTAGTGTGTGTGTGTGTGTGTGTGTATGAGTGTGAGTGTGTGTGTGTGCGTGTGTATGTGTGTGTGAGTGTGTGTGAGTGAGAGTGTCAGAGTGTGTGTGAGTGTGTGCGAGTGTGTGTGAGTGTGTGAGTGTGTGTGTGTGTGTGTGTGTGAGTGTGTGTGAGTGTGTGTGTGAGTGTGTGTGTGCGAGTGTGTGTATGTGTGTGTGAGTGTGTGTGAGTGTGAGTGTGTGTGTGTGTGTGTGAGTGTGAGAGTGTGTGTGTGCAAGTGTGTGTATGTGTGTGTGGGAGTGTGTGTGTGTATGAGTGGGAGTGTGTGTGTGTGTGTATGAGTGTGAGTGTTGTGTGTGTGTTTATGTTCATTTGTAGGTGCAGGTGTTCAGAGAAGCCAGCAGAGGACACTGCACTTCCTAAAGCTGGAGCTGGAGTTAGAGTCTCGTTGGTCCTCCATAGGTCTAGCAAGCTATCTGACTCATAGGACCAGTCTCTAGTACTTGGAATTTCAGTATGTGATGTTGACCACTAGGTCCATTGCAGTTCCCGCCTTCTGTGTGGATCTTGATTTTTTTTTTTTATTTTAATTTAAAAACCAGCACATGCTCAGCTAATATCTGAGACCTTTTCATTTTACATTTTGATAATTATTCTTAAGAAAGGGCCATTCAGTTAAGAAACTTTGGACCTAAATCAATAAAATATCTTTAAAAACTAGTTGATTGCTGGCCAGAGAATTATGTCTACATGAGGAATTGAGTATTGTAAGTAACTGGAAAAGGCACTCCTACAAATTGTTTACAACTAAAAATAGATCCAATGTTAAAACAATTAAAGTACTGTGATGGACTAGTGTTAGGACCTTCTCTCTAACATTACATTTGGGCTCCAATATGTCTGAGGTATCATCAATAGGGATTGTATAAGATAAACCCAACTGTAATTCCTTAACCAGGCTTTAAAATGTAGTTGCGACATTCTTTCCTCTGGAAACCCTTTTATTTTTCAGAGCTGATAACATGGGGGAACAATGGATTGATTTTTAAGTCTCAGTTCTTTGTTTTCTAAAGCCCTCCCTCCCTCCTCCTGGCAGAACAGCCACAGAAGCCTAGAGGAGGGGTGGGAGGAGGCATGACAAGCAGAGAGCTCACACCTTTCATAATGGCTTGCGAACAATCAAGAGCTGATGGTATTAGTGAAAGGTTATTATTTGAATTAATCATACGAGTTTAAAACAACTTGGCATTTCAAAATGTTTCTGGGTAGGCGTAGTTTTCAAACTGCAACTGCCACAGAGTGTAATCGTAGGCATGTTGGGAGGGGGAGAAGAGAAGGAGGTGGGAGACATCTGAAACATAGCCTCCATTTTTTTTAAGGGGACAGTTGAGCAGGTGCTAAATAGATGTCAGCCACTTCATGGTCCTTTCAATGGGCTGAAAGAGAGAGAAAATGCAGAGGGAAAGAAGGGGGAACCAATTAAGGGAAGAGTGAAAAAAGAGAATACAGAAGATAAAAAGAGAGATGGCCTGAAAATCTAGATGGACCTTTGCTTACTGCAGATTTGGGCTATCTATCACAGCATTTTTTTTTTCTTAAAAGTTCCAAAGGTCCCTCAAGTCCCTATAACTCCTCTGAGGTGGGGAGACTCACTTTATCGCTGAAGCACCAAGTGGCTCAAATGAGGTAATACTGACATTTTACAAGGAAGATTAATTATCAATGATCAATGCAAGAGTAGGACCACAATAGTTAGAAAATTTGAAAAAAAAATTCTGGACAGTGATGGTTCAATTGAGCATACACTCATTGAATCCAACCAAGGAAGCAGGCAGGCCTTTGTCAAGCACATATAAGTAAAAAAATAGTCTCTGATACAGAGGATTGAATAAGCAGATCTTGATACTGAGCAGCCCATGAGGTGGAGGAATCAAATACAGCAACAAAGAATTTTGATGAACCATGAAAAGTGTAAGGTAGACCCCACCCATCTCCAAGCAGAGGTGTATGCCCAAGACCTTGCCATTGATGTTGGTCTTTACTACTAAGCTGAGCTCTTCAACAGCATGTAGAAGCACACAGTCTTATGAACAGACTCAGAGATTCTGAGAGTCTATGCCTATCAGGTGGCTTGTGCTCACTATGACTGAAATACCTAAGAGAAACAATTTAAAAGGAAGATATTTTATTTTCCCTAATATTTCTAGAAATTTAAAATAAGGGTTGTCCAGCTCTACCACTGTGAACCCCAGGTAAGGATGAAACATGGTATGATGGAAAGCTACTCATGTTGTACTTGGGAAGCAGAGAGTGAAGGTTTTTGAGACAAGATAATATTTATCAGAGAGATAGCCCCAGGGACATACTTCTTCTAATGGAACCTTGCCTTCCAACAGCTCAGCCAGTTATAAAATCAGCATCATTAAATCACCTTGATTAAATTAGTGCCATTAGATTTTCTGTGCCAATGAGATCCCATAGTGAGATGACCTGAGTTTTGCCATGATTTCCAGGACCTATGTGATAGAAAGAAAGATAAGATGTTCACAAGTTGTCCTCTAACGTCCAATATATGAGCTGGCATGTATACTCATAAACAGTCACACGAATACATAAATAAATAAATAAATAAATAAATAAATAAATAAATAAATAAATGCTAGAAAAAGCAGTGTCACAAGGTAGACACTATGCTTTCAATACATAACCTGGCCTGCAGAGGCATTTTTTATTCTGACTTCAATATTCTGAAAGGATGCTTATGCCCTGTTGTCATGCATGTATCATATAGGATATATCCATATTAGGATATTATACCATACATATATAATTAGGGCAAGAGATGGTGAAGTGATTTGGCTGCTAATTGTTCATCTTACAAAGGAGCTCATAATCGATTTGGGAAGGATCACGGCTTAGAGATAACATCTTATGTTATATGTATATCAAAAGATTTTAGGAAAGTCTTGTCAATAGAGAATAAGGGTTGTTTTGTTTTGTTTTGTGTTTTAGAAGAAAGACAAAAATGTATTTTGGGGGGAGGGGGTTGAGACAGGGTTTCTCTGTGTAGCCCTGGCTGTCCTGGAACTCACTCTATAGACCAGGCTGGGCTTGAACTCAGAAATCCACCTGCCTCTGCCTCCCAAGTCCTGGGATTAAAGGTGTGTACCACCACGCCTGGAAAAATGTATTTTTTAAAGATTTATTTATTTTATTTTTTAATTGTATGTGAATACACTGTTGCTTCATCATATATACTAGAAGAGGACATCAGACTCTATTACAGGTGGTTGTGAGCCACTATGAGGTTGCTGGGAATTGAACTCAGGACCTCTGGAAGAGCAGTCAGTGCTCTTAAATTCTGTACCATCCCACCAGTCCCCAAAGTGTATTTTATCTAATAGATAGGGTCAAGACATATGTTAGGTCTTCTCCTAATTCAGATCACTTGAAGAAATCACCAACACTGTCAGTTGCTTCTGACTAATCAATCCTCTTGGTTCTCCATCACCCACTTGCCCCAAATCACAATAGTCACAATGACGACAATCTACAGATTGCTCAGCTATCATGTTAAAAATCACCATGCTTAACAAAAATGCTAACTAGACAGAAGAGCTGGTAACCAGGTTGACATTGCCTCCTCCAATAATAATAATAATAATAATAATAATAATAATAATTAAAAGCACTTTGTGTGCATCCTTGTTTGTGTGTTCGTCCCTAAATGAAATAAGCTAGAGAATTAGAAGTAAAATACTTCTTTAGGTGCCCATCACTAGGCAGGGTTATTAATGACAACGTAGATAGTTACTTTTTCCTTCATGTACTTAATTATGAAAATTTGAAGTAGAAGCATAATTGCATTTTTTTGTATATACTCCTTGATGGCCATGTTTTGTAATAAAGGTACATTAATGGCACTAGCCCTCCATTTATTGTCTGATAAGTCCATGAATCAAAAAAAAAAAGATAAGAGAGCTTTAATGGTATACTATTTTAGACTCTGCGGAGTCAGAGTTGTGAAGTCATTTATGATTTTTCAGGAATACTGCAGCCTAAAATTAAAAAAAGAGCAATATTCAAATACAGAGAATTTCAGGTTTTCCAAAGTGAATAGAATTTAGTAACTTTGCTAAAGGTTTTTAAACAAGTGTGTATCATGTATTTAATAACAAGTCATTTTGAATATTAATGGTTATGTGAATTATCTTTGTGCTTTCATACATTCATTTTTTCAAAAGAATAAAGCAAATTATGCCTTGTAACATAACATGCAAGGCACCTGTGTGGCTAGCAATTTAAAATGCAAATTATTTAAAACTCTAAAACTTTAAATGTTCAAAAGTTTATGAAATCAACTAGATATGGAAGATTTTAAAAATTAATTATGAAAACAACAGCAACAACAGCATCAACAAAAAATGTGTTGTAAACTTTGCCCTCAGGATACTGAGGCAAAGGGGGCATCGGTTTGAACTTAATCTGCACAGTATAAACTTTGTCTCAACAATAAAAGGAGGAGGAGGAGGAGCAAGAAAAAGAAGAACAAGAAGAAGTAGGAAGAGGAGAAGCAGAAGGGAAGGGAAGGGAAGGGAAGGGAAGGGAAGGGAAGGGAAGGGAAGGGAAGGGAAGGGAAGGGAAGGGAAGGGAAGGGAAGGGAAGGGAAGGGAAGGGAAGGGAAGGGAAGGGAGGAAGAAAAGAGAAAGAAGGGGGAACAAATAACAATGGTAACTTCTCAGAAATATATATGAAGCCTAGAGAAAGGAATTTCCCCCTTCTCAGAAACTACTAGGCTCCTATCTTTTGATCTAGATGATAGCTATCATTTATTTAATATACATTTATTATACACTTTGATTCTTGACTATCTGAAATAAAGAACATAGCCAATGTCAGTGCAGGCAAAGCAATACAACAACCAAAATGAACAAATAAACCATATAGAGAGACATACTGGCATCCCTTACTAATGCCCCTGCCTGTGGCTTATGGTGTTTATTGTGTTGTAAATACAGTTTATGGGAGGGTTTAAGCATCAGCTTAGGTCTGATACTGCCTTGCCAGGTATCTCTTTGAAAGAAAGCTCTTTAGGAAGGATCTTTTGTATATTTAATCATTAGTTTTGTTTTGCCTTAGCAAAGCACCAGCAGTAGCCAAAGTCCCTGCTGGCTGTGTGATTATCTAGAATCCCTTTCAGTAGCCAGGGAGCAGTTTCCAACCACTCCCTGTTTACCGAGCTGGATCAGACTGCCCTGTAGGTTTAGCTGGCTTTGAAATGGACATTTATTCCCAGCCACATATTTAAAAGAGAATGAGCAGCTGGGGCAGAATTTTCTTCTACATGATACAAATGTTTTCCTTAGCTTTCCTTTCTACATTGTGGGTGATCTGTTTCCATTGTTGTGTTGTATAGTTGGAGAAATAGAAGGCAGAATTAAAGACCTGAACTGAAAAAAGAAGGGACTGAAAATCACATGTGTATGCACATTTATATGTATATGCACACATACACACATACATCCTGTGAGTGGAACACTTGTATACACAGTTTGATTGGTAATGACTACCGAATGTCAGGGCTTAATGCTGTATTTGTTGAATTGTTCACCCCATGTATAGGGTTTTCTTATTTACAATATAGAAGGAGGCTTATTGAAAATTTCATGTAAAATCTGAAAGTCTTAGTGCTTAACATTGTGAGAACAGAGTGGTTTTCTTTGCTTTGAACTGGACTGGTTCATTCTTTTGTAATTCACCATTGTTAGATGACAATGAACCTTTGGCTTACCACCATCACACATGTGAAGAACTCAGGAAATTACCTTGAAAGTGTTTGGTAAGTGTCTTAGTCAGTGTTGTTAGTTTGCTGTGAAGAGACACCATGACCATGGCAACAATAAGAAATGAAAGCATCCAACTGTGGCTTGCAAAAAGGTTCAGAGTGTTAGTCCAGTATCAGCAAGGAGTATGGTGGTAGGAGGCAGACATGGGGATGAAGAAATAGTTGAGAGGTCTACATCCAGACCTGCAGGTAGCAGGAAGAAGGGGCCACTAGACCAGGCTTAGGCTTTTGAAACCTCAAAACCCATCCCCCAGTATCATACTTCCTCCAACAAAGCCACACCTACTCCAACAAGGCCACACCTCCTAGTACTTCTCAAGTAGCATCACTCCCTGATGACTAAGTATTCAAATATATGAACCTATGGGCACTATTCCAACCACCACAGTAAATCGATCTCAGAGATCTTCAGCTCTACCGATGAAGAGTGATCCTTTATTATAGTCATCTATTCCTTGTTCAAGAGTCAGTAGAAACACACTATAGTTGTTAAGTTACTCTTTCAATTCTTCAGTCTCTATTTTTTTTTTTTTTTTTTTTTTAGAAATCCTTTATGGCAGTTAAATGATAGACACTGGCCTGGATAAAAGTGAATAATATTCTTATACATACAAATCAAGAAAGACCATTGGTGTCTAGGAATAAACTCTGTTAAGAATTTATGCCAACAACCAATGTTTAAGACAAGAAATTAATCTTATTTAGTCATCAATACCAGTATTCAGTGTTCCTTATTCATGTGAAATGAGATTTTAGTTACCTCTCCGGGTAAGTAAAGATTTCATGGCTGGAGAAAATCAAGGAATAAGTTTATTTATCTAGCTCAGGTACCAATTGGCTAATTTAGTCCTGGCCACCACAGATCAATGCTAATTTTGCTCATGTAATTATGTGAAATAGGAGGTTATAGAAGAGAACACAAGGATGTTTTTGCTGGCACATTGACAGGACCTTTCTCTCTCTCATCTGGTAGACCAGCAGTCGCAATTCTAGTAGTCATTTCATAATATAAATTGCTCTTTGGCTCAAAATATAATGGCAGTAGAGATGGTTTCTCAATGATACCAGCACTACCTAATTGCAATTTCTGTCAAATGCTTAGAGAAACCATTTTCCTCCCACAAAACAGTTTAAAATTTTTTCTACCTATTATAAATGTGCAATCAGGTAAAGAATTGTATTGTTATTTCTGTCAGGCTGGATGTAATTCTGAATACAATGTTAAAATAGTGGATTAGTTCCCTAGGTTGAAGAGGTAAAATTCAGAATGACTTCTTACTGTATTTTGTGATTATTTATAATCATAATTTATAATAATAATGTATTATTATTATATAATTATAACACTTTTCACTTCCCTTTCCTCCCCTCAAAGCTTTCCATGTATACGTCCCCATTCTCCTTCAAATCATGGACTCTTTCTTTCACTAACTCTTATTACACCATATATGTACACTCAGATATATTCTTAAATGTGGCCTAATTAGTGAATATAATGTTATTTGTTTACAGGATTTCAAGGCTAAACCATTTTGCATTGGACAACCAATTGGCTTGTTTTTCCCTAAGGAAGACTACCTCGCCTTCTCCCAGGTTTTCTCTGTTGACTATAGATTTTTATGTGGGGACGTGTGTGTGTGTGTGTGTGTGTGTGTGTGTGTGTGTGTGTAGTCGCAGTGCATACTACTCCAGGTAGCTGATTTTAACTGAGGAGAAATGAATAAGTAAAAGTGTGTTATTAATATTAACTTGATGTTTAATTAGATAATGCTGGGGTTCTAACTGGGGTTAATTATCTTGAATCATTTTATTATCAGTGTAAGTGATTTAACAAGGATAAATATGAAGAAGCAGAAATATTCCAGAAAGAGAAATATCATGGTCATCATCCAGGAAATTAGAAGACAAAGATGTAGACCAAAAAACAAGGAAGAAAGAGAATAGAGAGTTGAGGGAGCCAGGGCAAGTTATCCAACACGTAAAAAGGTAGAGACAAATGAATGCATCTAAGATGAAATGGGCCAGATAATATATTACTATGGACCATAGTAAAAAAAAAAAATATATATATATATATATGTATTCTTTTCTCTACTAAAGAACTCAGATGTTCCACCTTCAGGGCCATGTTCATGTTCTGAATATTTTGGAGCTTTGCAGCACTTTGAATTTCATGTTTTCAGAAGAGCAATGCTCAGACTCACTGCTGTTTAGAATTGTTATTATATTTCTATGTTCAACTATTCCTAGAGTTTTAAAAAAGTTTGCCAAAGTTTTGGACACTTTACTTTCCTTCCTCATTATCTTTACCCAGCATGCTCACCATGAAGTTCTTAAGAAAATGGATGTCAGCAGAAGGAAACGCTTAACTTCTCAGTATAAGGAAAGCACCCATGTTTGCTACAATTTCCATCCATTTTTGTCCTATAACAAAGAAGAGTTTTTCTTCTTTCCCAGAGTAAAGTCATGCTCTAGTTCTATTTTATTTCACCTCTTCAGGAACTTTTTAAAAAACATTCTTAATGTTTTCCCTATACTCTTAACTCTTTTATATAAAAATCTTACTATGAAACTATAAAATTACTCTTATAAAATGTGAATCTTGAATCTTTGAGTATCCTCATTACACTATAATTGAAATTGTGCAGAATTATTTTGTGTTAGATGTGTTTGTGAAATTAAAGGAATCATCTGTTCAGTTAGTATCGACACTTATCTCTCCTAGATATCTCATTCCATGTGAGCTAAAATTCCAAATCCAGAAAAGCTACCAAATTACTGTTGGTCTTAAGCTCTTTAGATATCTGTATATCATACCATATCTATGTCCATAGATCAAGCTGTACTGTTTAGACAATATTTTGCCATTTGAGAGTTACTTAGTATTTGTTGCTACCTACTCTCCAAACAAAGTTAGATATTCAGAAATCCTTAATTATTGCATGATGATTTTCAGTAAAAAGTTTTAACTCTTTGATAGTTATAATAATACTTACAATATTTTGTAAAATGTAACCTGTAAATACTTTGCTCATTGGTGCAATCTCTAGACCTGAAACAAGATGTTGGCTTAGATACTAGTTTTATGAATGAATGAATGAATGGATGGATGGATTAATGAGTGAATTAACAGGAATATAATGATGATGCTGGCCAGATGGTGACAGAGTTTATTTTACTGCTTTTGATTTAAGTTGATCAAAAACTCTCAGACACAGTTTTCATTTCTTCTAGATCTAATTCTTTAGAGAAGTGTGTTATTTAGTATCATGGATATACCTGAGGTTATCAATGAGTCTATTTCAAAGAGGAACTCAATAGATTTTTCCTGAATTCACGGATATAAGTGGGATGTCAGGCAGTTTCACAGGTAAAGAATCACAATGACTCAGACACAACTGGCCTAATTTGTAAGAGTGAGCACGAGATGAAAAAGAAAATAATATTGCTCTTAATACAATGGAAGTAAATCAATAAGAGGGCTTTAACATCATTCAGCTCATTAGTTGTTCTGTCTTAATGATCTCTATTAGAGTTTTCTATGTTTTCAAAAGATATTGAAAGAAAACAATTTGAAAGGAAAAGTCCATTTTGAGAAGGAGAACAGTGGATGAATTCTCGACATGCAACTGTTTGGCACTTTTCTGGTTACTGCTGGATGCTGTAGGAGCTCATTCTCTGAAGACTGTTAAGAATTGATGACAGTTTAGGTATAGTTCTGCCTAGAGCCATAAAAACTAATTGGGTGACCCCTCTACTTATCAGCTTCCACTGTGAAAAGTGCTACAGGAATTTTCCCTGGAGATGGCCCATAGCAACCAAGACGATGTAGTCACACATCCAGGAACTTCAATAATCAGCTGTCATAAGATGCATGGCAGAGAAGAGCTTGTTAGTAATTCATAGTACTTGAAGACTCTGCAAATGTGTATATAATTGAGTTGTCTTTTATAGTATTATTAAACTATTATTAGAATAATGAACATACTAGTCCTTGGATTGATATAAATCAGTCAGCTATTTGTGGAGTGGCCACAGGGTATCTAACATAGCATTGGTGCTTAGAATGAGTAGCTGTTTTCATTTTATTTTATTTTATATTTAATTTTCTAGGATTTAGCAACTAACAGAATAGATAAAATTGGTAAAAAGAAATTCTGTACAGATACATAAGCAAAACTACAGAAAGAAAAATAAGTGGAAACGTAGGATAGGTAAACATGAGGTTCTGGAAGCACCATGAAAATAGTTTTGTAATTATTAAGGAAGAAAAGCTTAGATGCTATGTAGAGAGAAAAATGGTGTGTTTGCTAGACAGATGAGAAATTAAGTTCCAACAGTCAGAAAGGCTTAGGAAACATATATTTCAAAGAATTAGGAGAAAGATTAACTAATGATATAAGAGGAAAATAGATGAGAATAATAGAGAGGGTACAACTTGATTTCTATGAGTTCAAGAAATAAATTAATCCATCCAGATGCCTGTTGAGGCTCCACTAATATGTATGGGATGTTTTTGGTTGGTTAAATCCATTGTTCTTAGGATCACCATTCCAATTTGATACTGCCTGTATCATAGCTTCTGTGTTGACATTTAATAACATAGAGTTGGCTCCGAATCACATGTTTGTAATTTAGCTGAGCTGGGCAACTTCCTGGAAGTTATTTACATTCCTTATACCTCAGTCTCCTCATCCCTAAAACGAACATGTTGAATGAGACAGATTTCCTAACAGCCATGCCCCAAGGGTATCTTAAAATTTTGTAGGAATTCAATATTTGGTTTCAGAAGGCTTGGGTACTCAATATCAGCTAGTGGGTAAATGCCTGGAATACTAAGTATATAATAAGGTAGAGGACATGAAGTCGGGGAGTTGGAGTGATTTGACTTCTTTATTTTTTTTTAATTAATTTAATGTTTTTTCACTTTACCGCTCAATCGCAGCCCTGTCTGGAGGGTACAAACCTAACTTGCTTCAATGCTGACAGAATTCAGTTTATTGACTAGTTCTATTATATGCAAAAATTTCCAGGGCTGAGATTGTATATTTAAAAAAAAATGGCATTCTGTTTTATTTAGAATTATAGTAAATACCAATCAAAGTTTTTAAAAGTCATATCATGATTAGTAATGTTGCTTATTATATTCCAGTTTCTAATACATTTATCAGATTACATGTAGCTATGGCTTCACCCTGGTGCTGTATTTGAATATAAACGAAATAGCTTTTTTATTGTTTCAAATGGGCATGTATGTACTGAAATACATATTCATCAATTGTAATAACATGCTACTTTTATTTCTTCTTATACTTCTATATTGCATTAAATTATGGAAAATAACTCCATAAGGATGTAATATATTTGTGAATTTAATTTCAGAGATTTTAATGATCTATTTGGTAAAGGAGAGGAATTTGAGCCTAACAAGTTTGAAAACCATCGAATTTGGCTATCTCAAACAGCCTTAAGATCTCAGGTGAATGGATTCCTAACTTTTACTTTGATCAGTCAGGAAGGTGAGACTCCTAAATAACTTTTCTGAAGTGATGTTTAAGTCAGTGACTAAATTCTGGAAGAGGAAAAGAGTAACGGAAGGATCGCTGGAGCAAACTGTCTCAGCCCCCTCACTGCTTAGTTAAAGAAAACCAGGGGTCTAACATCAGGAAAAGGAGTGAGGGGAGCAGCTACTGAATCACATACTAATGAGAATTGGAAAGGGCAGGGCAAAGTACACGTTCCTTAAATGAGAACTTGTAAACATAGACACATTCCCAGACAACAGATTTCATTTTCTTTCAAGAAGAACTTCCTTTTTGTTAAGAACTGAAATCTGTTCCTATCATCCTTAAATTTTGCTCAGTATCAGCAGAGGACGTGGGAGACTGAAGCACTGTGATCTATCCAGGCACACATGTCATATTTCATTATTTTCTTTACATCGACACTATGAAATTACTCTCTACTTTACCTCTTCTACACACACATACTCACTAATCATTAAGGTAATTAATCTAGTGAAGCCACACCAAAAGTATGAGGATAATATTGAAAGGTTTTCTAAGTATGATGACATACAAATATTTTAGCAGAATGATCAATGTTCTCTGCTATATGCGTCCTTTTAATTTGCAAATGTCACTCATTGAGGCAAAGCACAATAAAATTGGGCTCTTTCTTTTTTTTTTTAACAGTCACATGCTGTGATTTTTTTCTTCATATTTTACCTCTGAAATGTGATCATCTAGTAAAACAAAAGCTATGGGGCAGAAAGATATCTTCCCATTTTGCAAATCGTGCAGAAGCATGAATGTTTGCCAGGATCTCCAGCAGTTCTGGTAGGCATTTCTCATCCCTGTGATAATGTGACCTTCACATGACAGAATTGGATCAAAAATAATACATTTGATGGTCCTTGTAAAAATAATGGAGCTGCTGTCAAAAATAGCCAGCGTGGCCGTGAAGCTTGAATACATAGTAGGTGTTGTGGAAGTAGAAACAGGTTGTGTTTTTACTGTAATGTTTTTGTCTTACACACTTTTAACTTGCAAATATTCCTTGACTTTCCAGTTTCAAGTGATATAACAGAAGCAAACATTTGTCCAGGAATGATTACAGTAGAACTAATGGTACAATGGTAGCCTAATAATACTTGTTCATGTACGGTGAGACATTTATATTTAACTCATTCATATAGTCAATTTATTGACTTTCTACAACATGCAATATATATGTAAAGAACTATGTTTTAATCTGGAAAAGAGCCTATGAGAAGACTTTGTTGATGTGTAAAAATAGCTTGCCATTGAGTTTCACAAGCTGGAAATAGGGAGAAGGATGTATGACCTATATTCTGTTGCCTTGCTTACATTCAACTATTAAATCTGAGAAGATACCTTTAGTTTGAGGATGGCTTTAGAAGACTCATTTTTATTTTGAGAAATAGACTCTTAATTCCATTGTAAAAGAGAAGTAGTGATTCTGTGAAATGTCATTCTTGCTAGATAGTTCAAAGATAGCACAATTCCAAATGTCCTCTTGAGAAGAAATAATTGTTCTGTTTACACTTTGTGCTGAGGTGTTGTGTTGGATTGAATGATAATGGCCCCCTAACATGATATATTTGAATACTTGGTCCTGTGTTCCTGGTACTGTTTGGGAAGGATTAGGTGGTGTGGCCTTGTTGAAGGAGGTGTGTCTCTGTGCGTGTGGGCTTTGAGGTTTCAAAAGCCCATAGCATTTCCAATTAGCTCTCTCTCTCTACCTCCTACCTGCAGGTAATGATGTAAGCCCTCAGCTATTACTCAAGCACTATGCCTACCTGCCTGCTGCCGTACTCACTGCCATGGACTCTAAATCCCTATAGTTGTAATTTTTCAATAAGAACTTTCTTTTATAAATTGCATTCATCATGATGTCTCTTTACAGCAATAGAAAAGTAACTTAGGAGTGTGATATAGGAAGCACATAAAGTTAACTTCTTGACAATGTACAAAGAGATAAAGTATATTAAAAACCATGTGTTATTCAGTTGGTAGATGGAAAACAATAATGCTTGTATTTAAGAGGAGGTAAAATTAAAATTCTAATTGCCATACTGCAGCTGACATCTCTGTTCTCTAGTCTGTGATCTGGAATCCACAACTTCCTTCCTTCCTTCCTGTCTTCCTTCCTTCCTTCCTTCCTTCCTTCCTTCCTTCCTTCCTTCCTTCCTTCCTTCCTTCCTTCCTTCCTTTCTTTCTTTCTTTCTTTCTTTCTTTCTTTCTTTCTTTCTTTCTTTCTTTCAGATTTATTTTATTTATTATATGTAAGTACACTGTAGCTGTCTTCAGACACTCCAGAAGAGGATATCAGATCTCGTTACAGATATTTGTGAGCCATCACGTGGTGCTGGGATTTGAACTCAGAACCTTCGGAAGACCAGTCAGTACTTTTAACTGTTGAGCCATCTCTCCAGCCTCCAATCCACAACTTTCAATAACATGGATTTTCCACATACCAACCATTAATCCAATATTGTGAAACTACCACTATCACTCCCCACATTTACTGGTTCCTACAAAATTGATACATTTTGTGGAAGAAATTTATCAGGAAAAGCCTTAGAGCTCAATATGACCAACAATCATTTTGAGCAAAGCTCTTCACTTAAAGCTTTCTTCCTACTTGTGGGGGTTGTGCAAGCATGGCCAGATCATAGATCTCTCATGAGTCTCTAAATGGCAAATAATTTATATAGGGATTAATAAAAAATATGCAAAAATAAGAAATTTGTAGATAAAATGTTGGAAGTGGAGCATGCATAGAATTGATCCAGAAAGCTAAATTGTTATCCTTGATGAGGTCTATATATATATATATATATATAAGTTTGGCCATTGACCTAAGTCTGGAGACTTCTATTTGGAGATTCAATCCTGGCCAAATTCACAAGATGGGTGAACTGTGGAGAACCTCTGTAATCAGCATAGCTTATATGTGAGCCTGCTTTCCTTCTGTAACCCTAGGTATGTGTCAAGCAGAACCTGTCTAGGTAAGCAACCTCCCATAGAAAGCCTGGGATGGCACCATTTCTATAATATGCTTCTCTGGCAGACAACATTTCATGTATTTTCAAATACATAGCTGAAGGAGTCCTGTGTTTCTTGCAGAATTATAGTGAATGATAAGCTGAGAAAGATTCCCTGAGTAACTTCTCTATCTAGGTTATTCACCACACCTTTGGCTCAATCTACTGTTGAGCACTTTGCTGAAACAGATTATAACACCATGAGTGGCAGGTAAGTCTTGGTACTTCTAGTAGAGCACTGAACTTCAAAGCTGTCTTGAAGTCCATGAAACACAAAGCTATTATCGGTCACAACCAGATTGTGAGACTTATTTATTTCCATATATGTAGCTATAGAAAAAAAAATGTTTCCTCCAAATGATTCTTCTCTCCTTATTCAGGTCCTTTTTTGTATTCTTCCCTGAAAAAGACAGGATTGGCAGAGAAGTGCCCTCTTGTTGGGTTGAGAAATTATTGTGCCATGTCCAATCCGGGAACCTACATATAATTCTCTCACAAGGGACTATAATAAGGATAGGGAAAATTCACCCAATGTAGTGTGCAATGATACCTTTTAGATTTTGGAACATAGAGGAGGTTTGTTAGCAGGGTAAACATCCAGGCCTTTCAGGGGTTGATTCTAAAAGCACAAGCCTGTCCCAGTGTCACTGAAGGTAAAGTATCTTAATATTTTAGCAAAGCATTCAAAAATACCTTTTTTTACAGAAGGAATTAAACACAAACTCAAAGTATGAAAAGCTCACTAAGTGAGTTAGCATAGCCCTTTATGGAGCTGACTCTTCCTGCTAGCTCTTACAAACTTATAGTCAGTGATTTCAGGCAGTAAATTCATTAAAACAAGGAAATTGCTTAATTAGTTTGAGGTGACAAACTCTTCTAAAAATAAATCTCTTAACTCCATGGATCCCAAACAAATTTATCACAATCAGAACTGTTACAGTACACCTATAATGACTAGCAAATTAATTCAAGATAATAACATGTCAAATAGTGTGTTTCTTAACTTTTATTTTTGCCCTTCTAAAAATGAATGTGCTATTTTAAAGGGTGTTGAGTTTTCACCCATCTTTGTTCCTCCTAGTTATGCTCCCTTGAGAGTATCTGACTTATTTCAAGGTACCATGTCCTCTCCTACGCTGTAGTAAACATGTCCATAGACACAAATATGAATGTGCATGATATGGACAGCCTGTTGTGGTTTAGGGGCTCAATATGGGCTCTGAACTGATTGTAATGTGTTCATGGTACACATGCGCAATGCTTTCATTTTAAAGAAAGCATATTAAAAAAAGGCTGTGAATTTATGCTTTGCAATGGTTTGTTTAGTCAGAAAGAAAAAATCAAATCTTATTAATGTAATAATATATGTTAATTTCTTGGGCATAACTTCTGAGTTAGAAAGTTAAAGAACGTATGAACCTCGAATAAATTATTTCTATTAAAATGAGTCTGAAAACTAAGGTTCTTAGGCCTCATGAAGCTTTCAAGGGGGCATATTTTCTGAAGATCTCTCTAAGTTATATTGGTAGTAGCAAATAAATACGGCAATGAAATACAGATTAAAGTTAGTCCTGGCTCATAGGAACAGGATATCTCAGAAACTAAGATGGATGGAGTCAAATACAGTCAGCAACGAGTGGTCTATAAAAATTACGAATAGTGATAACTGAGTAGAAATCTAATCTTTCTGGACGTTAAGACACTAACTTCCTCCATGAGAAAACTTTTTATTGCATATTTTCTTTATTTACATTTCAAATGTTATGCCCTTCCCTGGTGTTCCTCCCTCCTGGAAACACCCTTTTATATCCTCCATCCCCCTGCTTCTTTGAGGGTGTTTCTCCACACACCTACCCACTCCTACCTCCTCACCCTCAATTCTCCTTCACTGGGGCATCTATTGAGCCTTCATAGGACCAAGAGCCTCTCCTCCCATTGATGTTTGTCAGGGCCATTCTCTGCTACATATGCAGCTGGAGACATGTGTACTCCTTGGTTGATGGCTTAGTCCCTGGGAGTTCTGAGAGATCTGGTTGATTGATATTATTTTTCTTCCTATGGGATTGTAAACGCTTCAACTCCTTCAGTCCTTTCTGTAACTCCTCTATTGGGGACCCTGCACTCAGTTCAATGGTTGACTACGAACATCTGCCTCTGTATTTGTAAGACTCTGGCAGGCCTCTCAGGAGACAAAAATATCAGCCTCCTTTCAGCATGCACTTCTTGGCATCTACCATAGTGTCTGGGTCTGGTAATGTTATATGGGATGAATCCCCAGGTGGAATAGTCTCTGGGTGGCCTTTCCTTCAGTCTCTGCTCAACACTTTACCTCCATATTTGCTCCTGTGAATATTTTGTTCTCCTTCTAAGAAGGACCAAAGCACCCACAATTTGGTATTCGTTTTTATTGAACTTCATGTGATCCGTGAATTGTATCTTGGTTATTAGGAGCTTTTGGGCTAAAAGACACTGTCCATAGGACAAAAAGGCAATCAACAGATTGGGAAAAGATCTTTACCAATCCTACATCTGATAGAGGGCTAATATCCAATGTATACAAAGAACTCAAGAAGTTAGACTCCAGAGAACCAAATAACCCTTTTAAAAATGGGGTACAGAGCTAAACAAAGAATTTTCAACTGAGGAATATTGAATGGCCTAGAAGCACCTAAAGAAATGTTCAACATCCTTAGTCACTAGGGAAATTCAAATCAAAACAACCCTGAGATTCCACCTCATACCAGTCAGAATGGCTAAAATAAAAAACTCAGGTGACACCAGAGGCTGGCAAGGATATGTAAAAAGAGGAACACTTCTCCATTGCTGGTGGGATTGCAAGCTGGTACAACCACTCTGGAAATCAGTTTGGTGGTTCCTCAGAAAATTGGACATAGTACTGCCTGAGGATCCAGCTATACCACTCCTGGGCAGGTACCCAGAAGATGATCCAAGTAATAAGGACACATGCCCCAGTATGTTCATAGAAGTTTTATTTATAATAGCCAGGAGCTGGAAAGAACCCAGATGTCCTTCAATAGAGTAATGGATACAGAAAATGTCATAAATTTACACAATATTGTACTACTCAGCTATTAAAAATGATGAATTCATGGAATTCCTAGGCAAATGGATAGAACTAGAAAATATCATACTGAGAAAACTTAAGAGATAATAAATGGTTAAATACAGGGGAGTGGGGGGGAGGGTATGGGGGACTTTTGGGATAGCATTGGAAATGTAAATGAGGAAAATACCTAATAAAAAATAAAAATAAAAAAATAAAAAAATCGTTAAAGAAGAGGGTAGAAAGCTATGGAGATTTTAAAGAGTTCATCCCATTTCCAGAACATTTCCTGAGAATGTTTAATATTTAAAAGGCAGCATTAAGCAATGGCCACATAAACAGTACAAATAAATACTTGAATAACCACACTCACGCTGCATTTACAGGAACATTGGTTTTGAACTCTAAAGTGTTATGTGTGACATTTCAAAAATAACAGGATGGAGGTCCATTGGTTAGAATCAAAGTACAATGTAAACTCATTCCCATCATAAAAATAATTTTGATAAAACTGTTTCTAAAGAATTAATTTAGTATGAGTATTACAGTAATAATACTAACATGTGTTGTATCATTGCAGAATATATAAAAGTTAATAAAGAAAGACATTTATTATGTTCCGTATAAACAGCAAATGAAACCATTATCTCAAACAATCTAAAGTTGTCAAGGATAACTTAGGTAATTGTTAATTTATAATTATAGTATGAATTACAAATTACATCATTGAAATATTTTTTTGGAATTTGATTGTCACAGAATTCTTAGAGGGTTCAGTTCTTAATACCATTACTCAAGGAACACAACTATATGTTGACTTGAAAAATAAACAAAAATTCTCACCAATTTTAAGATATTAAGGTAAAATAGTTCTTAGAATGCTTATTGTTCATATAAAAATAAATAAAATATGTGATTAATACTTACAGACACTCTAGTCTTCAGAAGAATTTACGTTCATCCCCAGCCTGCAAATTAATAACATCAAAAAAATCTTAGATGGTTTTATACTCAGGCCAGTTAATTTTACAAGGTAGAAATAAATTAATTGTTCGATTTTTGGTTCAATTATATACTTTTTTTTTTTTTTTTGGTTTTTCGAGACAGGGTTTCTCTGTGTATCCCTGGCTGTCCTGGAACTCACTTTGTAGACCAGGCTGGCCTCGAACTCAGAAATCCGCCTGCCTCTGCCTCCCGAGTGCTGGGATTAAAGGCGTGCACCACCACGCCCGGCTAATTATATACTTTTATAGCACGGGATAATACTAGATCATAATAATATGAAAACTTAGTTTCACTAATGGTCAACTGAAGCATATCATCAGTAGTCTCCCTGTGTTGTGAGTGCTGTGTTAGTGGAGATGTATGTAGGTGCATATGAAGGTCAAAGGTCAATGTCAGTCATTTTCCTGTATTACATTGCACCTTATTTTTTGAGATAGGATTTTTCACGAATCTGGAACCCAATGATCCATTAAGACTGACTAATCCTTAAGTCTTAGGGATCCTGACTCTGATACCCTGGGTCTGAGATTCTATAGCTAGTCCTGAGTGCACAGAGGTTTACAAGTTTGCTGAAGATTCAAACTCATGACTACACAGACAGCATTCTATATACTCTTCAGCCTCCGTCTTTTAATATTCATGACACATAACAAACAACTCAAGCTGCCAATCCAGTTGCATACCTGCTGGGTAAAACAACTAGAGATCAGTAGAAGAACAGAACTTATTAACAGTATAGAGTTGTATTCTTAACTGGTATAAGTATACAGGTACAGACTCAGTCAAGACCACAGCAAAAATGATACATTGTTTTCTTATACTATCCCAACTAGTTTTTATAAGTCATTTAGTCTAGTTGCTAATACAGGGACTCTATAGCCCTTCAGCTGCAGCCACTGATGTGATATGGATAGCTTGGTTTGCAGGAAGCCTCTGGGGTATCTCAATGATGTTAGCTCTGCTGTTATTTCACTCTACCCAGATGCTTACATCTTTGCTTCAGTGACTAAGAACTCAATCTGAATTGCAGGAGAAAATGGAGCTCCGGGTGGGGGAAAGTTGGGTGGCAGTGGACACACCATCTATAGTGATTTCCTATCTGAGAACTGGTATGAAAACTGCGTAGTGGCCTTGGTTGTTCACTCAGGTGGCCAACAGCCAATTGGGGCATGAAGATATGGGTGTTTCTCTTCATATCTTTCCTATAACACAATGCTTCTTATGTAATGTTTTGGGAAAAAGACACTGTCAGTATAGATAATCTTTCAGAGTATTATCTGACATCCATCTAAATATGTGATTACATATTTATAAAATGCAATGTCTTTGGGTTGACCTAAATATATTACCAGAAAGTTTAATGTTGGTATTGCATTTGGTACGTTTCTTGTCAACACTGTTTACAGAGGTACTACAGATCTTTAATCTAGGAGGAGTCTTCCAACACTAACATGAGTTTTAAATGAAGAGTTGCTTTTGTGCAAGCTGTATATCAAGATACTTGACAGGCTTAAGTCATTGAATTGTGAAGTTAAATAATAGAAGGGAGAGACGTTGAGAGGCAAAGTAAAGATAGAAAATTCATGTTTTCAGATTAGATCTACAAGAAGGAGGAGAGTCATCTGAGGAGAGAGACATAAAATCCTCTATAGTTAAGAGAACCTGAAGATAAATTGATTTGAAAAGAATAGAATCATAATCATGGCATTGAATAGCACATTGTGCAATGAGCCTGACTCTTAGAAGTGCTGATCTGAAGGTGGGACCCAATAACACAGAGACTGACACACTCCATAATTTCTGCAAAAATAGAGCTAGCCCACAGTCCTGGAAGCAGGTGATGTGGAATAGTCTCAGATGGTGGATTGAGAATTAACATCAAGTTAAGTGATGAAGTCAGGCATCTGAGGTGTACACAGAAGTGATGAAATCATGGGAGATTAGTTGACAGTCATGGAAGCACGCCCTTGTTGTGAGTGAGCGGGATACTCTGTGTTGGATAATTCTGTGGAAAACTATCTGTGCAGAACAGCATCTGGATAGTGTTCTAGTCTGGAAAGATGTCCATTATCAGGTCTCTGACAAAGGGAAAGGATAAGTTTAAAAATACTACAATTGCAGACAGTTTGAATCCATCCCAGTAAATAGGAAGTGGTGCTGGTTGAGTAACGGTGCATGTTTAACTTATATGAGGAAGGAAGTTAGTAGGTATGTCCCTTTTGGAGTCACTTTCACAATGAAATATTTAATTTCCCTGATCAGAGATCACACAGATCTTTAGTATCATCCCCATGTTTGAGTCAGGTGAAGAATGCTACATTGCACAGTATAGAACATCAGTAGACAGACGGGTGATGTGACTAATTCCCATACCTAGTTGGCAAATTAGAGAATGATCAGCCCTTCTGCAATGTGTCCCTGCATTTCTTTTAGTTGCTCAAAGTCCGGTTCTCCTGGTCCTCAGTTCGTTTCTAATTTATATCTCCTTCATTCCCTGCTCTTACTAGAAGTTTCCATATGTGTACTATTGCACCGAGCAGCTACATCAGAACATAGAAGCTTTTCCCATTCTAGCCTGTGGTATTCCAAGCAATGACAACTACAGTCCTGAGTTTCTATACTCTTCCATTTTCTCATTAACTCAACATCTCTAACATACTCCTCCATCACACAACAAATACACACACACAGGTACACACATACACACACACACACACTCACAGAGACACACACAACACACACTTCCTGACCATTTTCTTAAACCACGCATCAGGAGACAGATGAAATTATATATATATTGAACCTATATATATAGGTTCAATATGCATAAAGCAAACATAGATACGACATACACACAGACACACACACACACACACACACATAGCCTAAAGTAATCCAAGATTATACCTGAAATTACATTATTCTAATAAACTTTTAAAAGATTTTGTTTTTTATTTTGTGTGCATGAGTATTTTTCTGAGCACATAGCCATGGACATATGCATGCAGTATCCATGAAGGCTGAGAGAGGGTGGCAGATCCCCTATGAATTAATTACAGATGGTTGAAATCTGCCACGTGGATCCTAGAAACACTGACCCATTTCTCCAGGCCCCCAAATGATATTATTCTGAAATGAAGCCATTGGAAATTAGCCTATTTAAGTTTACCTTCTGTTCAGAATTGTTTTATGTAACCTTTAGCCATGAGAGAATCAATTGAAGTGGGAACATTTGTGTGATAGAGAAAAGAGCACAATCTATCTTAGGTCTGTTGTTTGTCTCAACTGCTTAGATTGTTTCCATTTTTTTAAATTAACAGAAAAGTGTCTGGCATCTGTCAAATACAGCACTGACAAATGGGAAGACTTGAATAAAGGAAGCTGGCATGCTGATGGAGTACTGAATTCGTTGGTGGCAAATACATTCCCTGTGGATGACATGCTGCTGTCTGGACTCCCCATATTAGGTGCCTGGAACTCATTTGCATGAATCTTTGATTGAGTATTACTAATCTTCTAATAGAGTCTATGGAACTATTCCTCTGTATCCTTGGCCTATAAAAACCATTATTCACTAACTCAATTACATATCTGATGTACTTACTATTCAGCAGTGTTCCCAACACTGAACATGCTTAGGTGACAGGACACACTCATTTCTTCTTTTTTACATGAGTTTTATAACCAGTTTGTGGATCAAGTAGTTTTTCTTATGGAAATATTTTAAAAGGACCAAATACCACATGAATGACATACACTTACAGTGATTGAGTCGACACAAATGTCAGCATAGAGAAGTTTATGTATTCGTTGCTCCAAACCAGAACTATAGAGGTTAGGAGAAAGGACAAGCCATTGTAATTTAGAGTATTTCATTCATTTATTCATGAATCCATTCATTTGGTACAAATGTAAACTGTCTGCCATTCTTCTTGGTGCTGTGAATGCTGAAGTGGAAAAGATGACACAGTGCAAAGATTTCAGTTAGAGAAGTGTGTGTGGAATCCATAAGATAGCAGTGCATGTTAGGATGAAAATAATTCGTGTGAGTATAATAAAAATAGTCGGGGAGAAGTTTCAAGTTCAAGGGGAAGATCTAGGTATTGAGAGATCACTGAGATGGCAATGTTTGGTTAAAAGCTGAGAAAATGAATCATATGAACTAACAGAGTCCAGGTTCACAAATGTTGTGAACGTGGTATGCATAGACTATCAAAAACCAAAACTAAAGCTTGAGGGTCTCTGGGTGAAGAAGAGATAAAGAGCAGTAGAAGCTAAGTTATCAGAAGACTGGTTTTACCTCAGTGATGCTGATGGGTCAGGGTCAGAATGGTGTCTCTTATTCCTGGCCATGTCAGCTTGGGTAGCTTTAAACAGAAAGGGGGGATTATTTGAGAACAATTTGACAGGACCATCATGGCTGTTTTATTGATTGTAAAACTAGGGTAGGATTGATAGGTAGAGAATGTTAGTCATAAGGCTATTCCATTTTTCAGCAAAGAATATCTTTATGTTGGTGGTAGACATAGAACAACATAAGCGTCTTTTGGGTGGTGGTTGATATTTCACTGACTGGATATAGGATTAGGGAAAAATAGACAACCTAAGTAATGGGGAAACTAGAGACGTTGAGATATGTTTTGACTGTGCTAGGTTAGAACTAGGAACGAGCAGGTTATTTACTAATAGCCTGTCCAGAGTTTTGCCGCAGTTGGACTTGAAATTGTAAAAGTAGAACTAGGAAACATATTTAGGCATAGATCATTTTATAGTCTAGTATACTCTACATGATATTTTTTAGACCCATAAAGATATTCTTTGTCATACCACCCCCACCTGCATAACAGGAATAAGACTATACTGACATTGTAAAGAGAATGCAAAACTTAATAAAAAAAAAGCAAGTATAAAATATTTGGTTTGGCTGATTCTGAATTGAGACACTACAAAAAATTTACATGAGAAGAAATAGCAAAACAAATAGGTCGGGAAATACCAATGATAAAGGCAGGAGAATTTCTAAGGTGTGCTCATAGGTTAAAAATAGGAAGAAGAACTGAATTTGTCTATGAAAAGATTTGGCTCCAGCTAAGACCTGGGATTGGCAAGAACAAGGGCAGAAAACACACACTGTTGGAATGCAGGTGTGTGAATGGTGAGGGAATGAGAACCCATACAAATTCCCTTTTGATTACTCCAGTTTTTTTTCCCTGTGCATTGGAAAATAAGCTCAGTTATGCTTGCTGGGGATATAAAATTTGCAGTGGACCTCAGCATACTTTTGGTTAAATTAAACAGAAGGAGGAGCTTATTGGAGTTAAAAAAAAAAGAAGTAAAAACACAGATACAAATAAAGTCAATATTATTTTCTCATATAGAGAATATAGCAAAGATAAGTTTGGTTCATTTAGAATTCTTGCTGGGGACTAGTACAAGTTGCTGTAGTTTGGGTTTTAAATATTTCCCTAGGGTTCCAGTTGGTGACGGCTTGTTCTTCATCCCCCATTCCTATTAAAATATTATAGAACCTTAAGTAATTGTATTCTACCTGAAAGAAGTCAGCTTGTTACAGGGTTGTTCATGAAAGGGAATACTGAAAATTTGTCCTCCCCTATTCTTCTTCCGTTGCTTCCTAGATGACATGAGACAAACATCCACCCACCACGCGCTGCCTGAATAATATACTGTCATTTCAGATCCAGAACAATGCTAAGTGAACAAAGACTGATACTTCTTAATCCATGAGTCAAAACAATATTTTTTCTTATTCTAATTTCATTATCTCAAGTATTTTGTCACCATGGAGAAAGCTAGCATAAAGGTAAAGAAGTTATATAAAGTAGAGGTAGGTTATGGAATGTCCTTTGGGGCCAGTGGATTTCCCAGGTACAAGTACAAAAAACAAAGTTCAGAGATCCAAGTATTGGATTCTGCACTCTGATCTTGTTACTAAGCTTCAATTTCTCAGAGCTGGGGGTGGGGGGGTGGGGAGGTGGGGAGGGGTGGTTTGATAAGGGCCAAATCAATTTTCAGTTAAATTGTAAAAGTATAAATAATCTTGTAGTATTTAATTAATTCCATGATAATAGGAAGAATTGCAGCCTCTGAGTAGTGTATTGAATGTATTAAAGTTGATATTTGTTGGATTCTGTCTAGAAGGGTTTCATTGTTGTTTTGTTTCATTCCTCTATGAAAGCATTCCCTCAATTCTACTTAATCAATATTGTTGAGGACAAACTTATATTCTACACACACACACACACACACACACACACACACACACACACACACACACACTATTGGCCAGTTTGCTGTTCTTGCTAAGGTTGTTTTGTGTGGACTTAAATCAAGTGGAATAGGAGGATACATGCTAGGATTTGTGTGAAAGTATTGGAAACAGAATTTCCATTTCTATTGGAGTTGAAGGGGCAAAAAAAATCATGGTGATAGGGGGACTTTAGCATCCCTGTGTTCCCCCCAGGAAAAGGCTGTTCTGAGAATCATTCTTCAGGTACACTGAGGGGGAAGACATTACATTTTTGATGGGATCCTTTGAACACCTGCAAAAAGCATATGTATCTAAATTACCCTTTACAAAAGCATCAGAAGAAACTGCACTCTCTTCTCGTTTTAAAAACTTTGCTTCCAACATTTTTGACTTACAATTTTTCACTGTTGTGATGGAAAATCTGAATTAGAACAATGAACAAAACTGCTTTAATAAGGCATCTCAGGGCTCATTTGTAGCCAGAAGAGCAGGGAAGGGAGACTTGAGAGATGTGACAGAGGGATAGGGTGACCTGCTTCTTGTGAGAGTGCTGGCTGCAGGAATGAGAAGTGGTTATACGGGGAAGAAGTTTGGGCACAGATAAATGTTTGGATACAGGATAAATCATAGATGACCCAAAGCCTTGCATCTAGCCACTTGGGAAATGTATCTGAAAGGAGGGGGATTATGTTATGAGACAAAAGCCCAGGTGGCCAGATAAAGGATGACCAGTGAGACCCAGGAGAGTTGAGGGAGGACGTTTGAGTGGTGCTATTGCATGCCTGCCAAGCATAGAAGAAAATCAGCCTTAACGCCTTTGGGGATTCATTAAAGACATACAGAATAATTTTGTGAAGCTTAGTGAATTCTTTAAGAGAATGTGTGTGTGTGTGTGTGTGTGTGTGTGTGTGGCAAGAAACTTTCAGTTTTTAATATTCTTCTATTTTCCATTTCTCTTTTAAAAAGTTGTCATGATACTACATTTATTGTCTAAAACATTTCATAGGAAATTTGTTTGGTTTATCTCTTAGATGTGGAACCCTGAGACCTGCGGTAGCTTCTCGTCTTCCGAAGGACCTTATCTTCTGGACAAAGAATGCTTTGCAGCAATACCACCCAACCCTTCTTTAAACATTTTCCCTTGAGGTTCTTCTTATTAATGAGTTCTTTCATATATTTCTCATATACGCACTCCATGATATCACTAATAACATGTTTTCATATATGCAGAAAAATGATCAGCACTAGCCTCTTTTTCTACTAGGTCTCATACCTACTCCACAGTCGACTGACCTATAGTAGGTTTGAAATTGGCTTCTGAATTGTAATCCTTGATTTTGGAATCATAATTGGTGATCATTTGAGAATACAGATGATAGAGAAATGTATAATTATAGTTCCCTTTGGGACCCCACAACCTTTGTTTGTAGTTGTAGTCCTGAAAATCCAAAGCAACAATAGACGGTGCCAGGCTGATTGCTAATTTCCACATTGTATTGCTGTTACTTCCTCTTGGACTTCGCAGACCTTTTCAATGCTAAACTTATCTATAAGTCGATGGGCCGACATCAGACCAGTGGATTATGCTACAGAAACTTCTTATGCCAACTTCCATACTGCATTTGGATGCATCACTGCACAAAATATCATATCCCCAAGAATAAATGCATAAGACATCTGACAAAAGATAGGTTACTTTTCATCTTTCCAGAATGAACATTCACGTTCCCTCATCTTTTTTTTTTCCTTTCTTAATTTTATTTCAGGTGGTATCTTTTAAAGTATGCCTTCTCCTCAACAATTGTGACTCAGTGCTTTCGAATGATCTGAAAGATCAGCACCAATCCTGGGGGCAAGGCAGATGCTAGTGTTCTTAATGTCACTGGCAGTTGAAAGCTCTCCCAAGTAAGATAGAATACATGTCTCATTTACATATAAGTTAAAAGCATTCAACATTGCCCCAGCCTGCTTCCAGCTTGGACTGCAATTTACCCTGTGAACTAGGGATCTCCCAAGGACTCTTTTATTATGTCTATCCTCTATAAGCATCAGCACCACCTCATCTTTTTCATGTTGAAGCATCTCAGTGGGATCCTATTTTTTTCCTGATAGACCCTACTTCTCATGAAGTATGTGTTCTGGTATGCTCTATCATTTTGTGCCCTACTCCCTGAAATGAGAAACTAATTATAAACATAGACCACTTTCCATGTAAAGAAAAATCATATAATTATGCTCAAATAGTGCTTTATTATTTTCTCTCACCTTCTTTCAACCAATCAGACTATAATTCTTATTTCCTATAATATTCTCTTATTTCCAAGAAGACATGGTAAGGATATCTTTCAGAATATTGCTTGTCTGTAATCCAGATTAAATTCTCCTCATTATTCCCATGTCTTGGGTAATATTTCTATCAACAGGGACTCTTCTTTCTTGGGGTTTTAAATGATTTTCTGCTATGAAAATGCAGATTTGACTCAAAACATGGAAGAGGCCTTCAGAGAGATGAAGCCAACCTGTACAGGGACATGCAAATTATCCAGTGTGACACCATCAGGAATGAACTTATGCTCTCTCAGTGAGCTGTAAGAGTGATATCTCTGGGGAAATCCGAGGCCTAGGAGAGAGTCAGGAAATAAAACAAGATGGGGGCTGGAATGACATGAAATTTTGTTGGTGAATGTGTTACAATTAGTTTTCAGGCTTTATAGAAGCTTCATGAAACCATGATCTCTTCAAAAGATATCATTCTCTGAGCATTTATAAAGTACCAAGGTATTAGAAGGCTCTTGCTAGGCTTTGAAAAGCAGAGGAAACCCTGGAAACTGCTATGAAAGAAAGAAAGACTTCTAAAGCAAGAGGAGACATAATGGATACAAAAGAAGGGAAAGGTGGAAAACTGCGACGGCATTAGGAAAATATTGTAAGGAGAAAGGAAATTCTATAGTCAATGGCAAGATTGTATTACATTGTCAGCTATTTGTGGGAAATAAATAACAGAGAACAACTTATTTTGACTAAGCTGACATATTGTCAACATGAATCCTTTAAAGTTAGATAAGAACATTCTATTATGTATACAATCAAGTACATAAAACATATTTGATATTGACTAAATTAGCTCATTTGCCTTCTATATATCTCAAAGTGCTTGAGACAGATTCACCTTAGAATTTTGGTATTCATCAATGTTTATTGAGAATCAAATAAGATTGTATAGCCTCGTAGATAAACTTTGCTATAATTGTCAACAAAGTATTAGTTTCTCATTAGCCTGAGAATCAAGAAAAAAATTTCCCCATGTTAAAACAGTTTTGTTAAATGGCTATAGCTTAGAACTATATGATTCTTCTATTCCCTCTGTGCCTCCTTTTATAAAGGTAGGAGGAATAGTGTGCTGATAAAGTAACTATTATTAAGGAAAAGTGCTTAAAGTTTTGTTTGCCTCACTAATCTAACCTGAAATTTGAGGCTGGTAGAATATAATCTACTTAATTATTTTAGGGTAAGAGAAGTGCCATAAGATGTTGCAATGTGGAAGATACCGATGAAATGTTCAGCAAAATAGCTGTGCTGGCTAATTTCATGCCAACTGGAAATAAGATAGAGTCATTTTGGAAGAAGGAATCTCAATTGAGAAAATGTCCACACCAGATTTGCCTGTGGACAATCTTGTAATGCACTTCCCTGGACATAAGTGAGCTGGGCCCTCCCTGGGCTGGATGTCCTGGATGCTACAAGGAAGCAAGCTGAATCACACATGAGTAACAAGGTAGTAACAGGATCCATCCATAGCCTGTTCATCAACTCTCACCACTGTGTTCCTTCCTTGTGTACCTTCTCCAACTCCCTTCACCACCAATAGTGCCATCTGAAATGTATATAAGCTGAAAGAAGCCATTTCCTCTTCAAGTTGATGTTGATCATGTCATTTTTGCCACAGCAAGAGACAATCTGATTAAGACAGTAGGCAAGTATAAGGGTCACTTGTGACTTGAGGACAGTCACTTAATTTTGATGAGCAATTTTGTGTGAGTGTGTGTGTATGTGTGTGTGTGTGTGTGTGTTAACAACCTATGCATTAGTGTTAGATACCACCGGAGAGAGGTTTTATGAGGTTTATCGAGGTAATATTTATAAACTCCACTCAAATCCCAAGCTGAAAGACAAAATGTCAAGTAATATTACTTGTCTAAAAATGAGACCTTTGTAAGCCTTAATTATAATTTTAAATTCCCTTACATTAAGGAATCAATCAAATATAATGAGCAGTGACTATTTGTATATTTTAAGTTCTTTAGGGCCAAAGGAATGGAATCCCTCATTTTTCCCCCCACAACAAAAGACTATTCAAATCATTGGTGATGATAATAATAGCTATATTATATGGAATCTGAGTAGTGGAGATACTATGGTTACCTAATCTTTGGTAGCATGCACAACCACCCCCCCCCCATGTGTGTGTGTGTGAATTGTTATGTAAGGGGAAGTCATCCTGATTAATAGAGATCAGGACAGCCAAAAATAAGTAAAAGAGAAAATATAGAATCAGATTTGAGGATTTTTCCTTAATTTTTTTATTCACTTTACATACCGATTGCAGTACCCCAACCCTCTTTCCAGTCCCAGATGCAAGATCTGAATAATTATTTATTTTTGTGGTAAATAAAAAAAGAGAGAGTGATTCCATTGTTTGTTTCTAAAGAGCTTAAAATGTACAAATGCTCATTATACATTCTATATACATTTGTATAGGAAGAGAGTCAAAAGGAGGAGGCCGAAGAACCAGTGAACAGTGAGGAGGCAGAGCCTTACAGACATTGGCAATGATATTAACTAATTTGTGGTTTGTTCCTCATTTACTTATTATTTTTGACTATTTGCAGTGCAATAAGTTAATATTCGTCGTACTCAAGAGAGCTTCTTAGACAGAATTTCCGAGAGATGAGTATTTCCCATGCCTTGAACAGGCATCTTTCTTATGCTATGTGAAATCACCTTACAGAAGCAGCAGTGGCATTTGGATGAAAAGCACTCACTGCGATCGGTGTTCTTGAGAACATTCTGAAAACATGTATCCCTGAACATTGTATCAGGGATACAAACAGTGTTCTGGACACGCATAGCTGAATACCCACCACCCGATACCGCAGGAAAACCACAGAGCAGTCAGGACATGGACCATTTGACAAGATCCTTTGTTACATGAGAGAGAGAGAGAGAGAGAGAGAGAGAGAGAGAGAGAGAAAAGGTCATGCTGGATGACATAATTTCTTTGTAAATCCTGTTTTAAACTAATATTCTCATTATTCTAACTTTGTTTAATAATGTGAGCTTCAGTTTTGTCTTAGTACAGAGTAAGCTTTTAAGTTTTTGTTTAAGTGAGAAGCAAAAGACTCTTTAAGAGAGAAAGTGGGTTTTAATATCAGTGTGCCAAGGCTACATACAACCTTGCCTTGGGTCAACACTTATGAATAGCATCTGATGCCCGCTGATGGTCCTTTAGGAGGGAGGCTTGGATATGCTTTTGGGTGTTCTTCCCTAATGCTTAAAGTAGAGAGATTTTACTTATGTTCCTGAGTAATTCGTTTTAAATGGATTTTATAGTAATTGAATCACACTTTAACTGCACTAAGGATCTTGCTACTTAAAGGAATTGTGCGGTTATGTCTGCTGCAAATTGGATAATGGTAACCCCAAATTTCTCTTTTATAAACATTTGTATAGGTTGAAATTACTTAGCTCTCAGTTCATCTTTATAATTACCTCTAATAGCTCTGCAAAATACATGTATGTTAACTAACTCCCTAAAAATAAATTAAAGTCATCCTGAGCTCTCTCATTCAAATCTCACACCCATCCCCTCAGCAGATCCAGTTGGCCATTCCTTTGGCTTCTATCCTGAATCCAATTGTTGTTTGCTACATATCAACAACCATGACTTCTCAACTTAGCTACTACAATAGCATATTGATGGGTCTCATTGAAGACTATTCCTCAAAGATTAATTTGATTAAAGAGAGGGTCACTCATCCAAGTGAAGCACTTCTCAGTTACCATTCCATAACAGAAAGTTGCTACTGCCTGCAAGCCTTCATCTTCCTCATCTTGACAGTACTTTTTTCAGAACTGCATACTTTTCACCTATCATGCTTTCAACTTTAGATTGGTGCACCACACCAGGTGATTTTCCATAACTTTATATTGCTTATGCCTTTGGTTTCATTTTTTCCCCTCTGTTCTAATGTCAACTATTTGGGGGAAATGAACACCAAAGATTATTCTAAAAGTTACATACCTCAGGGTCTCCGTGCTTCATAACTTTTACTTGCTTCCAAAGCCACATTCCATGTGTTCACTTCTGTCTTTCTAAGGCAGGAGTTTGTCTCTCCTGCTTTCTGTGATATTTGAAGTATGCAAAGAAATATTTTTTATGGAATGAACACCCACATCTTGTTTGATTAATAAAGGAATGTATAATGGTAATCACATTGCTATCAGAGTTCAGGTTAAAAATTTACAATTTAAGTTCAAGTCTCAACCCTGCCATGTGTGTGTGTGTGTGTGTGTGTGTGTGAGAGAGAGAGAGAGAGAGAGAGAGAGAGAGAGAGAGAGAGAGAGAGGGAGGGAGGGGGAGAGAGAGAGAGAGAGAAAGAGAGAGAGAGAGAAGAAGGAGGAGGAGGAGTAGAAGAAGAAGGAGGAGGAGGAGGAGGAGAAAAAGAAGAAGAAGAAGAACAACAACAACAACACTGAGAGGGACAAAAGGGAGATGGAAGGGGCAAGAGAGGAGAAAGGGAAGGGAGAGGGAGGGGGAGAGCAAACCAGTGTACTTTCACAGTCTGGTTAAGTAAGCTTTATAGAATTGAGCTACTTCCAGAGCCTTCCTTTAGTTTCTAAGTAGAATGATATCGGTGAAAACATGGCCAAATCAGAAAGAATGAGAGGCAGAGGCAAACACTGAAGTCTTGAAGCCAGAAAGGCATAGTGTGTGTGGTCAGGGATGTCTTTAAAATCACCACTGGAAAGTTTCAACAGATTTAAGGAACTACTCTCTAAATAAACTACTCTTTTCAAAAATTAAAAAAAAAAGTACAGATTCCCAGCTTTACAACTCTGCCATGCTGAAAAAAGTTCCCAGATTCCTAGGTTTGGGCTACTGAAGGTAAGCTATATCTCACTTGCACACAGACCTTCCTTGTAAGGTTCCTTGCTTCTGGTACCCTGGAGAAGCAAGCTAGAAATACAAGCGGCCCTCCAGCTGATCTCAATGGCCTCAAAGTTGCCCAGGGAGAAAGGCTGATCTCTATCTAAATGGTGAAGGCCCAGCCATTTAGTGCTTTATAGACCATTGTCTATTGCACTCAGGAGCACAAAGGCAGGAGGTAGAGGCTTCGACTTTGGAGCTCAGATTCAATGAGCTGCCTGCTGTTCTTCATCCAAGCAGTAGCCAAACAACCCTAGTGCTGCCCTCTCCAAGGCTATGGATGTCTTCCAAGGCAGAATGATCGCTTAACTGAAATAACGGAATGAAGTTGTGTCATGCCAGGCACAACTTTTAAATTGAAACCATACTTAATTCAGGACCAGCCTTTTGACAGGAATCATTAAGAAATTATTTTTAATCATGATGCCTCCCTGCCAAGCAGCAAGGTTATTAATAATACTGTATACTTTCCAAATAAAATTTTGACAACTTTGTGGGTTTTTTTTTAAAGAAATAAAATAAAAAAGCTTAGAAATGTTACTGGTGGTAATGTTTCAACAGAGTTTTTAAAATAAATGGAAAGATACAGTTTTTACTAAAGGCCCGGGTGAAGTTTTACTCTAAAACTTCTACAAGCACATTTCAGCTTACTAAATGATATTCTCTCTCCCTCCCTCCCTTCCTCTCTCCCTCCACCTATTTCTTCTTTTGTTTCAACACTACACACCAGTGGTTTTAACACAGCAGTGGTTTCCATTGCAGCCCAGCTGTCATTGCCGACTCACTTTCTCCTCAGGCTGGGCTAGACATTCCGACTCTCCTTCCCTGTTGGTTTCCTAAACATTGGGATAACCAGCATGAGCCATCATATGACATCTGGCTTTTAATATGCAGTTTCTATTCATGCCGCTACTATTTGTCTTTGCTTTTGTATGTTGAAAACAAATATCCATATGCTTGTGACGTGGCATTTAAATCTGGCTTTGAGGACAGGTCAATAGTGAAGGATAATTTTGTTAAACGAGGAGAGTTTAAAACGTGGCTTTCAAAACCAAGAGAAATGTTTACAATTACCCAGGGCCTAATGCCCAGCACCTTATTTGGAAGTAGGAGTCTATCAATATAGTGATGGTATCATTCCCTTATCCTAAAGTTTCTTTGGAACTTTGTTGCATCTAAGTGGTCATACTCTGCCTTCATAGTACCCTTGGTATGGTCAATCTTTGTTCATAAAGAAGGACATCCAGAGTCAGAGAGTTGAAATCATTAAGCCATAGATATTAATTTAATGATGGTAGGGCTATTAGGCTGGATCTAGGCTGCAACTCATCTACCCATTCCTCTCTGTGCCCAATCTTACCTTCCTGCCATTGTGCTTCTGAGTGATTTTTTTCTAACACTGGTGCACCTCTTCTATTTCCTTTTGGGACTAACTGTGTCATGTAAACAATAATCAGATTTACAACTCATTCCAATTAACTTTACATTTCAATCTGAGAACACGGAAATATTAGGGTTTTTCCAAAGGAATGTAGCACTAACATTGACAAAAAAAAAAAAAAAAGAATCTAAGAGATTGAGAAAAAAATGTCTAAATACATAAGTGTTGCTCTCTAAATGATTTTTAATAAGGAAAAGTCTTATTAAAGGCACTGCTTATTCAGATGACTCTCACTGCAGTACTAAGAGAAGAGAATTGAATATTTAGACACCATAAGCAAACATTCTTATTTTATGCATGCTATATGAATGTATCAATGAAATCCTTTTCTAGATTATTTAGAAACAATAACTTAAAGAAGAAAGATCTAGAACTGTGTTGTCTATACAGTGGCCATCTGGGAAGCTCTTGAGCATTTGAAATTTGGCTCACAGAGATATGAGACATGCTATGGATGTAAAATCCATACCCAGTTCTGAGGGCTTCATAAAAAAAGAACACAACGGGTACATTGACTCGTGCCACTAAGCCCAGCACTTGGGAGGTAGAGGCAGGATATTGTTATACTGTTGAGGCAAGTCTGGGTCTCGGTGTGCGATCCTGTCCCTGAAAACAAATACAACACAAGGGTGTAAAACATTTCACTAATAAAAATTATCCCGAAAATATATTGAAATATTATTTTAGATATTTGACTTCAGTATGGCATATTGTTAGCTCCTTAAAATAAACAGATATAACTACTAGAAAAATTAAATTACAGTGTATTCCTATAGTAGGGTACTGACTAGAGACTATCACCAATATTTAACCTAGTTTTTGTCCTTGCTGAAAGAGGTTATGCTTACGTATGTGATCAGTGGCCAGTGTCAGGGAATGTCTGTTTAAAGAAAATAATGCCCCCAAATAAGGTCAAGAATAAAGAACTCAGTGCCAGAAACAATGGGATCTTAGAGTTTGGGAAATTCTGGATGAAACTGGAAAAGAAGGTAACCACCCAGTGGAAAACAGAGGAAAGATATAGCAAAGTAAAAATGAAAAGTGTTAGAGTTACCCCAAGATATTTTATATTATTTGTGACTATTGGGAAGGGTGTTGTTTCCCTAATTTCTTTCACAGCCTGTTTATCACTTATATAAATAAGACTACTGATTTGAGTTACGTTTATGTCCAGCCACTTTGCAGGCAAATGGATGGAATTAGAAAATATCATCCTGTTTGAGGTAACTCAGACCCAAAAGGGCATGCAAATAATAATAATAATAATAATAATAATAATAATAATAAAGTGGATATTAGCCAAAATAGTAGAGAATACCCAGGATATAATCCACAGAACTCAAGAAGGTTTACAAGTCAAAGGGTCCAAGTAAGGATGCCTCAATCCCACTTGGGAGGGAGAAGAAAACAATCCTGGAGGCAGAGGTAGGGAGGGACCTGGGTGGGAGAGGGACAGGAAAGGAAAGGGAGAACATGATCAGGTATTGGGGCGGGGACTGAAGCCCTGAGGGCCAGCAGAAAGAATGGAAATAGGAAACCTCAGGAGGTAAGCGGTAGAGAAGCCCTCTAGAATGTACCAGAGACCTGGGAGGCAGGGAACTTGTAGAGTATACCTCCAGTGGAAGACAAGACATCAAGGGTAGGGGTAGGGTCTGAACCAGAATTATTCCTGTCTAAAGGAACTGCAAGAACAAAAATGGAATAGAGCCTGAGAGAAAGGAGGTCCAGCAATAAACCCAAATTGGGATCCAGCTCAAGGGGAGGCCCAAGGGCCTGATACTGTTACTGATGCTGTGGTGTGCTTGCAGACAGGAACCTAGCATGGCTGCCCTCTGAGAGGCCCAACAAGCAGCTGAAAGAGTCAGATGCTGATAATAGCACCCAACTAATGGACAGAATGACAGAACTGCTGAACCCTGTGGTTGAATTGGGGAAAGGCTGGGAGAAGCTGGGAAGACCAGCAGTCTCAACTGATCTGGACCCTCAAGATCTCTCAGACACTGAGCCACCAACCAGGCAGCATACACCAGCTGATATGAGGTCCTGACCCATATACAGCAGTGGACTGCCTGGTCTGGCCTCAGTGAGAGAAGATGAACCTAATCTTGAGGCTCCAGGGAGTTGGGAGGTCTGGTGGGGAGGGGGTTGGGAGTGAGGTAAGCAGGGAAGGGGATAAAGACTAGACTGTAAAAAAGGATTAAAGAATAAAACATTACGAGAAGTGTGCTTCCCCTGAGTCCAGGAAAGATAATGCCTGATTATGAATTATGAACTTTTTCTGATTTCTTCATCAAATCTGTATTAATGTTATTTTGCCAAGTAAAACATACCTTTTAGAAAGCCATGTGATATAACTTCTATTTCCTGAGAGATGTTTGTTAGCCACAAATTATTTTTTATGCTTGTTTCTCTCCTCCAAGTTCAATTTACCCTTTTTATGTCTACCAAATCACCCTGTATGAGACAGCTTTGAAAATCATTATGGGCTCTCAAAGTTACATAGCTCATTGGTCCATGCATTTGTCAAAATTTCTGTGAGTGGAAAGATAACCTGAGGACATAGAAAAATTATCACATGTAAATTTATCACTCATTCTGGTGTGGGGTATGAAATCAATAAGAAAAAAAATACATTCATTTCTAAACTTAAATTTAAAAAAGGCGTACCCAGAAGTGGTGTAACTGATAATCGGGCTGGTTTCGATGAGAACATGTGCTGAAACCATATGTCAAAGAGAACACCAGAAACATAATTCCTGAGAGATGATTTGTTGTAAAATTTGGAGTCAGAATGGTAAAGTGAAAGCTTTATTTTCTTTTTCTACTCAGGGTAGTCTAATTTATATAAAACACTAAAATAACAAAGTTGTTTCTGGGTTATTGGCCTCTTAATCTTGTATATTAATTCAGGTAATGCACCAGTGCCACTCTGTTCTATTTAATTATTTTTATTTATGTACCATTAAGCTCCATTCCCATTACTTTTGCAGAAAAAAAAAAAAAGAAAAAAAGCAAGAAGGACAAACCCAGGGTATTTGGGCAGTGCTAAGAGCCTCATTCTTAATCCACAGGAGACCTCTTTCTTGCTGCAGAATAAAAATGACAATCTTCGACATTATTTAAAAGCATTCTTTACTTCTTTAATTAGTAGTTTCAGGCAAGCTGTTCTACTTGAACCTTTAACATTTGCAGACACTTCTGCCTCACTCCCCAGCAACTCTTCTCAAGTTGGTGTTGAATACATTCTTGATTTGTAGGAAAGCTAGTTTCAGGCCCTTTCATACTCTGCTATAATCCCTTGGTAATTACCAAGTCTCTCTCTGCAACAATGGGCAAATCTGGGAGGAATTCGGTAGTTACACTTCACATGTGAAATTGTATGTGGCCATCTTATCTGAACTCACACCCTGGGGACCCTCACTTAGGAAACAGTCCTGTTAGGAATGCCAAAATTGAGAAACTCAAACGAAGTAAAGAAAATAACTCTTGCACCAGTGGAAAACACTTAAAAAAAAAAAAAAAGAGATGCATCAAATTTCAATACCTCAATAGTGCATGAACTCTAACTATAAAAGATCCAGTTTTAATACAGTCTATCCCAGGCACTGCTACAATCCAAGGATAACAATGTCTCTTTCTAGGGTTCTTTAAGCCATTGGGAATCTATACTTCCTTTTCTTTCCTCTAATTATTTGCACCCATTTCTTCTTTGTTACTTTGATTTACTGGCATTAAAAACCATATTAGAAACTCATTAGTGTGACTAAATCACAATTTGCAAAATAATATTTCTCTAATTACTCTGTTCGGCTATTTGCAATTTATCTTGTGACTAAGCAGCAGTAATTGGTCATAATTATTGACCGAGTTTCAAGATTTACAACAGTCGTTTCTCTTTTCTTCTTCTTCTTGGCTATAAGTCACAATGAACATTTCCCAGCACTTCAACATATTGTAATTTGGGAAAGTTTTAAGTCTTCATTCTCCAAAATAATGTAAGATATCCCTACTTAGTTTTGTCTAGTGACAAGCATGGCATGTTTCCTATAAATATCTTGAAAACTTATGAATGAGGTAGCATGGGTCCGTGGTGAAAAAGAAGAAAGAAAGAAAGAAAGAAAGAAAGAAAGAAAGAAAGAAAGAAAGAAAGAAAGAAAGAAAGAAAGAAAGAAAGAAAGAAAGAAAAAGGTATATGGTCTTTGGTTTTTACATCCAAGGACACTGCACCCACAAGATAGATTGTCAAAATCAAGGGGTAAAATCTAAGCAATTCATTCATCGCCTCATTCTTCACAAGCAAACTGAATTTCTTGAGGAATTGGTTAAGACCCCTTTCTGCTCTGCTGTATAAGACATCCGTACACTGAGCATTGAGACACAACACTGCTTCTTGCTTTCTGCCACCAGGGACTTCAACTCAATGCCATTTCTAAACTTGTTGCTTGCACATACCAAAACCATACTTTGTATAGGACAACAGCCAAACACGTAGGAAAAATATATGCCTGAGAGAACTCTGAAGATATTTGCTTCTGCTTCACTATGAATACTGAGATTTAAGACTGATGATGCACTGAGCTTAGAATTTTAGGAATCTTTAACATGTCATAGGTATTCTAATAATGAAAATGGAATTAGGAGGGGTATAGAAGAACATGAAGCCATACAGTTGTCAGAGAGATGACCTTTTGTGTTTTGTTTTATTTGTATAGAGTCTAACAATGAACTCCAGGTAAGTCTGCATATTTGCAACCCTTGTGCCCCTGTCTCTCTGCCTCTGCCATGTCTCTATACTTGTCACTGTTTCTGCCCCTGCCTCTTCCTTCTTACTGTTGATAATAAATGTAAGGCCTGACAAGAACTGAGTCATTTAGATAATTTGTATCACTGGAATTTCTGGGCTACCATGACAGATTTGTAAAAGAATCTTAAGACAAACTAGAAAGTGAAGGATGCTAACTAATCCTGGATGACTCAGTGGGACTCGGAAATCATGCAGGTCCTTAGTTCTAAAAGTCTCTGCTGGGAAGATAAATAACTATAGGCTATTGTATCTCTAGGGTAAGGTGTGTACCTTTTCAGCAATTAAGGTGACATGTAAAGAGGGGAACAGAGAAGGTCAAGGAGAAAGAGTATAGAAGGCCTGGAGGAGGATGCGAAGGAGGAAGACGAGGATGAGGATAGGGAAGAGGAAGAGGAGGATCTCAAGCAACAGTGTGGAGAGATGGCTCAGGGCTTAAGAGCACTGGCTGCTCTTTCAGAGGTCCTGAGTTCAATTCCCAGCAACCACATGGTGGCTCACAACCATCTGTAAGGGAATCTAATGGTTTCATCTGGTACATCTGAAGAAAGCAACAGTGTACTTACACACATAAAATAAATAAATCTTTAAAAAAAACAAAAGAGTTTCAGACAATTTTAATTCCAAAGAAAGAGTAGAATGGAACCATTCAACTCCCAGTAATTTAATGTACATAGCAAAGAGAAGATATTTTCCTGTAAGCATTTATATGTTCAACACTCTGGGCTTTTCAATAAATCATTCCTTGGTGGAAAAAAAATACAAAACATTTTCCATTGGCAAATGCTTGTTAAATTTCCAAAAGCAACTTTTTCTTTCCCCCTTGCCTCCAGAGCACTCAGCTCCATCTATAAATTGGTTGAGGTGGGGAAAAAATTAGTTCCTTAGGTCCTTGTAAACATTTCACTTTTATTTTTAGAAAAAAATGGAGATTATTTTTCAAAAGTGCAGGTATGAGGAAAATAATATTGAAAGTCTCTTGTGAACAGTTTTAGACTTCACCCCATCAGAGTGCCCACGGACTAAAACAAATTGGATGAGAAACACAAACCTTGTAACTTCAGATACTCAGATGCTTATTACAGACAGAAATGAGTTCAGCATTGCAGTCACCTTACTTATTAGAATAGAGAACAGCTCTATCTTGTGCTCAGAGGTAAAAGTCGCCCCACTGCAGTTTCTGGAAGGAGGCAGACTTGTGCTCCAGGTTCTGACTTTGGCTTTTATTGGACTCACAGATTAAAATGAAGCCTTGGGTCTTAATTGCAATTACTGGCTGCAGAATAAAGGAAGTCTTTCTTCTCAGGGTAAAGTGGTTAATATAGAAGAAACGTTTATTAAATTAAGTTTTGTGTTCATATGTAAATAGCACAATGTCTCTTAAAATGCCATAAATGCCTTTGAATTTCAGTGAAGAATTTATTACTACAATTACTAAATATTGCAAAACTAGCACTGAGAGGTGCTTCCATTTCTCTAGATGTACAAGACACACACACATTTATCTGATTTGTTTTATGCAGAGCTCACAAACTGTAATTTTTTTAAAATTAAACAATAAAATACTATATATATGTGTGTGTATATATATATATGTGTATATATATATATATGCATATATGTTTTCATATTTTGGGGACAAGCTATGATCCCAGTTAAAGCACAATGTTAATAACTTTTGTCTTAATACTATAAATATAAACTTGAAGTGCCAAGATAAATGCCTACAGGGACACATTCACTTACAGGAACACCCCTCATACATATTATTTTAAATAAATAAGTATATGAATGATGATAAAATGATATTTGATTATTTCTGCTCAGGTTTGTTTTTTACCTTTACAATAATTATTTTATTGGTTTAAGAAATTCATGGCAGAGAAGTCATAAAGATCTAGTTGTGCTTTCAAGTTCTACTTATGGATTTATTAGATTCTCTACCGTTTTGAAAGCTTGTTAATTTTGAGATGACCTTAGAAATTTAGCAGATAGTTTTCTGAATGTTGCATAACAAACTTCACATATTTTATACCATTTGATATAATTTTGCATATGTGTACCATCAACTTAATCCAAATGTCGAAGATACCCATTATTCCAAAATTTCCCAACTGTGTTTTTCGTTGTGAATTCCACATATCTCTCCATAAGCCATATTTTATTGTCATTATAAATTAGTTTGAATTACTTATTTATTAGTTTGAACTGGATAAAATTTATAAAACTAGAATTATAAAAAAACACATTTTAAGCCTATCTCTTCTCACATAATATGATTATTAATATGCAGAACTATTTTATATTCAACAGCTGTAAAGAAGAAAAGACAATGTACTGTTTGTTTTTACTTGGAAGACTGACTGTACTAACAAACTGGCTGGGTATTCTCCAAGTTGTGTTGGGGCAAACTACTAAGAAAGGTTAAAGGATGAGAAAGGAGTGGAGTCCTTTCTTCTCAGGTTTGTTGCAGGCAACTTAAGAAACATAAACAGAGTAAAGTACCAAAGTTAAGTTCTAGCATGTCAGCCAAACATCTTTTATGTTGATGAAGACTACTCAGGGATCTGTGTGAAAGTGGATGCAGAGAGATTGCAAGATCAGAGTGGGCAGGTGACTCCAAGGCAAAGGTATCCTCGAGACACAGCAGGGTGGCTGCACATAAGAAATCACAGAGATTATGCAAGGATGCACAGGACCTATGCAAATTCAGACAGGACAACATCCTATCATGGAAGTAGACATAAAGTCACACTTTAGAAAGGAGCTATTTGCTATTGATACATGATAGGAAAGAGAAAACCATTGACAATGGAATATCACTGTGTATATTAACCACATTGGAATCATTTGCAGTATCATCAGGGTGCGAAGTCACTGCAATTGCATCTCACACACTGCAATTGCATCTCACACACTCTGGCCTCATGGACAAAAGAGATCTTTTATTCTTTGGCAATTTTTCCCCCTACCTCTGAAAGGAAATCAACGGTGTGATATTTTTCACTTGAGTGTCATTTGCCAATATGTTTCCTCATTACTTACTATGTCACATGCCAGATTCACTACCAGGAGAGGGAAGAGCAGATCTGACTGAGGAATTGATAAAAAAAAAATCCTATTGACAGGAATCTCTAGGCAAAAGCTCTATTAGTGCAAACAAGACACTGTCAAAGGTTAGATCCAGAGTTCCTATGCTTTAGAGCAAAGCAAAGCTTCAAGTGAAATTCAAAGACTGTGTGAAGAGTTAAGGGCCTGAAAACCAAGAAAGACTAACTGGAAAAAAGAGACTAGAAGGGCAATTGAGCAAATCTTTAAATCAAATAACCCTCTGGTGAATCATTTTCTTGTTCTTTCAGCAAGTTAGTAGAGTGTTTCATCCAATTGGAGACTCTGGATGGGTCTCTATAGAAGAAACACAGAAGAATAAAATACCGATTTCAGCTTAGTAGTGGAGGAAGCAGAATGGGGAGGCCAACCACCACATATTAGCAGAGATGCAGAGTCAGAAGCTGGTACATAGATAATAATGTTGGGGAACCGACATGAAGCAGAAACTCATAGCACGTATTCTTGTGTTAGTTTCTCATTGTTTTGGCAACAAATTTAGACTTTAGGAACAGCACACATTGTTTATCCTTGCAGATAAGAGGCTAGTCGAAATGGGAAGTATGACTTACTGGGGAAAAATCAAGAGTTTTACAGGGTTACATGGTTTCTCAAGACACTATAGTTTAATTATTTCTTGTGCTGTCTATGGCTTTAAGAGTTATCCACTTTTCAGTATGTGACTCCTTTCTACCAATGAACCAACTATCCTCTCAATCTTTTCACTTCTCCACATTCTATATCTGATCTTTTTATCTACACCTTTTATCAATATGGACCTTCATAGTTACATGAGGTGCAAGCAAGTAATTCCACATAATGTTTCAATCTCAAGAAACTTGTCTAAATCTCATCTCTAATACCAAACCGCCAACCATGGAAACATATTCACATGGTCGAGGGAACCAGGCCTGGGATGTCTCTTTTCTCTACAATATTAGATAAAATGCAGGCATCCTAGAGGATTTTTCATTAGATGCAGAAGTATCACACATGTTGAGTAGGAGATTTTCACACAGAATGTATTTATTTTGTATTTATTTGAAGAGAGTGGAAGATGGATTACAGAAGAGAAAGACTTGGAAGTCTTATATTCTGAGCAGGAATATTGTCCTAGCACTCTGAGTCATATTGCTTGTTACAAATCTAATACTCTCCTGGGTAGTATTTCTGTATGTAGCCATATTATATTTCTGTTCCTAGGCAAATACTAAGAATAAGCTAGATGACATAGTCAAAAGCTTCATCCTTTTCTCTTCCTTTGACAAGACAGTTTCTCTTGTTTAGAGTCCAAACAATCTTTCATTATGCACAAAGATTGAACACTCTCATAATGAGAAACCCTGTTTAAATACAACCTGCCTCCTTCAAACAAACAAGGGCTTTCATCATCTGGTCTTGTTTATTCGTAAACACTGTTTACAAAGTAAACACCTCTTTAATTGGCATATTAAGTCTAACCCTTCCATCCAACTATGATAAAGGCATGGTAGAATAACATCAACTTTGATTTGTCTCTTATGGTCAACATTCACCAGAGAAGGTAAAGGCATATATGAAAATGAATTAAATGAATTAACAAGATGAATATAGAGTATAAGTTATCACTTCTTGGCCTTTTGGCTAAGATCAAGTGTGAGTATAAGTTAATGTTGATAGTAAATACAAAGAGAGAGGTAGTAAATATATATTAATAGTAAATATATAGATAATGAATATGTATGTTGAAATATTTATATATATTTATATTAATTATATTTATTTATATTATCTATATACCTATATCTTATCTATATCTAAGTCTCTCTCTATATATGTACACATATATATATATAATCTATTTATATAACTACATATACATATATCTATACATCTATCTATCTATCTCTATACATCTATACATCTATCTATATCTATACATATATACAAATATATAATCTATTTATATACTACATATACATATATCTATATTTATATCTCTGTCATCTCTATCTATCCATCTATCTATCTTACTGGATGCCTCATCAGATTTCTGTGTCTAGTCAAGATTCAAGGAAACTTCTATTCATCTCATGCACCAAAATGGATATGTCAAGGCTTGCCTTGAAAAACAAACATGACATGATTTCTTTTTCACCCACAATACAACTAAACTGCCTTTAGTAGATATATCAAAACCACTTATTAAGAATGCTCCTGTCCAAAATTGATTTAGGATGTACGGGTGTTTTCAGGTTCTCTAAAGTCTGTTTTGTAGATTTCTGAACTTGAGTGCCCCATGGAGATTTGCTGTCATTTAACAATCTGAAGGAAGTTAGATAATAGCAATGATTCCCTCAGAAAGGTGATGGCTTCTACTAAGTTTAAAATCCATCTATGTTTACAGATCTCTCAGGCCTTCACAAGTCACCAATTTAACTAAACATCAAGATTACATGAATAAACTGATGGAGATACAATCACATGGCGAGGTTGAGGGTAATATCTTCAAACTTTCTTTTAGATATTTCATTAAATGCACCATAATTTTGATTTTTTTACAGAAAATATATACTAGGTATATATTAAGATTATTTTAAGTTGAAAATTAGATTCTTCTTTCCTATAATAGCTCCTAACCAAAATTTTGCTTCCTCACCTCCTCCCATTTCCCAATTCTCTTCTCCCTCAGATTCACTCCCCCCTGTTTCCTTTCAGTAAGGAGAAGGCTTATAGGAGACAATAGTCAGCTGATCACTATAAAACAAAATACAATAAAACAAGGCAAAAGCCTTCATAGTGAGGCTGGACACAGCAACCCAATAGGAGGAAATGTCCCAAGAGTAGGCAATAGAGTAAGAGACATGCTAGCTCCCACTCTTAGGAGTTCTACAAGACACTAAGCTAACAGACATAACATATATGCAGAGGACATGATGCAGACTTATGTGGGCCCTGTAGTGCTTGCCACGTCAGTCTCTTGTGAGCCCATATGAGACCTGCTTGGTGGATTTGATGGGCAATGATTTCTGCATATCTTCCATTCCCTCTGACTCTTGTAATCTTTCTTCTTAGGATCCTTTCTCACTGACCTAGACTACTTTTTGAGCTGACTGTATCCCTTACCTGACCTCAAGATCCTTATTGATCTGATCTTTGTAACATTTTTATTTTTCTATAATTCAAGCTTTGTCTATGCACTGGGAACTTTGATCATAGCAGAATTTTCCTTCAAAAGCAAAAGTGTCATATGGAAAGATTTTTGCCAAAAGTATCATTCATAAAAAATTTGTAAAAAAGATACAATAGTTATTTGCAACTGAAATGTACAGGTGCCATCTAATGACACTTATGAGTCTTAGCTTTTAAAAAACTAATATATCTATAGTGCCTGCTGCATGTCAAGTGGATGGACCAGGATGTGACTGTGAGATGAAGAACTTATAAATGAGGAAGATGTGGTCACTGCCATCAAGGAAAAAGGTTCAGAAAGGACACAGATATGCAAATAGTTCTCATGCAATGTGATAAGTGCTTTTACAAATGTATGAACTAGCTCCTTTGGGAACATAGATAAAGGTACAATTAATTCCACTCAAAGCAATTCATGGAGGCCTCTGATAAGAGGTCACATTTCATCTGGGCTTTGAATAAAAAAGAACAGGACTTCTCATGGAAATTAACGGTATTTGAGATGATGGAGAAGGAAACGGGGAAAGTACATAAGAAGAGGAAGGATCAACATAAATAGGTTCATAAAAGTTCATGGCTGGGTTCCTAGGATATGATAAGCTCTAGTAATTATTTTTAATAAAAAAATTAAGTAATTAAAAACATAGCTGAAAACTGTGTACAATTCTAATACCTATTATATTTCAAAGTGTGCACTGTCAGTTATAAGAATTAAACTTAATTGCTACCAATGGTAAGCATTATTAACCCAAGTTCCTCTGTGATGGTTACCATGATGCCCATCTTTCAAAATTTCCCATTTCTTTTGCTTTTTGAAAAGTAATATTGGGCCTGATACTAAGTTATGACAGCCTTGGTGTTCCAAGGTCACTCTCTGACCTTGTTCTTTTTTGCAACTAAAGGACAGCCAATGTCCTGATTGTGTGGTCAGATGTTATTAACTTGCTAAATATTAAGGAGTAAAAATTGTTTCAGATGTTCAAAATATGGATTAAAACATCCCCTGAGAAAGGTAGCCCATAAGATAGTGATGGTGGTGGACTTTGGAAAGTAATGGACAAGTTACCTATAAAAATTCCAGAACAAGAATCCAATGTCAGAAACCAAGGCTGGGACATCATAGAACATGTTAAAAACAAAATATTATGAAAGATGTCAGAATTAAAATTGGTTATGTTTAATATAAGATGCTACACATGTTAGTCATAAACTATGGAGAAATCAAGCTCGTAATCCTGCAGAAATTTTGTCTCCTTAGTAGGTATCTTTCGTTGTGCTGGGAGATGCTAGGCACACTAATGACAAAGAAAAATAACCATCATACTAATCTGTGAATCCTGTGAGCTAAAACAATGACTGGCCTGGCAGACATTTCCACTGCTGTAATAGTTGCCTGGGCTTTATGGAAGTAATCAGCCATTTCAGATTGAATTTAAGTCTTGATCCACAAGATAAAACCCTATACCTGCTATCATTATCAGACCAACAACCTATGTAGATGGATCATAAGCCTTTTGGAGAACCTGCTAGCAATACTCTGCTAAATGGGTATGGGATTAATATGATCCCTGATGACTCATCATTATAAACCGAGATTATTATGCTTTACAACTCTCAATGGAGAAGATCCTATTTGTAGTTGTAAATGTAGCTTCTATTTGCCTAATGTAATTGTTGCTTCAGAATCTTACTACTGAATGAGCTCATTATTTCTCATTCTTTCAGAACTCTGGCTGCATGGTTCAACTCAGTTGTGCTGGCTCAAACTCCTCTCTAAGATGACTGATTTGATCTGGTTCCTCTTGGCTTCTCACTGGATTGCCCTGCTTGGCCTCAAACTAACTCTGGCAATTTGTTCCAATCTCCTGGATTATTCTTAATCTCTGGCTTCAACTGCCTCTGCATGAACTGATGAACAAAATCAGCTCCACTGCTGTATTCATTCAACTCAACCCAACTCTACTCACCTGAACTGAATGCTGCTCTCTTTCTGTGTGCTATTTTAAATAGCTTCTCTTTCTTGTGCTGTTCTTGTTAGAGTTGGGCACATCCTTTATCTCCAACTCATTCTGTCAAACTTTCTCTGATTTGTCAATTTTTCTGTCCTTCAATTAGGCATCACTATCAAACATGGCTGCTTCCTTCTACAAACGAACTTTTCTTTAAAGGTACGTCCTAAGAGCATATTTGCATTCTAGCCAGAAGGGTTAATGATGTATGGCATGTCTGCATTCCAGCTAGATCACATAGACCTTGGTCTTTGGATGTAATCCCTTGACAGAGTAGCCATGTTGCTGGATTGAAATTCCTCTACAGTAGTAGATTATAATTGTAATAATAATAGAAACTCTCACAAATGGGCAATGTTCAGAGAGTAAGAGACTATGGAATGAAAAAATCAAGACAGCTGCACATCTGACCTTAAAGCAGCTGTGACAGCATGTAAAAAGCTGTGCAAATTTAAGCCAGATGAAGTGCCAGCATGCACATGCAAGTAAGGCAAGCAATTCAATCTGTACCCTCAGTGCGAGTGAAAATTGCTAGCTGCAAAGAGGGAGAGACACAGTTTTCTTGAAGAGGTCATCTCCTGTTAAGTCAGCTATGTTTTACTGGAAGATCAGACATCCAAAAAGAACTTAAGCAGCACAAATTGTTCCTTGTTGTTTACTTATCAATTATTATTGCATCCATACATATCCCTCAATATAACCTGCGAGGTCTGTAAAATGTTACTTGTATGTATACCTTCACAGCTGAAAACTTTAGATATGATAAGCAATTGTTGCATTGTTCTCTAGGGGTAGAATAATTTCCCCACTCCTGGAGAGCTTTGCTCTTTGTGTAAGATTGAAGCCCTGTGAGCTTTCATCCTTTCCACATTGGAATGTCTATTCTTGTTCACTTCATGTTTGGGCAGTCACATTGGTGAGACTTTGTGGATGTAGCTTCTGAACATACTAAGAGACACAATATCACAGTAAATGCTCTGATCCTCTGGCTCTTATAATCTTTCTTCCACATTGTCTGCAGTATTTATCAGCCTTTGGTGGGGAGTGTTGCTGATGCCTTGATTGGGATTGGGTTCCACAGCTCAGTTTTTATTGGTTCTGTTTTTATATAGTGATCCTTACATATTACAAAGAGAAGTTTGCTTGATGAGGGGTGAAAACTACACTTATCCATGTGAGAAGTATTTAAAGTGTAGTTAGGGATTATGCTGGTTTTTAAAAGAGAAGGTAAGTTTGAAAGAGATCAAGAGGAGGTATATGGAAAGCATTGGGGATAGGTAAGGGAAGGCTCATAATTCATTGTTCTCAGGGAACTACTAATTACTTTTTAAAACCTTATATTTCAAAGTAAAAGTAGCTCTGCTTTGTATATGAAGGGCTATGGACTAAAAAAATATTTCTAGAAGCTGTAATTCAATGGCTATAGAAATCAGAATCAATGGTATTTCTTTGATCAAAATGAATGGTATTGTGGAATAGATGGCCCCAGAAGAGTTATAGAGAAATGGCCAACTGTCTGAGTGATACAGAAGGAAAAATAGAGACAGAACTATAACTCAATTGAGATTTTAACACAATACAAACATGATTAAAAAACACTGTTGATTTTAACACTTGTCTATGTTTCCAATCTATGTTTATTTCCTCAGTGGCACAGCATGTAGAAAAGAAGGACTCTTGTTTTGTTCCCTTTGGCCTCAGGGACAAACAGGCTGCAAAGTAGCTTTGAAAAAATTTAAAAAGCAAAATGTAATTGAAATGATTTTCAATCCCTACCACATCAATCCTTCCTAATGGTTTTTGTATAAAACCAAATCATACTTGAAACTGATTAAGGCTTTGTTATATATTTCTTCCTTTTATTATTTCTATAATTTCTTTTGAGAATTTTGTACAATAATTTTATTATATTCATGGCCACTTCTTCAACTTCTTCCAGTCCACTACACTCTCCCTACCCACCAATATTTGTGTCCAGTTTTCTTTAAACCTATCCAGTAAAATCTATGCTGCTCATATACTCTTGGAGGAGTCTTTCACTGGAACATTGTGGTCAACCTATGAGAAGACACATCTTTAAAGAAAACTCCTCTTCCAGAAACCGTCCATTACCCATATTTTCTTAGCTAGGTGTGGAACTTAATCTCTATCTCCAATTTAACTGAATGTAGTTTTGTCTGGGTTAGGCCTGTATACATCTTGTGCATGATAGCACATCTGTTTTAAGTTCATATATACAGCTACCCTCATGTGTTCAGTAAACATTGTTTCACTGAAGTCATTCACTACAGCTGGCTCTTACAAAGTTTCTGTTCTATCTTCCATTATGATTTCTGTGTCTTAGGAGGAGACATTGTGATACAAATGCCTACTTAGGGCTGAAAATTCTGTAGTCTCTTCCTCTATGTACTTTGACCAGTGATAGTTCTCCAGTGTTAATCACCGTCTCCTGACATAGAGCGTTCTCTGATGAGAGTTGTGAAGTGGTTTAATCTATGGGTATAACTCACTAGGAGTCAGTTTAACTCCATGGGTCAGAATGAAAGCAGTATGCTCTCCACAAAGGCCAATAACCTGTCTAGACACGTAGGTTCTTGGCCTGATGATGATGCCACAATGGAGTTCATTTTGTAGAATAGAATTAAGTTTAATCAGAAATGTGTATGTGGTATTTGTGCCACTATCATGCCTATGGATATATGATTATTGCAGCTCATATGATTCAGAGCTATGAATGACTCATGATTACTTTCCTCTGTTGGTAGTATAGATAATCCTTCACAGCACAAAGAAAGAACAAGAACTAGCCAATAGGAATAAAGCTTCCTGGTGACAACCAGCTGGATAGAGCCATGCTCTAGATCTCAAGTATGTATACCATCAGTGAGTGAGTGTGTGTGAGTGTGTGTGTGTGTGTGTGTGTCTGTGTGTGTGTGTGTGTATAATTACATTCCCCATCCTCTTGCTCCTCCCATGTATGTTCCCCACACATTGTTTATATTCAGATTCATGGCCTGTGTTTCTTTAATTAATATCATAGAGAAATGGGGTATTAATATCAAATTCTACAGCATAAACAAGGAGTATTGTTAAATAGTCTGCAATATTTGGGGAATTATGGGACTCCACTGTCCATTGACTTCAAAAGGGGTAGCACATTGCTGGTCCTGGAATTTTTATTTGTTAGCATGGGGTGTCTAAAAGAAACAATGTTGTCCCATGATAGAATAGCTCCATTAAAACTGTTTTTCTTTAATCTTTAATCTTTTTTTAAATTAGGTATTTTCTTCATTTACATTTCCAATGCTATCCCAAAAGTCCCCCATGCCCTCCCGCCCCACTCCCCTCCCCACCCACTCCCACTTCTGGGCCCTGGTGTTCCCCTGTAGTGAGGCATATAATTTGCAAGACCAATGGGCCTCTCTTTCCACTGATGGCCGACTAGGCCATCTTCTGATACTTATGCAGCTAGAGACACGAGCTGCGGGGGTACTGGTTAGTTCATATTGTTGTTCCACCTATAGGTTTATGTGTATAATTTCAGATCAAAAGTACTGTGAAATTTCATATTACCCCATTCAGAAGGAATACAGATAAAGAGAGAGGGAGAGAGAGAGAGAGCAAATGATGTCATGACTGTGGGAAAAGCAAAACAGTACTGAGAGATGGAGGAAGGTAAACCAGTGCAGCAATTTCTGTACATGAAATTTAGTGTGGAAGCTCGTCAAAGTAGATCTATCAGAAATGCAAGCTCTACAGTTTTAGGCATATATGCAAAGAACTCTGTATCCTACTATAGAGTACCTGTTTATTCATAGTCTTTGCTATTCTAGTCATAGTAGCAAAAATAAATGAGTCTAGGTGTCCATCGACTGTTGAATAGATAATGAAAATTTGGCACGTTTATAATGTGTAGTGTTATTCATCCATAAAAAAATAAAATTATTAAACTTGCAAGTAAATTGATAGAGCTAGAAACAGAAAGATGCAGAAAAAATATGACATGGTTTCTCTTATTTGTGAATGATATATATGTATGTTCAGATGTGAGTGTTCCATCTGGAATGCCCATAGAGGTCAGCAAATTAGTAAAAGATTATGGAGATGGGAGTTAGAGAAGAAGAGGTTGGGCATAGTGATATAAAAGGGTTAATTGGGAATGGAGCAGGAATTTTAAAGGTTCTATGGTAGGGGTTGAAGGGCTGGGTAGAGAGGGAAATGGAAAATATTAAAAGCTCATTACAGTAGAAGCATTCTAAAAATCCATATAATTTTAAAAATATAAAAGTAATGGGTCATTACTACTTAATATGGCAAACTGAACACATTAAAATTAGTTATAATAAAGTTTTAATTTTATAGAAGAACTGACATCTAGAGAGGCAATTTTTCAACAGGTCAGATTGTAAAATTATGTCTCTGCCAATATGTTTATCAATTTGTTTTGATCAATTCCTTTGTTAAATTTATTGTTTGTTGAAATCTAGAAAACATGATGGATATTAGGGATCACTGTCATTTTAATTTTTTGAAGTTTGAAATGTGCAACAGACAAAGGTCTTTATAATTCTGTGTATATCACCATATTTATCGTGTGATATTTTTATGGACAGAGAAACATTTGTAAACATTGAGCAAACACGAGATAGCATCCTAGAATACAATAAAATTGCCTGACTCTGGTCTATAATGCTGCCTCTGCTGTTCATTCTAATTTGCCATGTTCTTGTAGAGAAGGGATCAGAAGCCTTGAGGGAAAAGAACAACATACAAATGCTATTAGCGTACACATTTTTGAGCAGCAGGAAGCCAGCAGTAAGTGTCAGAGATTGATCAGGACACTGTTCTAAATATAAACAATTGCCATCAGGTGTAGCCTGGCATGAGGTCAGCCATGCACCCAAGCAGGAATTTGAGCAATTTAGAATTGTAGGTAGCCTGGAGAGGGAATAAATGATTGAAAAGCTTAACTTCAAGTGTAAAATGGGTCTTTATGGCAGATTTCTCAAAGAAACTGATTTCGTGCTCTCATAGTAAATTGGTAAATGAATCAGAAAAAATAAACATTTATTTGCAAACACATAACAATATGTTAGAATACCATTAGTTTTGCAAACAAAGAATATAACCTAAAATTGACAGTAGATATATTTGGTGATTTTTTCCCCTGAAACATTCAATAAAATAAAAAGTTAAGAAATTTTGTTTTACACAAAATTTCCTATTTTTTTCAATTTAAACTTTTGAAATAAAATTAAACCCAATAAATAGGTTTACTGATTTAAAACGTACATGAAATTTTATGCCTAGGCAGCTATTCGAAAGGACACTCTATTTATTGAAAACCAGTTTAGACTTAATCTTAGGATGTAGATTCTCAAACAAATTATGTCTTTATTAATTTCAGACACAGTTACAACACACACACACACACCACATAAACACCACAGAATTACACACACAAACCACACACATACACAATATAAACAAACACACATACCACATACACATATATACACCACACTAAGACACACCATAGAGATACCCCACTCATATCCCACAGACAGACATATTTTGTGTGTTGTGTATGTGTTGTGCATGGTATGTGCAAGTGGTGGTGTGTGTTTGTGGGTATGTGTCAGTGTGTGTGCCTGTGTCATATGTGTATGTGCTTGTGTGGATCTATGTGTACTTGTGTGTTTATATGTATGTGTATCTGGCTGTGTGTGGTATGTATGTGTGATGTGTGTTTGAGTGTCTATGGTGTTTGTGTAGTGTATCTCTATGGTGCTGTGTTTGTGTGGTGGATTTATGTGTCTGTGTTGTGTGTTTTTATAGTGCTGTGTGTGTGTGTATCTATGGTGTGTATGTGGTATGTCTGTATACAGTGTATGTGCATGTGTGCTGTGTATCTGTGTCTGTACTGTGGTGTGTTGTGCATGTTTGTGTCTGTAGTGTGTACATGGTGTGTCTGCCTTGTGTATGTGTACGTGTGTGGTGTGTATCTGTATGTGGTGTGTCTGTATAGTGTGTATTTAAGTGTGTGTGAATATGTGTGTGGTGTAAGCATATTTGATGTGTGTGTGATGTGAGTGTATGTAGTGTGTGTGTGGCTATGGTGTATTGTGTGTGTTGTTTGCAAATCTGTGTTTGTGGTATGCATATGTCTGTGGTGTTTGTGCATATGTATTTGTGTACTGTTGTGTGTATTTTTATATGTGGTGTGTGTTTATTGTTGTGGATGTTTTTGTCTGGTGTGTGTGTATGTGTGCGCGCACGTGCACATGCACCTGTGGAAGTCAGAGGCCACTATGTAGGAGACTGCTCTCTCCTTCCACCACTGGTGTCCTTGGAATGGAACTCGGGTCTTCAGGTTTTGTGGCATGCATCTTTACTGAGTGAGCAATCTATGGCTTTTAATGGAACATTTCACATCAAAACAATTCCATAGCAGAACTTGCCATTATGCCTCTCCTTTTTCTTTTGAACTTTTAGAGCTGCGGTTTTCAACCTGTGGGTTATGATGCTTTTGGAGTCGCATAACAAATATTCTGCATATCAGATAACTTATAAGCCTTAACAGTAGCAAAATTACAGCTCTGGAGTAGCAACGAAATAACTTTGTGGGTTAGGGTCATTACAACATGATGAACTAGTTGAAAAGGTCACGGCATTAGGAAGGTGGAGAACCATTGCTCCAGAGTCATAGACTACATGGTGATTTCACACCCAGGGAAGGAGTTACAGAGATAAAGTTTGGAGCTGTGATGAAAAGATGAACCATCTAGAGACTGCCATATCCAGGGATCCATCACATAATCAGCTTCCAAACGCTGACACCATTGCATACACTAGCAAGATTTTGCTGAAAGGACCCAGATATATATAGCTCTCTCTTGTGAAACTATGCCGGGGCCAAACAAACACAGAAGTGGATGCTCACTGTCAGCTATTGGATGGATCACAGGGCTCCCAATGGAGAAGCTAGAGAAAGTACCCAAGGAGCTAAAGGGATCTGCAACCCTATAGTTGGAACAACATGATGAACTAACCAGTACCCTGGAGCTTTTGTCTCTAGCTGCATATGTATCGAAAGATGGCCTAGTCGGCCATCACTGGAAAGAGAGGCCCATTGGACTTACAAACTTTATATGCCCCAATACAGGGGAATGCCAGGGCCAAAAGAATGGGAATGGGTGGGTAGGGAAGTGGGGGGGGGGTATAGGGGACTTTTGAGATAGCATTGGAAATGTAATTGAGGAAAATACGTAATAAAAAAAAGAAAAAGAAAAAAAATTAACCTTCCTTTGAAACTGTGGTCACATATAAAATCATGTGCATATGCTACCTATAGGTGGCGTTTCTTCAGGGATTATGTCTGCACTGTCTCATTCTCATTGATGAGGATGCAGTAGTTCTTTCTGTAGCTGCAACAGCCACTTGAAGGCAATGTTTACAGGAAATAGAGTAATATGCTTGGTCATATAGGATCTTACTGTTTGGTTTAAAATGGAACAACCTGAATAATTAGCTAATCGAATGATTCCATCATTCCATCAAATCTGAAAGTGAGCATCAGATAAATGACACACAAGCACATTTTTCATAGTGTATATGAACCTATTACTATTAGCCCTTGTCTGCTGGGTGAGATACCTATAAACTCACAATTTTTTTTCTATTTTGCTTAGGAAACTCTTTTAGTAATATTCATTCTGCACCCTCATAATATGATTACTATAATTAGTCAGTCATGTGTCCTAACTTTAAGTGTCTTGGTGTTTTGGTTAAGAAATTATCCATTTTGTTAGAAATTAAATTTAATATACTTACTGGAATTGCTAAATTATATATAAATTTTTCTTATATCACAAACCAAATGGATGTTCATGGTTTTAAAAGTGGAAACCCACCTTCTCTCAGAGATTGTTGTGGGTATAAGTTGGTCCTAGAAATAAGCACACAACTCCACTGAGTGACTCAAATGACAAGAGGATACGTTAGATATTCGGACTGCCAGTGTGTCATTAGACATCTTTCAATCCACAAATACTTTCAAGTGGTTCTTTTGACTACCACATTTTGGACCAAAATTTGTAAACAATTAGGGACAAACCAGACTGAGCTAAGAAAAAAATATAATTATTACCCAAAGTAAATAGAGTCGTTCCCGTTAAAATATACAGTGATATGACATTACTTTTTAAAAAATCATATTATGATCATAATAATAAAACTTCATTCTGTCAATTTGCTTTTGAGAATACAAATTCTAGGTGTGGAGGGTCTATGTCTATATCACTGACCTCCATATACCTACTATATAGGACAATTTGAAGGAATTTATACATGATTGGTATATGATCAAGTAAAAAACACATATTAATGTAATATTACCTACTAGATCAATTTTATCTATCCATGTTCTGTAGATTGGCCTTACGAGAAAGGAATAGAATATGAGGATATGCAACACATACTGAGGTTCACAAAGTGACGTGATGACTTAACTCACTTCATGTGACAATATGTGGAAAGAAGACAAAGTTGACAGGAAATAGCACAGTAATATGCTTGGTCACATAATGGATGAATATTAAAAATATTGCATTAAGATGAAGAAGGCAAATGTGGAAGTTTACACATCATGATTCCATTTGTATGGATGATTCAGAAGAGATAAAAGTGGAGCATAGTCAAGTCTGAAGGACTGAAGGGAGTGAGGAGAAGCCACATACTAGGAAAAGGTTTTACTTAACAGTGATGCAGGTGGTTAGAAGCAAGTGTGGTCATGGTACAATATGCATGTACAAAAACTCCACTTTGTTGCTCAGGATATAGTGATTAACTTCATATTCTGTGAAATTCATCTAAATAAAGAAACTAAAAAGATAATTAAATCAATATCTTAGAATTCATCATTTGCTTTTGGAAGTAAACTTTAAAAATTAACCTTGTAGCAAATCTATTCTCTCCCCACTTCACCCCACCCCCTTTCTCCCTCTCTCCCTTCCTCTCTGATGTTTAGGCCATGCTTTCTTCCATTTTGCTTTGCCCAAAGCTCTGTCACTGTGCTTACTACAGCAGAGAAGCTAATAAACAATATCCAGAGACCTCTGAAACTATGAATAAAAATCAGATATTTTTCTCTCTAAGTTGATTAACATGGTTATATGTTAGAGACACAGACATGAGGTTAACACAATAGGACTGAAAATAAATAAAATTCTATTGCTCTTCTTGAAAGGTAGTGGATCACACAGAGTACATAGACACAGGGCTGCCCTCTTGGAGCTCTTATTGAATAGACAATGTGGGCAGCACCCAGAACAGGGCCCCAACAGGGCTTCCTTGGATTAGGTGCTACACCTTCTGTGGCTATAGGACCTTTTCTATCCTGACTTATTGCAGGTCACTGTGTCCTCTACCCCTAGAATTCAGACAAGGGTTCTTTCTCTATAATTCACAAAGAGGAGCTGTAAGATGCAGCTCACTTTCAAAGAAAGAAGCAGCTCATGAATTTTCATTACATGCATAGATGCAGATACAGGTCAAAGGGAGTTCCACTGAGTGTCCAAGGCAGTTTCTACACCTTCTACTCCCTGCGGCAAAGTTGGAAAAGGGGGCACTTGTAAGTTTCACATTCTCAGTAAAGCTGTCACAGTGAATTAAGCATGGTAGGCTAAGGAAAGCATGGGCTTTGGAGTTGAATCTAAAATATAAACAACTATCAAGATCAGTTATACAATTATAAATACATTTATACAATAAAATTTATATATTTACACAAATCATTTATACAATACCAAATAATAACATTGGGAGAAGGATGTGAGTTGCTGGAGACATTGCCTATACAACCAATTTCTATATACTTTATAACAGAGGAGAAATTATTTCTGTTGTGTGTTCTCATGATCAAGGATGCAGTAATGCATAACTAAAAAGAAGTTATTCACTGACAGGACACTGGGAATTGTAGACAACAGGGTCTATGGTGAAAATACACTATGAACAACTATGATAACAGCTAAGGCTGCTGGATTGCAGTGTTTGAATGTTCATGTAAATAGAGGTTTATTGGATAGCATGGTGCTTAATAAAACAAACCCTGGAGCCAGCCAACTTGTACTGAGAGCTCAGCAACAGTCTTACCTAGCATTATATGCCCCAGTACAGGGGAACGCCAGGGCCAAAAAGTGGGAGTGGGCGGGTAGGGGAGACGGGGGGGGGGGTATGGGGGACTTTTGGGATAGCATTGGAAATGTAAATGAGGAAAATACCTAATTAAAAATATTGTAAATAGGAAAAAAAAAGAATTAGAATATCAACTATACCTGATAGGATTAAATGAACACATGGCCCACACGGGGATGTCATGCTTAGCTATGGTCATCACTCCTTAAATAAATTCATGTTGACAAATTTCCCAAGTCTTGATGTCATATACATTAGTCAAATTATGTTTGGGAAGTTTTGAGATAGAATGTTCTGAATGTTCACTTATGATCGTCTGATATGACTTTGCGATAGCCCTCTGCTAAAGTGCACTGGGCAGCTCACAAGACCTTACCTAAAAGTTGTCCTTTTAGGTTAAGAATTCACTCCCCCAAAACAACTTGCAGCCAAGAAGAAAACCCCAGCCTTCTATGAGATGTACTTTTTGTTCTTCAATTGCAGACGTCATTTCTACAGATTTTCATTTTGGTCTGTGGGCCCCTGCGTGTGATTTGAAAGCAGCATTGCCCATGTGCTGGCTGTGACTGGGACATTCATTGGAGACTGCTCCACACAAATGAGGTGAGAACTCATCTTTGTATAGGAGTGTCTGTCACTGACAATTACGTTGATCCTCAACCTATGGCCACAGTGTGAATGCAGAATGTCAACATGGATTTCTCAAGTTTTATGATTCAAGAAGCAAACATCAGCCTTGAAAGAATAAAATAAATAAATAGAAAAGGACAAGCAAGTCTGTTTCCCAGCTGCCATAATTGTGCCCCATTAGAAATGGCAGTGTTTGGACTTCATTAGTTAGTGTAAGCCACATTAGATTAAGGAGGTCAACAAGCTGTACTCTAGCACCATAAAGTGGGTCACTAAAATAATGAAAGAGGGCCTTTTTATTAATTTACTTGGTACCCAAAACAAATTACATAGTGTTACAGACTTTCTATTTTGAAGACATCATCAAGGTTTTCATTGCTTTGGAAAGTCCTGCAAGGGAGAACTGTTCAGCTGAATTTCCTTATTAAGAAATATCCAGGACACGTATGCCCACACGCCAGCTTTGTGTAAACTTTCCTTTTTTGATATTTTTACAACATGTGTTTAGTGTGTTGAGATGGAGATTAAGCTGAATGTTAAGGGAAGAGTTATTTTATGGTTAGCCATAGTGACAATGTCTACATTTTTTTCCCTTGTTTTCTGGATATAAACCTCGAACTTTCTACTTTAAGATTGATGTTGTAAGCTACAATCTTGAAATCAAATGCTTACAATAAGATTGCAGAAAACCCCATTATTGCTGACATTCCCTTTGCAATTCCTCATAAAATATATGAAGCTATAATAAAATATATGTATATGTAATAGCTATATGAATATATATTATGAACAACAAATTGTTGTTTGTTGCATAACTAATACAATGCGTGTGAAATAAGTCAATAGGAATTATGAACTTATACGATATTAAATATGATATTTTAATTATTACTAATGAAGCCCTGGGAAACCCTAGGCTAGCTAGTGAAGCAAAAGTATTAATTGTGAAAACATGCTTATGAAGGTTTACATATAGCATAAAATTTAAATATCATGCTATTTTGCTTAGTTTTTCTGTTTCTGTTGAATGTAATAATCACCTGTAGAACTCAAGAGCTCAAGCAACCTGTGTCTTCTTCCCTAGACAATGGCCATTATCCATGCATATGTAAAGGTGATGTCAGTGGCTTCACAAAATAATGCAAGCCAAAGACGGTTGTGAAAGGCCATTTGCACAAGCTCCATCCTGCAGTAAAATCCCAGCTAATACTGGCTAACAGTAATTGAGCATTAACCCTCCGCTAAGTGCTTTGCTTGTATTATTTCATCCAATCCTTGCACAATTAGCAATTCCATTCCACTTCTAGCCTGAAACAACTCTAAATCACAGCGATGCAGTAGCTGGTATTTATTAAGTACTTACTATGCACTAAATATATTACATGCATTATCTTAGAGCAAAGCTCTAGTCTTGTAATCACAGATAATTTCAGTTCATGGTGACTTATTTGGAGATTATTCTCTTTTCAACCGCTTGTATTCTCTTCTGCAACTCACACAAATCTCACTCATTCTTGCCTGAAATTTAAAACTGAGATGGCTCTGGAGGAATTGCATAAAAAATTCAAAGAAATATTTAAGAGACAGAAGACCAGGGCACATGCAGTAAGATAGTATCACCCAGATATGACAGAGAAAACATGCCCACAACATTTCAGTGAAAGGTTTCCTGAATAAGACTGTGCATAAACAGCATCATTTGACTTGTTAGCATAGACACGAAAATATCCACAAGGTTGCACTCAGTACTCAGTGACTCCAAGAGAGGGAGAAGGGTCCTTGTATAGCTTGACCAGTCCAAAGTGGTCATCCAGGGTCACATGTACATAAAAGCAATGCTAAATAAACTCAGTCAGCTTTACATACATTCATGTATGTGCATGCATACATGTGTGCGCATGAGTGTATGTTCATGCGTGTGCATGCAATATAAAAATAGTAACTGAAGAGAAAGAGGCCAAGGGAGAATACAAAATCATGAGAGGAAATGGAGAAGGGAGGTAGATGTAGGAATGTTGTAGATTTACAGGTCATATATAAAGTTCTCAAAAAAAATCTTTAATATGGGGAAAGAGACAAAATAGAGGAGAATGGAAACTGCCATGTTTGATGCTTATGAGGGAAGAGGAATTAATTTTCACTGTAATCATGAAAGAAGTGTTTATTTTTGTCATTTCAAATATGGAAAAATGAGAGAGAGGCCTGTGGGGCCAATAATCCCATCAATCGCATGTGTGTTGGGACCCTGGCTTCATACCGGTGTTCATGAGCCTGGCAGACACAGGGTTATTGGCAACCACGTGAAGAGCAGAGTGAGGGCTATTGTGTGCTTTGTTGTAAGGTAAGAAACTCAGCTATTGAACATGACAGCAGTCAGAGGAGGACCCTTTCTATTCAAACACCACTTCAGTTTGCTGGAGCATAGCATTCCCAGGAGAGAAGAGGTACATGCCATGCGACAGTTCATTGCACAAACCCCACTGCTGCTTTTTTACACAGCTTTGGGAATCTGCATGATCATCTAGGACTTAAAGAATAAGGACCACACTGACCTCTGTGTACAGGATAACCACCATACCGCCTTTGTTATGTTTATTTTAATTATGTTATTTTTGCACCCCCTTAATATCTAACAGGACTCTATTCTCCATAGGGTGAAGGAGTATACCTGAGATGTATGGAGAGAGTTGCAGAGTATAAAAATGTCACATTGTCCTTGATTCTTTAACTTCACTATTTTTTCCCTTAGACAATGAGCTTCCTGAAAGCAGGGATTTATTTTACTTATTAATGAACTTCCAGTGCTGTTTCGAGGGCCTCGGTTATGCTTTATAAATGCCGCAGAACTGTCTAATTAATACCATTAAGTTCTAGTCCAAACATTCTATACGGAAAAGAAAAACATAACAGAGAAGAGTGGTAGATTCAGAGATGATCATCATAGGGAAAAACATGCTGCTTGTATTGAACTTTGAAGCTATATTTTTCTTCAAGTCCTATTCTTATGATTCCTGGAAAGGGGTGACCTTTGAATGTGTCTAGCTTTGACACTTTCCCCTTATGAATCCCAGGTACAACCAGGTACACTGCTGCCTTATCTCCTATAGTGTCCAAGGCCATGTTATTCATCATTTAAAATAGGATGCCATTTATGATTATTTTTTATTTTATACCCAAAATCATAAAAGATTGCTTAACTTTGAGCAGACTCTCTAGTGCTGTCTATATTATCATCTTATAAAATTTAAAGCTCCATAGGAAACTGTAAAAAAAAAATGGTGTTTTTAAAGCCAAGCATAGCCATGGTCTAATTTAGAGTGAATCGATTTAGTTAAAATATCTACCACCAAACACTTCCAGAGGTGATGGCTTTGAGTCTCTGAGCCTTGAGTGGCTGCCTTTAAAAACAGGTTAAAACTATAGGCTTTTAAACGAGTATCCAGTATGTTTATGAAGGCTTGGGAAAAATTTTAAAAGAGAGATTTAAATATTTTTTTTAAACATGGCTGATGCCGAGGAAAAGATTTCATTTTCTCTTTAGAGTTACTGAGGCGCAAGAAAAGACTGGGAAAGTTCACCCGGCCATGTATATTCTACAGCAAACATGTCATTTTAGACATCTCTCAAAATGTATCTGGAATATGGAAAGCAATCCTACTGGGCAATTGTTTGGTATAGCTCATTGACATATTTATGTTTGTGAAGTCAGTCAGATCAGGGCAAAGATGAGCTTGGAAGTTTTATTTCTATCTGAGAGAAGGGAGTCTGGAAATTTTCAGAACATACAAAAATAAAAAGAATGTGCGCAGCTTTTTGTCTACTATTTAGTTCTTAACTGCTCTTTTTAATGAGCAAGAGAAAAGAAATCATTTTGGGACTATTTCTGCAGTCCCAGGTTTTAAAAACATTGTGGAAAAATGACCATTGTGTTACAATTTAAAACAATGATGTGCATCCCCAAAATGATTTAAAACAATGATGTGCATCCCCAAAGCTTGGCTTCCAGGCCATGTTGTCTCTCATCCTGTGTACTGCCAATTTTCATAAAGTCAATAGCTAATCAAGAGCTCAGATATCACCTTAAACAGTGACAGTTAACATAGCTGGCTGTTTCTTGGGATGATAATAAGGAATAAGCAACAGACTCAACACAAAAACACTTGAAAGCCTCACAAACCCCAAGTTTTTCATAAGTAGGTGACACTTAGTGATGATGTGGCAAGTATTCAGTTAGAACAAGCTATTGTCTAGAAGCTTCAGTATAATTTAAACCTGCCTCAATTGATTATGTCTTTATTATCTTTACTCTGGGGAAAAAGAAACATATGTCTGATTGGAAAGTTTTAGAAAATGATACTAGAATTAAATATATCTTACAGCCCAGTGGTGGTGGCTTTTGTTGGACATTGGGGGTAGGGTGGAGTGGTGGATGTAGCTTAACAAAAACAGGCTTCCTAAAAAAAAAAAAAAAGAATCTCCAAGGCATAGGTTTTTTTTCTATAATCATTGCAATTCTTAGCCAAGATATAATTTTAATAACACAGAGTACAAAAGAAGACTATGAGAATCATTATAGAAGAGAATCTGCAGAAGATTTTGTTGTAAAACAATGAACAAATGAAGATTTGTTTCCCAGGAGTAAAGAGTCGCATCAAACTATATGCTGAGAAAGTTCATTTTCCAAAGTCTGTGTCTTTACCTTCTAAAAAGTCTTCTGGTATATCATTTCCAGCAATATTTTGGCAGCCTAAAATTACACCATCCTGACCTTGACATTAGTATTCAACAGCACCGCTGAAAGACTCACAGCTTCCCCATCCTAGTGGGTGATCTTACAAGCTTTTACTTTCATGACTATGGAGTTTCTGTCAAATGTGCTTCCAACTGAATGATCACGTTCTCCTGAATTATGAAGTGGCTGCAAACTGTGCTAATTGTGCCCACACTGATGTCAGTGATAAGGATTAAATAGCTGTGTGCATCATCTAAGGTCACAAACATATGCAATTCTATTATATAGATAGATAGATAGATAGATAGATAGATAGATAGATAGATAGATAGATAGATAGATATTCCTTTCTGTGTAATCCCTAGATATAATGTCCATTAGACATTAAAGACATTAAGATGAATTAGAGGCATGTCATAAAGAGATGACTGTAATAGCAAAGAAGAACTATAATGAGAGGTTAAATGCTGTGATGATTTTTAATATTTCTGAAGTGTAAATACTATACTTAGGTCTACATGAAAATATTAAAGAATATTTCCTCATTGTCCAGAAGAACAAACAGTATATGAAACAGAAGAAATTTCTTTTACGATGCCAAAGAGTTGATAAGGAATGATGCCTCTTGTATATTAAAATCCATTTCCAAATTTAAAGGCTCTTTGAACAGTAAAGCATCTCAAAATCAGGGACAGGGAAACAAGAGTTCTATAGTATAGCCAGGACAGTAGTATATGCACATAGATGTTTATTAATAAATTACTGTCTGATGTAAATGTAAGATCTAGAATAATTCTAGTTTATAGTAACAGAGTTTTATGGCATAGTTTAATGTTCAATAACCACACAGAATACTGATATTTTATACAGAAGAATTTGAATTGAGTAGCTGACAATCACTATAGAATTAACAGTCACTAACCTACAGAAAAATCAAAGAATAATAAATTACTGTGCTTTATTATTGGAACAATTTTTCTATACAGTTGGTACATCAATTTAATGTGGTCACATAAGCAGTCTTATTGAATAAATTTGTCATGAAATGTTTTCTATAGAAAGATATAGGAACAGATATTGTCCACAGCACAATATATGGATTTTAAATTTCATAGTATTTCACATTATTGCCTTCAAATCATATTAATGAATACAGTTTTATTTGTGCTTTCTGGTCTTATGTACTCTACTCTTATCCCAGCAATAACTGCTTTTCTGAATTCAAGAGTCCTTACTGTATTTTGATATTTATTAAATTTGTATATTACATACATATACACATTCATATACAAATAATCTACCTTCATAAGAAATGTATTTATGTGTTCTTAATTTTAAATCAATATTTATAAACTTGCTTGTATTGCAAGTTGATTTTTTTAGCTCAATGTCAATTTTGTGGGAATTGATGCTAACATTGTTTGTAGATTCTTTGGAAAATATTCATTTTTCTAATATTCATATAATCAATCAGTTGCCTAGCTCATTTGACAGACGAAGAAGTTATACTTCTGAGTCATGTATCTTCGGGAATAGACTCTAATGAATGTCTCTTTATCTGTAAGAAACTTTGAAATGTTCATTTTGCAAGGAGAGATATAATTTATAGTCTAAATAGTATTACATGTGCATTTGTCTGAGAGAAATAAATAAAAGTGTATAATAGTAGATCTGCATCTTAGGTATATCTTTATTTTTTCCACTTTTCATTACATAAAATAGTTGGCTGGGATGCATATACCAAACACGGTTGTAAGTAAGGATCCATTTTTCTGTATTACTGCTATGTTAATGTGTAGTAGCCTTAACTTTCCTTGCTTTCTTCCCATGCATGTGATAATGAGCATACTGCATGCTCTATAGCTTCTCACTTATCTCTTGAACTGGTCACTTACAATAACTGTCTATATGTACTGATTTACAATCTCTCTAAGTGGGTCTATTCTGGGTCGTATGATTTTTTTGTCTTAGGATATGGTTTGTACTTTTCGAACATATTTTTGCCTTTTCTTGGTGATTTCTGGTAGTCTTTCAACCAAAAGTCTTATGGGATTGCCTTACACAGAAAAGATTTATCTCCTGGATGGATGTTTCTTCACTTTCAATCCATAGCAACAACTATCCTAAGAAGTAGTATAACTAAAAATCCTGCATTTCTCTAGCTACAATTATTGCAAAATATTATTAAGAAATTGAGGTTCTGAGGACCCAACAGGGAGCACATTAGCTGAAATACCCAACAAAGGGGAGATAGAACCTGTATATCCAGAGGATAGGCATGGCCCCCAGTTGAGGGTTGGGGCCACCCACCCACATCAAAAATATTATTCTCGAATTCCTCTTGTCAAACGAAAATGCAGGGACAAAGAATGGAGCAGAAACTGAAAGAAAGGCCATCTAGAGACTGTCCAACCTAGGGATCCATCCCATCTGCTGATATTAAACCTAGACACTATTGCTGATGCCAAGAATTGCTTACTGACAGAAGTCCAGTGTAGCTGACCCCTGGGAGGATCTACCAGGGCAGGACTAATACAGATGTGGATATATACAGCCAAACATTGGACTGAGAGTAGAGAACCCAATGGGGAAGTTGGGGAAAGGACTGTAGGAGTGGAATGGGGTTTGCAACCTCATAGGAAGAACAATATCAAGCAACCAGATTTCCCCCCCCCAGTCACACCCATACACCCAAAGCTCCCAGAGATTAAACTACCAAGCAAAGAGTACACAAGGGCTACCCATGGCTCCACCTGGACATAGAGCAGAGTATTGCCTTATCTAGCATCACTGGAAGGGGAGTCCCTTGGTCCTGTGGAGGTTTGATGACCCAGGAGAGGGGAACGCTAGGCCACTGAAGCAGGAGTGCGTGGGCAGGTGGGGGAGCACCCTCATCGAGGCAGGGGAAGGAAGAGGGGATAGGGGCCTTGCAGAGGGGAAATTGGGAGGGGGAAAACTTTGAAATGTAAATAAATAAAATAACCAATAAAGATGAAGAAGAAAAAAAAGAAATTGAAAGAAAGAAATGCTGGATGTATCACAATTCCTACTGTTTAAATTGTACGTCTGAACCATTGGTTTATATTTAAAAAAGTATGCAGACCAATAGAACAAAATGCTGGAATCAGAAATGAAACCAACTAGATGTACTCAAGGTACACATTGGAGAAAGACAGCATATTCAACAAAGGAGTTTGGGAAATGTGGATATCCATAGATGGAAGAATGAAACTAGGCCCTACTTGCTGCTTATCAGAAATACCAATTCAAGATAAAATATCTGAATAAATGAGCAGAAACTTTGAAAGTGGTAGAGGAAAACATAGAAATATTTATAGATATAGGCAAAGGAAACAATGAAAGAATTGAGGAAAGGAACTGCGCTAAGAAATGAAGCTACTCTGGCTAAGTGACTAAGTGCATATCCGAGTGAAACATTTATCGTTAGTTCAAGATGCCCAGTTCTTAGGAAACATCCTGGAAGAGGAGGTGGTAAAAATGAAAGATGAAGAGAGGGGTGGAATGCGGTCAAATGCTGTCCTCTATATGTGGCACAGGGGTCACAGACATGAACTCATGCCAGTTTTATTTACCTTCATGATACTTATAGAATGCCTAAACCTCCAAAATCCCAGTTATGTATGATCATATATGGGGCCTATGCCCCACACTAAGGAACTATTGGCAATGGGTTGTTACTAGGAGAAAGAGAATCATTCTTTATGAAGGTTGTGGCCATAGGTATATTTCCCCTATGTCTCTTCACACATAAACTTATAGGCAGCTCTAACTTAGTGGATTATCAAAATAATTGTAAGAGACACAAACTTGGGAGTAGGTACTTTGGAGTGATATGGGAGTAACAGGAGAAGGCATTCACATTTCAGTGTGTGTGTTCATGTGTGTATATGTGTATATATTGATGTGTGTGTATATATATATATACATATATACATATTCCTCAGAGAAATAAGTAGTTAACTGCTTTGCCCAGTAAAGGAGATGATAAATCATTGGAGTTTTATAAATTTTGAGGTGTGACAGATAACCATAGAAGTTTAGAAACTGACTATTTCTTGAGAATAATTATTGATGTTCTAACAACATCAACATTACTTTTATTTGGTGATGGTGCTGAGAAAATCCTCTGACACTTGCAAAGCTTCCCAGCCCAAGAAAATATCTTATATATAAAAATTATATTAATCTGAAAGCAAGTAATATTTCACCAGCATTTTTTACTTCATTGCTTACTAAGAAGATAATAATCTGACAGCGTCCTGTGGGCATAACAGCATGTTTCTCCATTTTAAAATTGGGAAAATTAAAAATTTCCCACTCATTTGTACATCTTAAACCTTTCACATTGGATGCCTGAACCCAGACGAGTTGTTACAGATACGTGGAATCAAATGTGTTAATACAAATTCTAAAAGTTTTGGTTAATTTAAAAAATATTAAATATTTCCCTCTTAAATTATTACCAATAATGCTGCGTACTTCAAAACAAAGCAAATAACTTTTGTGTGTCTCTGATTTTTTTGTAAATTGTAAGACAATATATCTATATCCCTTTTAATTTCAGAGTAATAGAAATAATGCTATATTTGAAGTTGACATTTTAAGTTGTTAAATAATAAGCAAGATGTAGTTATTAAAAATTAAGTTGAGGACAGTTGAAATATAAGTCAATAAAATATGAAAGAATTTCCCAGTGATTAAATTAAAAGAGTAAGGGATAAAATTCATCATAAGAACCAGTTAATGGTGTTGATTGTACAGGTCTCATAATTCCATGAATTATTAATTCATTTTTAAATAAGGAAAGTGCAGATTCTAATTAATTTTTACAAAATGTTTGATGAAATTATCAGATGAAGTGTGGATCAATATTATTATCAATTTAATATTCAATGTGATTACAGCTCTTCTTAAAGCTTTGTTTGGACATCACTTTTAAAATAACATTTATGCTAACTTTTACAGGCTTGTCTGTGTTGGTGAGAAATAGACATGAATCACTATCACTATCAATATTGCATATTAATCTAAGCAAAAATTATTTAATAACAAGATATATTGCCCTGAACATGATTTGTAAATATTTGTAAACTACTACATTTGCTACAAAACTGACTAAAATAATCAAACTATAAATTATAGTTTATAATTAGTATTATTTTTCACTTTTCAAATTAGTTCTGTAGGCACTATAATATTGAATGTTAGCAAACCTTCTGGGTCTAGATCGATACTGATCCCTTGATTGGTTTTGTTAATGTGATGTAGACTGAGATATAACTGGGAAGAGGTGATCTTAATTGAGCAAATGCCACTGTAAAACTGAGCTGTGGGCAAGGAAGTGGGACTTATTTTTAATGATTAATGTGGGAGGACCTAGCCCTGCCTACTGGGGAATGGTGCTACCTGTCCTAGATTATATATGCCCTACCTGGTGCTGCCCATTGTCCTAGGTTATACAAGAAAGCAGGCTGACCAAGGCATGAGAAGTTAGCCAGTAAGCTATACTCCTCCATGACCTCTGCTTTGGTTCCTGCCTCAGTGTTCCTGTCCACTGTGTTCCTTCCCTGACTTCCCTCAGTGATGGCCTGAAAACTTTAAGAAGAAATAAGCACTTTTGATTGGGGTGTTTTATCACCCTCATAGAAACCCCAATTAAGACAAATGAGTACAGTTTTGTGGCAAACATAAACCTGGGCTTTGTCTTATGAACGAGAACTGAGAAGTGTTCCTAACGTTTACACATCCATACTCTTCCAGAATGCTGTTTCAGTGCTAAAGTCATTGCATCATAAATTTCTTCATCAATTTCTGTTAGGTCACAGAATATGGTGCCTATTGTAGTGAGAATTTAATATCATCTCAAAATTAATAACAGGAGTATGCAAATATGTGTGTGTGTATGCTCTATGCATGCATATTTGTATATTATCTTTCTTAAGAACAAAATCAAGCATTACATTTAATATCTGACAAGTTTTAAAGCAGTTATATTTACTACTATTTTAAACATGAAGTCTTTGAAAAGCAACAAAGATGAACTCAATTGGAAAGCTGGAGTAAGTGAGATTAAAAGTTCAACTTTACTCATGATTATTAATTGATTGTACTTTCTTTTCATATCATACTGTGGAATGTAAAGTGGAGGACATTGAAGTAGAGAATATTTTCTAAAAGTCCCCTCAAGCTCATATTGAGGAATAGGTGGAAAATGAGTTTTTTGTCACTAAGGAAAATATGTATGGAAATATTTTTGCTGAACCAAAATCTTTTTTTGAGTAAGTGACTATTGTTTGTGTTTAAGTCAGAACAAGGTAAAAACATCTCTAAATCTGATCCATAGAAAACCTTCATATAGCACCTAAGCATTGTTTGCTAGGAGATTCAAGATGGTAAGGGTATAGGGTCTACCAAAGAAGCTCAGGAAACGCACTTCCTGAAAGGTACCATGATTAATATTAACAGTGTGGCAATGACATTGCTTTAAAATTTTCTGATAATTTTAATGTTTATATCTCTATGCAGTATGAATGCTTTATGTATCATCTCTGCTTATGTTGGAATAATTTTAATCATTATAAACATCAAATATAAAGTTTCTCTTTATCTTTCATTGATGTTAGATGATTAGAAATATAAACTATATTCAGTGCCTTAAAGATCTTAGAGTTTCAAAGGTCATGTTTATAAGAATGCCTTCGATTATGAAAATATTCTTCACATAATACAGACTTCTCTCTCTAAAAATAACATTATTGAGTATTTCTCATTATTTCAATGAGACAACTTCATAATGATAATTTGTTAATGATATAATTACACCTTGAAAATTCTTTCCTATCTGTGATCAGTAAATGATGCTTCTAATATATCACATTAATAATTGGCCCCTCAGAGCTTGTACTGGAATGGGAAGTCAGCCAGGTCATGAACACTCATTTTGGAAAGGACACAAGAAAGATTATCATTGGTGGCCATGTAAATAGCCCAAGAATCACTTTACTTATTTCTACATGTTAATTATGTCTCTTAGAATTATTCTAGCTTTACATTTACAACCCAGCATCATTTAACATTAATTAAACCTTAAAAAACAGAAATAAACCAAAAGTATTAAAATAAACAACAATTGTGTCTAATTAGGGTATTGGACCATAGGGTTGTTTACTAGGAAACCTTAGAAAGTAGATTTTATAAGAATAATGGAAGGTGTTCCCAATATCCTTATTTATCACTTTGGTGAGCACGTAGGTTTGATAAAAAAAAAAAATAGTGTTGGGACTAGAGAGATGGAGGAGCAGTGGCTGCCCTCCAGAGGATCCAGGTTCAATACCCAGCATCCATATGGTGACTCATAACTGCCTATTACTCCAGTTCCAGGGGCTGTGATGCCAATGCACATGAATAAAATTAAATAAATAATATAGAAAGAATTGTTTCAAAAATGGATACTGCTATCGATGTTTGTCCATAACAAAGAATCCTCATATATATGCATAGGTAGTATTGAAGCTGCATCAGGCTGCCCTTCAATGACGAGGGATGACACGCCTAACCAAGCTCTTGTCCTTCTCACAGGAAGAATGTCTGAAACCGTACTACCATTAGCATTTGCTCTTTCAGAGATGGCAATTATAATGCTAGCCAATGACTTATTTAAAATATATTTGCTGGCATGGCTTCTCCCAGGTGAAGTTTCTGTGATAAGTGGGATGGGATAGCTTAGATCAACCTGAATGCTGTTGAGAGATCTGATGCACTTAGAGCTAAAATTAATTAGGATCCTGTTCATGGCACTTTATCACGGTGACACGGGAACACTTCTTTAAAATACATCTGCAGAGTCTGCTTTAGCATAAAATAAAGAGCTTCCTATTCGCTAAGAGTTACAGCATTCAAGCAGCGAGTCAGTGAGCGAAAAGGGCTAACAGCAAAGAAGAGAAAAGATTAGGTGAGGATCTACTGGCAGGCTAGATGGGACAAGGGAGAGGGAGTTGATGCAGGCTTTTGAACCAGAAGAGACGTTTCAGGATACAAGGGGGTCATATCAAAAAGGACAAGCAATGAACAGGTTCAAGGAGGCGGAAAGGTGGGATGACGGAGGTGAAAAAGGAAAACTATCCAGGCAGCCTCATGCTGGAGAGAGATGATGACAGGGAAGCCAGGGGGCAACCACGATCAGTGTCCACCTGCCAGTCAATAATTTCCATAAAGAAGCTTTTGTAGAATCAACATGGATCAAATAGCCAAAGCCTGGCAATTCTATGATGTACTCTTATTTGAAGAATATGTTCAATTTCTTTGTCAATGAAGACAAGTTTATGATATTTTTTGTCAGAAACTTTAAGTCTGAGTGGTTATATTACAAAATCATTAACAGGAACATGACTGCAAACCTTGGGGGGGGGAACAAACCTATGATAATTATAATAACATGTATTTGCTCTTTTCGTTTGGGAGAAATGAATATTTTAAAAATATATATATTATAGGAAAGTTCTGAATGAAAGAAAAAGAACTACAATGAAGTCCATGGCTGCAGTTACTTAAAGGCCAATTTGATACATATTTCTGAAAAGAGAGAGAGAAAAAAAAAAGAAACAGGAAGCAAAGTGCCAGAGATCAGAACACGGACCACCCTGAATTGAGAACAAAACTTTAGCCCTTCAATCCTGCCTTGTGAGGCATTAAGCTACTCAAATCACCAACAGCTTAAGTTACTAGGATGTAAAATGAGGATGATAATAATCATCATTTATTCATTGAGAGAATGAAAAAAAAGTTAATACCAACAAAGCATGGGGAAGTACACACTGCTCTTAGCAGCAGCTGATTCCAGACATGAATAAACTTATAATTCAAGCTATTGGTTCTGTATTGAAGTTTTAATTCTTATTAACAAAGTAATGAACAAATGTAGTGTGGGTAGAGATAGGAGTATGAATATAACAAAATGTGCTGAATGATTTAATATAAACTCTTATTCTCTCTGTTATCCTGAAGAATGTGGGGCTCAGAGGAGTACTTACATACGTGTTTTCACGTCATGATTCAATGCATCGTCTTTTCCTTTTGATGAGAACAAAACCCCAAAATCAGTCACACGAGTCATTCATTGTCAGTTTTCAGCGTAATATTAAAGGCCACAGTTGCTAAGCAAGTTCTTGGCATGAGAATAGTCAATTTAAATAGCACAATATGGATAGGATAGATAAAAGAGAGCACATTGCCGCTGGCCATCTTAATTCACTCTTTCCTTTGAATTAAATCCTTGAGTCAGAAAGTAGAAGATGGAATGGTTGGAAAATTCTGTTATAATGTCAACCAGTTAAAGGGCCTGCATGGAGAATTCCTACCTGAAACTTCAGAAGTCTTTATGGATGCAACTCAAACTCGTGAATAGAATTCTGATGAATATCTTACTTTTTCTTCAGCACGGTGGGTCTTGATAAAATCCTACAGTCTGCATGTTTCTTCTTTGCTACATGACTCCTTCCATTTCAAAGGGAGGGCTGTGTTTATTAAACGTCTGAATTTTCTGTAGTTGAAACTGATGTAGACTGGTAAACCATGCCACTGCTCTGGGCTCTGGAGAAATAGCTACTCTGTGAGTATTGCTTAATTTTTAACTGCTTGGTTGTCATTGCCCTAAGTCTGTAAGACCTAATGAAATGAGGAGATATGAAGCCTTTGCATGTGTTATAGTGTTCTTGTAAATCTCCCATGGAGAAGTTGTAAGCAATTGGTATGGTCCAGAGGAGACCCCAAGGGAAGTATGGAGAGGAAAACAAAACTATGAAATAAGAGGCAAAGGAACTCATGCAAATAAAATATTATAGTGGCAGAGAAGCAACCAGGATCACATAGCCATAAGGCTGACGGATTCCATTAAGAACACCACCAACAACCAGTGACTAAAGTCGCAGGTCATTTTCAAGACATGAGGAGAAAAGAGCTTGGACTATTTCCACGCTTCAGAAAATCATATAGAATGCCTTATGATGTATGTACATAGGATACTAAAGTTTTAAGTGAACAAATGAGAGGGTATTTACTTGGCCCTGGCTTCATGTCCACATGCCCTTTTTTACTGGGAGCCAATACTCATTGGATCAGTCATGCTTGCTAGACTTTTCACCTCAGAGATGTGGGGTAAGATATGTATTGCTATCAACTATGCACACAGTGGCTAAATATTACTCTGTCATGAATTGTGTTTCTAAGTCAGACATGTCAGTGTTATATACTGATGAAGTACGTAGTGATTTTAAGGCCAAGGGGATCTTGTTAATTAAGCAGCAAATTAAAATAACATGAATACAATGGTAAGTTCTTATCCAAATTCTTTGGGAATCCATTTGAAAGAATCACAGTGCTACATTAGTTCATAATGACTAATATTATTATAATTAATATTAAGTGATAATATAATGAATGACTTTTTGTTCCAAGATCACATATTCGTGAAAGCATGCATTCTTGAAAGCATGTGCTAGCTTTTGACTTGGGAGCAATGGGAGGGAACAAAACCACTGACGAAAACAAAACCAATCCTTCTGTTTCTTTATAACTCAGCATTTTCCTTTTGAATTGCTTGGCTGGCTTCCTATGTGTTTAGACCAGGACATTTTCCATTATGCTATGATGTTCCAAAAGAACAGAGGTGAGTGTAATAATCTCCTAAAGTGAGTTCTAAGGTTTTGAAGCCCAAAATGTACACAGGGCAATAACATGTTTGCTTTAAGAGCTTTTGAAATCTAAGTACTGACCTCTGTGTGCCCACTAATGCCTGATAATTGAATGTAGACACTGAGGATTGGAAAATAAGGTACTTATGAGGCAAGGATCATATTCAAACCAGCCCTTGTAACAGAGGAGCACAGCTTATCTGAGATTGTATGTCCTGCCTCAAAGAACCTCAATAATCATAAGCAGTGGGAGATTCCCACTTTCCAGAGTGAGGGCAGTACAAATCTTGCTGTAGGTCGCAGGAAAGAGAAATAAGAAACAAGGGTGCTGAAGGGGTTCATATGGCAGTTGCCCCCGGAAAATGGGTACCAACTCACATCTTGAAGTTTAATGATAAGCTGTGACTTTTTCTTGCTTACTGCATGTAGTATTTTATTGCATTTGCCTTAGGCCAGTTTGGATAGACTCTTTCCACTATGAAGATGGCATGTTGATTGCTAACCTTGACAGTTTGTACATGGTATTTTCTGTGACATAGTTCTTCTGAGGGTTATCTAAGGCAGAATATGAACTTTTTACTATACATAAAAGCAATGTGATATTGTGGTTCTATTGTTTTAGATTTTAATTTTTGAGACATTGTCTCACAATGTAGCCGAGGGTTAACCTCAACTCATGACAATCCCCTAGCCTCAGGCATCTGAATCCAAGGAGTATAGATGGAAGCCACTTTGCCTGTGTAGTTTAAAATTACAACTGCCTCTGGTGACAAGCATGAGAATATGACAGGATTGTTAAGATATTTTTCCAAAAACTTTATGATCTAAGGAATGACTGCTGATTGGAGGTACAAAGAAAGTGGGTATTTGAAATGGGATATAATCTTGGTACATATCTTATGAGTACTAGTGCAATAATAACTAAGAATGTGTAATATATAAATAATTATTTGATAATGCAGTGATAGATTATTTAAAATTTGAAAGAATCTCTCCTCAGATAAAATGGATATCAAGTATCCTTTCATGCCACAGGTGCGTATTTCTCTCCGCTCCTCTCTCCCCTCCCCCCTTCTCCCGTCCCCTCCCCTCCCTCTTCCCCCCCTCCCCTCCCCTCCCACCTCCCCTCCTCTCTTCTCTCATGTGCACACACACACACACACACACACACACACACACACAGGAAAGAGAGAGAGAGAGAGAGAGAGAGATTAAAAACTCAAAACTTAAATGAAGTGAAACTTAGCAGAGATGTTTGAACTGGTTGAAAACAAAAAAGTGTGGATCCTGTCCAGCTATCGTGAATGGAAAGGAGGGATATGTTTTTCCTATGTTATAGTGAAATTGGCCTTCACTCTTTTTGATCTCTGAGGTAGAAACTGACAGTGTACAGTGATTTGTTTGTTTAATGGCTATGATTTACCACTTTCCAAGGAGTCATTTTTTTACTGTGACATTTTTAGGTCAAGAGATGTGTGCCCTCGGTTCAAATGTAGGTCGCTGTCCTTTAGTGAACCTCTGCAACAGATCTTACACATTCAGCGATTTTAAACTTCAAGATATTAACAGCAGTTCCAGCCGCAAGTCTCATATTCCATCCACATCCTTTTGCTGAGTGTACCTTCTATTTCACCCCTTCAGGGCATCTCAAATGGTTCGGCTTTCATTTAAACCAAATGGATGAACTTATAGGTGGGGTCAGGTTTTAGGCAAATTTCTTTTTTCCATTTACCTATCCTGTTTTCTACTTTCAAAAGAATCAACAAAGTTGTATCCCCCGACAATTCCATTGACTTGACTTCTGATTAATAATAATAATAATAATAATAATAATAATAATAATAATGCCTAGAATTCTGAGGTACATTTTTTTGGGAACTACACTGGGTAAGAAACTTTTTAAAGTAAAAATTTTTAAACTTTTCTTCAGTGTGTTTTCAGATGAAGTAGTCATTATGACAGCTCATATCAGTCCTCCTGATGTTTTTGATGGTCTAAGATCCCGTGTCTTTGCTAGGTTTTGCAGGGTCTTTGACCTCCTCTGCAACATCCTCAGGTAATTGAGCCATAGTTTTGAGCTGTTAGCTTGACACCATAGGTGGGTTTGCTTTTAAAAAGAACAACATCATGTTTCTTTTAGGTACAGTTACAAACTCATATTCTGCCTTTGTAGAACACCGGGTGAAGCATGTCTGAGCATCACTGTGCACAGATTGATGAGATAATTATGGTAATGACTTGCCGTGGTTGTAATTGGTATAGCATAATTTTTCATAAGAATTTGGCTAAAGTGAAGTAAATGCCACAGTTACTTGGCATGAAAGAGCATATCTTTATATTAATCATTAGAGGCAGACAATGAAAAAAGAGGTTTATTTCTTTTCTATATTTAAAATGTTTCTGCATGTTGCAAATTATTCTACAAACTGAATATGTGTTTTAAAATAATTTTACAAGGTAACAGTAAAATTGGATACTCTTGAGTAATGATATCAAATGAGACAGTATTATTTAAAATATTTGTTCAGAGAGGTATTAAAGTATTCCAACAAAAATAGAGAAGTTTACATGTGACTGATTGTCTGCAAATGAATGAGTAATTTCATGGTGACTTCCAAAATACCAATTCTTTAGTTTCTTTAGTTACAGCCTTTAGGATATTAAACATCCAGGACTAGGACAAAGGTCTAGGCAGTGGTCAAAAGGCACTGAAGAATGTAGATCTCGGGAGAGATTACAGATTCTTTCCAGAATGTTTGGGAATTCCATTATAAAACCAGGTTCTTTCTACCTAACACAATAATGTCAAAACACTATCTTACTCTTTCTGTCTGCCTACCTCTCTTCCTCTCACTCTCCCTCCCTCCCTCCCTCTTACTCTCTCTTCTCCCACACACAATTGTTGTCTCCTCTCCTCTTTATTCCTCATACACCATCAATTTCTCCCTTCTCTCCCTGTATCCTTCTCCTTCTTTCCCTCTTCCTTTTCCTTTCCTTTCTTTGCTTGCCCTCTACCCCATTCCCTGTTATTCACTCAGACTCCTACAGTCTTGAGCCAATTCTTGGGATTAGGAGGGACTTCAGACAATAATTTTCTATCACATATGTCATGCAGATTTAGAAATGGACTCCAGTCAATATTATCATTTTACTCAAAATTCCATAGGTAAGATTATTAACATTCCAAAAACATATCTTCAATGCTTAGGTACATTAGTGTTTTTAAAATATATATCATTACTTTGTATTAATTTCTCACAGGTTTTCTAATGTTTAGTCCTGCAAGAATTTATCCAAATCTTAGAATATGCTATTAGATTTAAATATTCAATTATTTTATTCAGGTCTGCCTTTTCTTAAAATTTTTGGTACTGTGATTGCAACTAATGAATCATAGAGAAAACTTTGTGATAAGAGCTTGTCTACAGCAGAGGAGGTAATAAAATTCTATTTCAATTATCCATTTAATGCTTCCTTTAATAAATATTTAATACCCAGTGAGTGTCAGGCACTGTAATATGTATACATAATATGCTGCAAATATCGAAGAGTTGGTAAAGAACAAAAACAGTGCTTCTGCTGACTTCACCTTCAAAGCACAGTTAGAAATGTTTGACAGGAGCTACAAGAATACAAGGAATGCATGTTTTAGAGAGGAGGCTATAGGCTATGTTAGCTGCCCAGTCCTGATCACCTGATCACATCAAAGGACATGCTGAAATTTGATGATGCTTGGTATCTATCTATCTATCTATCTATCTATCTATCTATCTATCTATCTATCAACTGTCTCTTTCTTTCTTTCTTTCTTTCTTTCTTTCTTTCTTTCTTTCTTTCTTTCTTTCTTCTTTCTTTCTTCTTCCTTCCTTCCTTCCTTCCTTCCTTCCTTCCTTCCTTCCTTCCTTCATTTTTTCTTTCTATCCATTCATCCATTGGTTATGGGGACCCACAGAAAGTCCAGAAGAAAATTACATAACCTATTTAAAATGTATCATTCTGACTACTGTGGAACAGGCTGAGAATTCTAAAAGAAAATGCAAATGATCCCATTTAAAGAATACTGAAAACCATTCAGAGGTTGATGGGAACTTAATGCAAGAAAAAGAAAGAAGAATGTGGACATTAGATTCTTCCTGAAACTTAAAGTAATGGGATTTGCTGATGCTCAGGGTTTGAGATGTAAGTGAGAAGAGTTTGAGGTGCTTCTCCACCTTCTAACTGCGGACGTCTACCAATTATGCCAGTAGGTATATAAGACAAATTTGGAGTTTAAAATAGAGGTTAGAGTGGGATTTATAAGCTTAAGTGTGACTTTAAGTCATGAGACTGAATAAACTTACATTGTGAGTGTTTTAACATAGAGACAGAAGCAATGTTTGTGTTCCAGGACACTAATCAGAATGAAGGGGAAATAACTGTTAATGGAAGTTAACTTATGAAGGACATAGGAGGCTGGAGGCAAACCATGAATAAATGCTGCCCATGGTTCCAAACAAAGATAGGACTGAGAGGAAGAATTGCCCACGTTCACAAAGTTTTGCCTATAAAGTAAAATGAGAATCTCTGGGTGAGATAGAATCGAAAAAATGAGATATTAGTAGCTTTGCCCAGAAAGGTATTATGAGGTACCAGGCATAGTCGAACTCTAATCCCAGTACTTATGAATTTAAAGTCAGCCCAGTCTACATAGAGAGTTGCAGACCAGCCAGGGATATAAGGGGATATCAGTTTTCTCTAATTCAATGTCATTCGGTATATCAATCACACTCCAGAGCAAGCCCTCTTCACTGGAGGGTTGACCTGTAGAACAAACTCCATGTTTTATTTTGTTTTGGTTGGCGGGGGCGGGGGGGGGGCAGGGCTGTGTTTGTTTGTACATTTTTTTGTCTTACTGTTATTCTATTTAATTTTCAGTTTTTATTTTCACTTGTTTTTGCTTCACATGGTGGGGGAAGAGAGAAATAGTGGGGAGATCATGAACCTGGGAATATGTAGGGAGGGGAAGAACCTGTTCAAAATACATTTTATTTAAAAAAAAATAAATGGAAAATTTAAAAAGAATTTATGAGGTGTTAGGAGCAAAATTGGATGTTTTATTTATTCTAAATAAAAGAATAAACTTGGTGTTAGAGAAAGAAATGGGGAAAGTATTTCTAATATATGCTATTGAAATTGAAATTAAGAGAGACCAGAGTAGAGATAATTTGGAACAGATAACCAACACTCATGAAATTTGGGAAGAAAAACAACAACAAAAACTAAAACAAAGAAACAAGTATAAGCTTCTTTAAATATTTACATAAAGATATGCATAAAGAGTTTAAATGAAGTTAACTTAAGGCAGTAACAACGCCTTAGAAAATACCATAGGCTAACAAATAATGTACACATTACCTTGTTTGGAGTTGTTGGCAGGTAAGATCCTCTAGCTTCCTAATCATCACAGGCTATTTCTCTTAGTTACAGCCCAGAAACTTAAGGCAAGGCTGCACTGCTGAAGACACTACATGCTTTAGCCATAGAACACGCAGCAATTATGGTACTGACAAGAGGCTTCATCCCGACTGGCTGGTTTTCATCGTGCTTGAACATACTATGCACTGTGACCACTTCAAGTTACAGTAACAGCTGACCTGGCAAATCTGCCACTGGATGTAAAAGTGGCCTGATGTAACAGGAGTAACAAGTACGTTCTGATTGTATTTAATGCCCACTCCCAAATAAAAATACTAGGAAACCTATATTGAGCCTCAAACCAGTGGCTTGACAGGAGAACTGACAACTATTAATCTGCTGGGTGAGCACATAGTGGAACTATTAACGACTTACCATTGGACCCCAAAATTTAGCCTCATCTAAAGAGACCTCTCTTTTCAATAGATGTCCGTGAACCCAGAGATCCATAACTGATGGAGGTGCAGAATATGAGACACTACAGAGTGCTCAACTTTAATTGGAACATCTATATTATATTCTCTCCTTCTAAGACACTGTAATTACTGTAGATGAGTGGGTGGGAAGATTGTAGGATCCGAAGTTGGTGGGTAACTACAGCAAAACAATTCTTTGTGGACACAGCAGAACTGCACATAGGAAAGTACAGAAGTACAGAAAACTTGCACAAGTTCAAGCCAGAGAAAACTCCAGCCTAGAGCTGGGAGTCAGGTATAAAACTCCACTTCTAGCTAAGAAGTTACTTAAGCAATTGATAGCTGTTGTGATAGTGGAAGTAATTTTTCTAAGTATGTGGTCCCAGGCAGGTTGATCACATACCAGTGGAAGGCCATACATTCAAAAGTATATGTGCAGCATAGACTGCATTTGATAGGAAGAAATTGACTTACATGGATAAGAAAACACCAACTGATTACACAATGCCAAATGGTTAGAATTAAGAGCATAGATAAAACTCATACTTTACAGATAGAGCAAATTATATTTATGCATTTAAGATTACATATGTACAAGTATATATTAAAAATGTAAAATTAATATAATAAAGGAGATAGCAAGAAGAGGTATGTGGGAGGCTTAGGGAAGGTAGTAGAAAAGGAAGGTAAAATGATGAAATTATATTCTAATCTCAGAAAAAAAAAAGAATAAAAAGAAGAGAGAAAGTTTGGTGAAATGGAAGAGGGGTGGATCTGGGCAAAGTCTCAGGAAGGGCATTGAACATAATCAAATTACATCGTACAAAATTCTCAAAGAACTCATAAAGATGAAGAATAAAAGATTTGATATTAATCTCGATCTTAAAATTTGAAGAGAACTTCAAGAGCCATCTGTGCTAGGCGGGGCAGTGCTTCAAGGATATTGAACTGATTGAAAAATTACTGGTGGGAAGTCCAAGACAGATTTTAATGATGGATTGTAAATTGCTGTGGATGGAGGGAAAGGGTGACATAGTTGGAGAGGACAATTGAAATACAGAAAAAGGAAGTCCCTGCCGTGGATTTGGGTTATATTTCCTGATGAGATGCTTGTAGAGAAAATACGTTGCTCTTTCCTGGCATCTGAGACTGTCTGACAAATTCTCTAAGCCCTGAGATGCAAAGGAAAAGAGGAGCAAAACAAAAGCCAAACATTTCAGCTTTACCATGTGATATTTATTTTTGTGAAATAGATGTCTCATTTAGTGTTGCACATTCTGCCGTCTCATTCTCTGAACCTTGAATTACTGTTGCTCTCTGTGTTCATCTTTATAGGAGATGATAGCTCAGACAGAACTGCTAGCAAATCTCCTGTCTTTCTGTCTTTTTTTTTTTCCTTAGCTCAACCTGGCACCCTTCTGCTCAGTGTCATCAAAAACAAAGCAATGAACTAGATCCTGAGATACGTGTAATTGCAACAATTAATGATTTTATCAATGACATGTAGACTGTTAGGCTATAAATATGAGGTATCTTGAACAAATCAATGTGTGTACATTCAGAGGATAGATAAAAAGGGACCAAGGACAATGTTCAAGATTGGTCCAGACACTTAATTGAAGATTAAACAAATCTAGTGTTGAAGGATTGGATTTGGCACTTGCCTCTGTTGGAGAAGCTCTACACAGGGTAGGCTTTCTAGAGCTAAAAAAGGATTTGTGCCTGGCAGCTAGCAACAACCCCTGAGCCTCCAGTAGCATGAAGCCATGTTTCTCTTCCAGGGCTTGATGTCTCACCAGTATACACAGAGAGACACTTGGTTCCACCTTGGTTCCTTTGCACTTCCATGGAAGCCTACACACACAGAGGTGGGCTGGCTTGCTTTGAAGTAAGTGCTTCTCTCCAGCTCTGAAGATCCAGTAGGCTTCTTGCTTGCCCATTTTGCAATCTGTCTGAATCCATGCAAATTTCTTCTGCTAATTCTAACAGGGTACATGTGCCTCTAGGTTTGATGTCTGGAACACAATAGATGCCCAGCAAATGCATGTGCTATCTCAGAGAGATGGATCTCATGAGGTGGACACTTTGAGTACAAGCATATTTCTCCTTGCACATTTTCATAGGAGGATCAAAAGGAATGAGCTTAAAATTGAAAGTAAGTAAACATAGGCGATTCTCTACTTCTACACATAACATTTTCTAGATAATATATGTAGAGGACCCAACATTAGATTTAGAGATTCACCGATTAGAAGTTGAACATTTTAAAACATACAAATGCATAAACACCGGCACAACACAACATTCAGTTGCTTTCTAACTAGATCTCCCCTTTAGGTATGACTTCATGTTTGAACTAGTATGCTCTATATTTTATTTCATCTTATTTTCCATTTTCATTCATATTTTTACCTTTATTGGGAACACTGAGAGGCAGAACCTTAAGGTTTCCCCCTGAAAACACACCTAAGCATTGCATTATGTAGATTACCTCAAGTTTATTAAAAAAAATTCTTTTTTGTTTCTAGCTCTTTAAAATTTTTAATTAGTTATCTTGGAGTATTTCATACGTGAAACTCTATTTACATAATTTTACCCTTCTCCCACCTGTAATTCTTCCTTTGTTTCCTGTCAAATAAATTATCTGTCCTTTAATTATTGTTACATATATCTTATATGTGGATGTAGATGTAGATGATGTAGATGTAGATGCAGATGATGTATATGTATATGTTGTATATGTAGTATATGATGTATATAATATATATGCATATGTATATATAAATACAGATTGATACATTCATTTATTTTAACACTACACATCTATCTCTAGATAAGAACAACATCTCACTGAACATTTCAAACCAGAAACTCCTGTATAAATGAACATGTGCTGCAGAGAGAGGGAGAGAGAGAGAGAGAACACTGTGGCTGACAGCTCTACCACATGATATTTTATTTTATATTTGCTTATGAGTTTATGAACAAAATTCCAAATATACCCAGCAATTAGGCCTAAGGTATCAAGGTCTAATGAGGACAGCTAATCTAAAGACAAAGCATCAACGTTTGGGCTTTGGTTAGGAAATAAATATGATGTTTATGAAGGCAGTTGTGAGATTAAGGCAGAGTGCTAATATGTGTTACACACTCAATCAAGCAGCAGGCAGTATACACACCTACACATATATGCACACATCACACACATATGTCACACATTACACACATGCACATCATACACACACACACACACACACACAAATATCCATTACCTGCACAGATCTTGTATTATCTTATTATGCATTTAATTTTTCATATTATAAGAATGAGGTTCAAACGCATGAGTTATTTGCCCTGGGTCATAAAGACAACCCCTGGTGAATCTGGTGGCCCAGTTCTCTGTTAAAGTACTAACAACTACAAGGTATTTTGGGTGATCTATAACATAACCTGAAGGCAACACAAATTGGCTACAGGGGTTCTCATCTTCAGGCACTTTGATCCTTGGGATTTTGTCATGCTGTAGCAATTTCCTGGCAGGGAAGAACAATTAGGTTCCCATGAAATACCCTGGCATCTGTCCATCCCTCATGAATGGAGCATGACATACCCCCTCCACAGACATCACAGAAGACACGCTGGGTTAAGGCTAATATGTTCTTTTAATAGTTACTTCTGGAAGCCAACCAAGAGCAGCCATCATTTGAATTTGGCATGATTTCATTGATGCTTGTTGCTCATAATTTCATTATTCTCCAGATGTTAACATATTTTTCTGTGATACTAATTTTTCTTTTGCCAATTAACTCTTGTCAGATTTGTGAGTCAGTTCTTTCTTGGATTATTTATTTGCACATGGATTTGTCTAAGATGTAAGCTTCCAGGGGAGACTGAATCTTCAATGGACCTAGTATGGTGACTCTGGAAGGGTATGTAGTTATCAACACTGGCATATCTAATGAATAGGTAAAAGTGTGTATATATATATATACACATTTTATACACACTATATATATATATATATATATATATATATATATATATATATACACACATATATAGAGAGAGTGTAAGATGTATATATGTATCTATCTATATATATGGAGAGAGAGACAGAGAGAGAGAGTAAGATATTAAACCAGGATATCTAAATATATTTTTAGTAATTAGGAAATAACAGTAGAAAGTTAACTCTTATGTAGTAAAAACTGAAGTCAAAAGCCATTTATTCATATTGGGACCTAATAAAACAAATAATTTTTAAAATGTTAATATCAGTGTACAAAAAAACTCTTGCTAAAACTCTTCCTATTTTTCTTTTCAATTAAAAATAGTACTCTGAATAATACTCTTATTATGCATTCCACCTCTTGGGTCTGTGTGCTTCATTAACTGTCAATTTGTTACCTTAATTTTAATCACTCCCTATAAAATAGAATTAAAATTTTAAAGTCTTCTTTCATTTCTTTTAGACTAGACTCCTATAACTTTGTTGATTTAAAACTGTGACTCAAAAAAAAAAAAAAAAAAAAAACCTGTGACTCCTGTTAGCCTCTCTTCCTTCTGAGGTGCTGAATGTTAAGTAGAAATCTTTTGGGGGTTAGGAGGGGCTCCAGCAGGCATTGTGTGTGATATGTCTGGTACATATTGAAACTGTCCTCTTGTTGTCTGTCTGAGCAACTGAAGCCCACAGAAGAGTGGCATGAAATGTGTAGGAAGTACTGCCTGCAGCTGCTGTTGACTGGAGGTTGGACAATGATATCCTGTGAAGCGCCTCTGTTCTATGCAAAGAGGAAACTCCTTTTCAATTCAAGCTCCAAGCTTAAAGGGCGACCCTTCCCTGCCAAAGCAGGTTCAGCATTCCTCACTGATACAATTTGCAATAAGAAAAGGCAGCTACTGGCCTAGAGGACACTGAGCCTGTAACCTACAGAGTGTTAAAAAGAAAGGGCCACGGTGCATACTAATGTGGTTAACAAAAGAAAGCAATAGCCCTCAATTGAATGAACTGGAATGAAAATATTTAAAATGTCACAAACTAAGAAGTGGTCAGGTCTACCCAGTAATTGGGGTGGGGCCAAGATCCAGAGCAGATCCTTTTAAAACGCCCCTTTCCTGAGAAAATTAGAGGGGCTATAAAGTCAACCACTGAGTATCTATTTTGAAGCTTTTACTTGTGGTATCAAGTCTGTTATACTAAATTTCTGAATGGCCAGGAAGTGCCTATTTAATTCATAGTATGGACATTCTTTGCCCAGAATGATCAATAGTACAGAAAGACCTTATTCTTCTTGTGTGTTCTCCTCTGGGCTAGAACATTGCAAATGTGTGCAGGTGTGCATGAATCTGCTGAGCATTCTTTTAAAAAGGCTGCCTCTGAGGCTGAGTTCTGGGGTATCCCTTAGAAGACTCCCTATCATCTCCACCAAGCTTCCTGTAGGTATAGTTGGTGGATTATCTCAAGAAGCAATGTTTTCGGTTATAAAATCCTGTGTATGGGTGCAAATGTACTCCTAATATACTTCCAGTTTCTCAAGGATCTTTAGAATATTACCAATTGTTCTCCATAAACCAAGCTAACATGAGTGGGTCTCTCCCTCCCTCCCCTTCCCTCTCTCTTCCCCTCCTGCTCCCCCCTCTCCCTCTCTCTTATCAACATCGGGGTCTCTTTTACACCCTGAGCCTAGCTTCTAACTTAACATCACCTCATCACCTATAGAGATTTTCTGGTCAGACTAACTAGCTTTTTGAATTCACACTTTCTAAGTTGTAAACTCTAGTCTTCCAGAGAAAAAGGAAGTCATGTGGGTAGGGATTCCTGGTGCTGTCTTGAAGATGGCTGTTGTGTTTCTCATGCTCCGAGGAGGAGGCTAACATATGGATATATTGTGGGGCTGCCTGTGCCATCTCTTAAATTGCCAGACCACATTGTAAGGCACAGCAGATGGCCAGAGCAGCAGGACATGCCAAACGATGCACTGCAGAGCCCTTCCGCAGGATCCTCTTCTCATACCAGTAGCAGAGCTTAAGAATATGCGGAGGGCCTTTCACTAAGACAAATGATCTGGTGGCTCTTCAGATGGTGCTATCAAAATTGTCATATAGGGTGGGTGATTTACCTCTTCTGTGCGCTGGCAAGTCACCATTGTGTGAGAGAAAGAAAAAAAAAAAACTTACTGGAAGTTTTCAACTGTTAACTTTTTTTTTTTTTTAAACTCCGTGAATTTGGGCAGAAAGTACTTCTCTGAATATTTTGTCCTTCTGCACAACATAGACAGCCACCTTATTTTGTTTCCCTCTTAATGTCTCTCTCTTGTGCTCTAAAACCCTCTGACCAGGACTGTATGACTGAGCTCTTATGTTATCAGTAACCTTTAACCTTATTTTCTCTTTGAGGACAGCGCCTTCCCATAATGCTTTGCTCTTCCTGTAAAAAAAAATTCTAGTCTACATATTCTTTAAGACACACCCCCCATTCTAACTCTTCCCAAAGCTGTTCCTTTATGCTTTCCAGATTCATTCATTTGGTGTGTGAGTACCACTTTATAACAGATATTTGATTCCTTTATTGTTTAACTTTTGAACTTGGATTCATTCTCTCATCATTTAGCAAAGATCTTTGTAAAAGTAACAGATATCATGAAAATTTGGAAATCCAAGTTAGTGAATACATGGAGTCTTACTAGGGTATGGCAATTAAAGGTGTAGCAAGGAGAGCAGGTATTGTTCTCCTGAAGACACAGGAGTTCCAAATCAGTGGTCATGAAAACATCAGCAAAGATGAAAGTAAGTAGGCCAAGATCTATGTCCATAATTCCTTTCCTCGCATCAATGAAGCAAGGATAAAATATTTTCTTCTCCCTGGATATTTGCATCATGCTGGTCTGTATAGGATTTGCTCTGTTTACCAATAAGGGTTGCTTGTGTTTATCACTCTTAAGGCATAACCCCACCCCTTTACCCAGGAGACTTCCTTTCCCAGGAATTCTCTAAGCTCCCTCTTGATTTGTGTAGCATAGACTGGATTCAGAAATTTATTGTCAGTTGCCATAATCATGCTTCAGAAAGTCATTATTTTGTTTTGAATTAAATTTGAAATCCTTCCTTGGAATGAGCCCCAGCTCAGCTCAAGCCAATTGGCTTAATGTCTCCATCACCCAGTCATTCTACACAAGCCTTTTCCAAATTGTGCCATATTCTTGGAATGCTAGCTCTTACCAACTGCCAAGTTATCTCTCTTCTATCATCCAAATAGCTCATGCAATCCCACCTCTTCTACATAATCTTCCAAAACTATTTGGAAAAGGTCTAATAGCTTCTCTCTGTACCATCCAGTATAAGCATTAGCCACTTAAGACTCCCTCACTCCTCACTGCCCCAGTAGCATCCTTAATCTTGAGGTGGACATGATGCCACACACTTTGACCTAACATTCTTTGGCCACCTTTCCTTGATGCCCTTGTATGCATATTTTCTGCACATTTGGATACTTCTACCATCCTTGACTGGTTCCACAGAAACAGAGCTGTAACCAAAACTCTCTCTTCAGTGTTGAGCACCATGTTATGCTAAAATAGATAATTAATACATAAGGAGATTTCAGAGATTTGATTTTTTAATATACAAAGAATATAGAACATATTTAATGTTTTAAAATCCACAAGGACCCACTGGAGAAATTCTTTAGCCTTGAGCAAGGATGCCAGCTTCCATGGGGTTCTCGTTTCTCCAAGTTCATCCTGAGCTGCCATTGGTAGTAATTGCAGGCAGAACAAAGAAAAGAATAGTAGACACTCCCAGGGCTGAAGGAAAAGACCATGATAGGTCTTTCCCTGGGAAAAAAGTTGTAACAAGAAGAACAAGTAACTTAGGGCATTCAGGTACAAATGTCCTCCCTCTTTTAGAGAAGGCTGAAGACAGCCATGATAGAACATACTAGAATAGGATCTTGGCCTTGATATGTGCCTCACAGAGTGATCTATCAATGTGCATTTGTCCAGTGAGAAAAGGAATCCTTCTCTTTAGCTCCACAGCAAGAATGTTAGCTGGAGCAGAGATGGTGTTTCCTAGCTCATCTGTTTGAGGAAATAACAGGCTAGCAATGTCTTCTGGGGACAGTTTGAAAGGTCACAAAACAGTTCAGGAAACAAGATGTGTCTGGTTTTGATCCAGTAATGATCAAAAAAGACAAATACCATCCGCTGGACACCATTGCAGGGCAGGTATAAGATGAAAACACAGGGTCCTCTGTTAAAAATGGATTAAGAACTGTAAAAGAATAACAGCAAAGTGCTGAACCATGAAAGAGACCCTTCTGGGCAGGGGTTCCCGAGTGACTAGCCAGTCACTTCCTGCTTTGGGAAATGACCTTTGCCTGCAGACATCAATAGCATGGCTTTTTGTCAGGCCATCCAGGGCACAGGACTAATTCTAGTCTGCCCAAAATACCATTCTTCACAATACACCTTTGATGAACTAATATACAGTTTAGTTGCAAACTCCATTTTCCAAATACCTCTATACCAGAAAGTGATATCTTTTGCAAAGAATCAATATATTCAATTTGGTGCCTTCCTTGACATCTATATTAGTCATTTGAGGTTTTTAATTAGTAAACACATTTTGACTTGTACATCAACTGCTTGAACTCTCTGCCAGCCCACTTGTTTCAATTGTAAAATGAGGAATAAAAACTACCTCATTTCTGTGCTTACTTAGTATTTACTGAGGTTATACATTTGAATATTCTGGAGTATGCTAGCCTCTGCCTTTCATTTCCTCTTTCTTACCTTTTTGTTCAGTCTTCAATTTCTCAAAGCAACTTAATGGCCATGCACATGAACCTTTTTTCTGATCCAGGAAAAGCAGTCAAGTAAATGGCTGAGGAGTGTCACAGTCTGGTGCCACACACAGACTGATAATCCATGTTAAAACTGAGACCTGCAGTGCAGACCTGTAATCTTATCTATCCAGGAGACTGAATTGGAAAGGGTCACTTGTTAACACCTACCTTGATTACAACATGAGTCCAAGGCCAGTCTCAAAAACATAATATGTCCCCTTCTTCAAAAAGAAAAGGAAAAGAAGCCAGAGTTGGGGTGTGGGGAGGAGGATGAGGAAAGTGAAGAGGAAGAAACGGAGGAGAAAGAGGAAGAGGAGAAGGAGGTGAAGAAGAGCAAAAGGAGGGTGTAGTGTTAAGCATGTAGTTTAGTGGTAGAGTGCACGCCAAGGTTTTATGAGATCTGGGTTCAATACTTACAGCCAAACAAAGCAAGCAAGCAAACATAATCCACAGAGGATGCAGCCTTCTCTTTGGATACCCCTTATCTGTGATGGACTTGATCTAAAGAAGTTTGTAACCATCCAGCTGGGCAAAGAGATGGGAAAAAAGAATGAAAACCTCAGGTTGAGGAATGCATGGCCATTAAGTCAGTTTGAGAAACTACGGGCTGAACAAAGAGATAAGAGGGAGAAAGTGAGAAGAGGAGGCTAGTATACTTCAGAATATTCAAATGTAAAAGCTCAGTAAATACTAATTAAGCAGAGAAGTGAGTTAGTTTACATTCCTCATTATCTGCACAACAAGCTTCTGCACTGTAACTTCAGTCTACTAACAGCCTATTCCACTGCAGGGAGAACCAGATGAAAGGATGGTGAGGACTGGGTGAGGGATAAAGAGAGATAGAAAACAGATTCAGGACATACAGGCTGGATGCAGAGATGCTCAGATCTATTTGATCAACATGGGGGAAAACACTTTTGTCAAACTGTCTGCTTTGTTTAGAGGCTCTGCCATCCTCACCCATCATTAGCTCTTCAGCATTGATGCTGTCTCTATGTTTCAGCCACTGTTTGATGACCGATGTCCAGTGCATCTTTTTCCCATAGCAGATTTATTTAAATGTGCTGAACTTTTAGGCAGTCATCTAACAGAAACTACTGTAGTCTCTTTTCTTTACTCATAACCAAAGATGCACACCACACAAAGGATAACAAAACTATGTGGCGGATTAGGGGAATTTGATGCCACAGCAAACAAAGCATTATACTTTACAAATAATGGCTTTTCTGCCTCATGGGCATGGAGAAATAAGTTTTCCAACACATAATAAATTTATTAGCCTTTCCGACCTCATCATTCCTACCTTAACTTCGATGCAGCATCAAAGACAAGAACATCTGTTTGACAGCAATATTTTCAGTTCTGTGATTTTTACTCTTAGGAGCTGGCTGTCTCAACGTTGCTGCATGAGCTCCACCTGGTGGAGATATGGTGGATTGCCAGGTGTTGCATCTCACATAGGGAAAGACTCAGTGGGACGTTTTCACTACCAAAAGGCTTATTCACAGGGAAGTGTGTATTAAAATAAATTTGAACTCATTAGTATGATATACATCTTTAAAAGATCCTTTATCATCTACATCAAGATTCTCTCAACTTGGTAGTGTGAAATCGACATATTTTATCTCCACCCCCCCCTTTTGTGATTAGAATGATCTTATTTTCTATTTGTTCCGTTTTATTCCAGGCAGTTTTGCAAACTCAAGATATAACTCATCCTGTGCTTTCACCTTTCAACCTTACAGATCCAGGGAAGAGGAGTTTATTCTAAAGAAAGCATCAATAAGGGGGCTAGTAGTTTTCAGGGAACTGCCACACAATATTGCAAAATCCTGAGTGGATAAACATATGCCCCAGCTCCTCAAATTCTGAATGGGCAAAGATAAAATGAGCTGCTGGGAGAGGTCACACACTGGCTTCTCTGGACCTTCCCCAGCCATTTCCAGATATGCTTTGTGAGTCAATCCAAAGAGAAACCTAGAGACTAATGGAAACCATTCAAACCCAAGGAGGACATTGATACACTGTGAAGGAGTCAGCAGACATCATTCATTCCAGTCCCCAACCTTCTCCTTCTCCTTTCATTCTGGATACCTATTTGACCAAAGTACATTTATAGATAGAAGACATGAAGATCAAATGATGAAATGTTGTATTAAGAGGCTAACAGTTTGGTACAATCGAATATTTCCACGATTGATAATTTACTCTGCCTGTCAGTTGGACACCTCTCCACCCAGAGCTCTCTTCATTACTTCATTTAGGCTTTAGTATAAGGGTGTGCTGGCTGCCCACTATAACGTGTCACTTTGCATAGAGCAGAAATCAAAGATTCAGTCTGAAAAATTAATGCTAATTAGTGTCTCTGCTGAGTCTCACCTCTCAGTTCCTGAAGGGCACTTTGAGTCAGGGCTCTGTAGCTCACCAAAGACAGAGTAGGTCAATTGAAAGCGACAGTGGCTAATGAAGCTATGAGAAATATCTGAAGTTTTTAAGTTCCAACTCAGGAACAACAACATTATCTTTAGGTCTGTTCTGCTTACAAAGTGGTATTAAATTCCAACAGAGACGGGAATGTGCCAAGTTGACAGGCAAGTACAAAGAGATGCAGAGACTTATATCCTGGATGTTTCAAGAGAGGGAGAAAAGGAAGGTTTTACTACACCCACAAATGAAGTTGGGGACTCCTTCTTCCTTCTAAAGTTGAATAAGTAGGAAGACTAAGGAGTTGTTTTTTTCACCTCTTTCTTATTAGCTGACCTTCTTATGTAAGTCTGAGACAGTGAATATAATCAGTGGTTCCTGGGTTCAGAATTAGAAGTATTCAGAAGGAACTAGAGGATTCTAAACATAGGCATTCATGAGAAGCAATTTGGGTTTCTGGTGGGTTAGAAACTAGGTAATAAAGCAGATAATCATACTCAAGAAGGAACATGTGAAGGCTATATAGATATGTGCAGGAGTGTTCATGTCCTTGGTCAACTCAATACCTCATCAGTGTTGTGTACTAGGTAGACATCTTAGTTAAGGCTTTTATTGCTCTGATGAAACACCATGACCAAAAAGCAAGTTGACAACTAAAGGGTTTATTGGACTTATACTTCCACAGCACTGTTCATCATTGAAGGACATCAGGACAAGAACTCAAATATGGCCGGAATCTGGAGGCAGGAACTGATGTAGTAGCTATGGAAGGGTGCTGCTTACTGGCTTGCTCATCATGACCTGCTCAGCCCAGGACCACCAGCTCAGGGACAGAACCCCATACAATGGGCTGGGCTCTCTTCAATCAATAACTAGTTAAGAAAATGCTCTACAGTTGGATCTGACAGAGATTTTTTTTCAATTAAGATCCCCTCCTTTCAGATAAGACTAGTGTGTCTGTCAAGTTGACTTAAGACTAGCCAGCACAATAGCTTCTCAAAGGTTTTTTTCTTGAGTTTGGTGGTGGTGATAAAGATAACAGTAACCATGCGAAGAATCCTGCCTCCTGATTAAGAATCCACAGCTGCCACATACTTAGCTATGTGCACTCTGCTTTTCTTCTGGATTCCATAAGCCTAGGATTTCTACTAACGCCTGAGGGTGGAGAAAGGGCATTCTAAATTGACTGTTATTAGACTTCTTGTCAACCTTGGTGATGGTGACTTCACACTGGATTTAATCTATCTTAGAAAAATAAAGCAAGTGACATTTCTTGCACTCTGAGTACCAGAGAGCAAGCTATACTTGTTACAAGTATAAATTTTCCATTGCTATCATATAATAGTTATTTTTTATGAGTGAGGGGTTATGTCCCAGTGTCAGGGAGATCATTTTATCTAGCACCTTTTATTTTTAGAACTTTTTTTTAAAGGATAGAGTTTCTTACTATACTATTTTCTGGTTCACCTAAAAGAGAAAAAAAATAGATTTTTTTTTTTTACAATTGTTTTTGTAGAAACATAAGCTCTTCGGGGCATAGGGCTTGTGCACTGAATTGCAGCCCAGCATGAAATTTTACAGCTGAATTATGAACTCCTGCCAATAAAAGTTTACAACAGAACAGCCTGGACTTTCTAGCTGTGAGAGCTGAGGTGGAAAAAAATATATACATGATCCATCAGACACTGTTTCCTGGAAACCTGAAAATCACCATGGTACAATTTGAGAATAAAAGAATTACAATGTGAGAAGAAAATTAATTAGAAATACTAGGGAGATATGTCATTTATTACCCAGGTCTCATGCATAGTATTTACTTTATACAAATATACACTCAGTGATTTGACATCTCTTTCGATTTCATAATTAAATTAGAAGATTTGAAAATTCACAGGTTTTAAATGGAACTACTATTGACTTTAAATTATCCCTGCAAGAGAGAAGGTAATAGGGTGAATAAATTAGGTTCATTCAACGCACTATGATTTTGGTATCATTAATTTCCCTCCCAAAGATAATTCTTTTTCTGTTGAATACATTTATACCACAATTACACAGACATTCAATATTCGAAAGACTTAAATAGTTACAGATTATCTTAGACACAAAGTGATGTGATATAATTGGTTATAACCCTTTTTGGAGTAGGACAGTTGTTGACACATCCCTAGACAACCAGAGGGCCATCAAGTAAAATGCATTTGACAGCAAGAGTTTTGTTTATTTCTCTATGTGTATGGTATGTGTATGAGTGTGTGTGTTTGTGTGTGTGTGTTTGTGTGTGTGTGTATGATCCCATGTATGTGAGCAAATGTGATTGTGTGCATTTAAAAGGATGAAGTTGAAATTCTGAGTCTTTCTTGATTATGCTTTAACTTATTCACTAAGGTAGATTCATTCTTAATAAACTTAGAGCTTATGGATAATGTTAGCCTGGCTAGCTAAATTCTTTATGTATTTCTATATCTCTTATCTGCTATTTATTTGTGTTCTCAGCTTCTGAACTCCTTCCCTCTTGCTTGTGTGCTAATCAGTCTAACTGCCAAGTAATCTATCTACCCCGTGTATATTTTGTAATAAAGAGCTATATTTTTGTAGTTATTGAAAAAATCCCTTGAAATGTCCTAACAAAGGGCCACGTGAATATAGCACAGGGTTTTCTTGGGAATCTTTACCCAGAGTTGTGCTTTATTCTGCCCATTCTCAGCTATTCCCTGTGGCCTTTATTAAACCTGGTGGTGATGGCATGGGTTTATGGGTACCACTAACACTGTGATACATATGACAGCCATAATATAGGTATATGTTCCTTAACATCCAGAGCACATAGAAAAGTTATGATTTGTAAGAAAGAATAGGGAGGGCACAAGGAGGCTGTGAGCCTCACTACTGGCTCTGTAACTAGTCACAGAGGGGTTTAGGGAGTTACACAACAGTCATTTGCCTTTGTCCCTTCCTGACTAGTGACCAGGACAGAACAACTTAGACTCTTAGGATCTCAGCTGAGAGATGTTTAAGTCATCAAAGTGATGTTGGGAGGATTTGGATGAAATGCTACAGCACAGCATTTAGTAGGCATTAAGTGCAGAGGAATATATCAACAGGTTTTTTTTCCTTATTTTATAGAATGCCAAACATTTCTGTAAACTGTAACAGCCAGGGTAATTCATTTCCCAGAAAACTATTGGAAACAATAACTATCACCAATACATGATATCTTTTCTCTAACTTGGAGCAGCCATAATAAGAGACAGATATGTCTTCTTAGTCTCTCGAAGTATGCCCATGCTCACATCCATGTCTTTAGTAGTCATTCAGTGAACTATTGTCTACCAGGTTTTAAGCACTGTGCTCAGTGCCAGAAATCTGATTATTAAAGAACACCTCATTTCTACAGGAGCTCACAATTCCTTGGTGGAGAGAGACTAAGAAACTAAACAGACATGCCTTCCTTAGAGGAAAATGCAACACCAAGTAGGAGTGCATAGTAAGGTAGCTCATGCAAAAGGGAGAAGGACTGAGGAGTTCTTGGAGAAGGAGGTATCTGTAATATGTCGAGCCTTCAGCAGGAAGGAATCCATAGGCAGAGGAAATAGCAGGGGATGTTTGGAGACCTAGGAAACATATGCATGGCAACACCTAGAACACAGAAAGGGATGGACTAAAATGCACACAGTGGGGAAACTGGAGGTGAAAATATTTCATTAAAGCCATGGACAATGGGTAAAATGATTAGCTTTGTGTCTACAAAGATGATTCTAAGGAAGTAAGTGAATTGATTAAGGAGGGGGGGGAGTGAAAGCCAGAGAGCTTCCCCACAGGAAGCATGCATTATCCATAATACTTCAAAATTTAATGCTCAGCACCTACTTGGAGAGGCCATGGGTGCATACCTCTTATATCTTTAACTGCAGGGGATCAAATGCCCCCAAGACGCTGAAGTCTCAAGTACATCAAAGCATTTGCTCTAAGGTCATTCAATTCCAAATGTCAGTTCCTACCCTATAACCAAACAGGACTAGGATAAGAAGGAACAGCAGTTTCTGGGAGAAAGCGCTGCCACCGGTGGAAACTTGGCCTGGAACTCCCAACAACTTTCCTTTATCTTCTACAAATTTCATGATGTCTTTGTTCTCTCCTTCATTCAGAGTTGGACTTGACTGTCAGACCTAGTTTTTTGTTTTTGTTTTTGTTTTTTTTTTCTCTCATAAACTTGCCCTAGTACAGTCTGGCCACTTATTTCCCCATATTAGCATCTTCTCCCCCAGAAGACTTGGATTTATATACTGATGTTGGTATTTACTGAACAAAAGCTTCCTAAATTAACACAGATTGGGAAAACTTTAAGCTTCAGGTTAAGGCATACTAACTCCATTCTTATTCTAGAAATAAGTAAGATAAGTCAGCTTAGAGTGAATGACGGAAAGAGTAAATGCCTGTAGATGTGGTCAACCCACTGTGCTTTCTTTTATAGTTCAGGGTAATGTATTACTCATGCTGTTTTTAATGAATGTGATGAAAGAGCCTATGAAGGGATGCATTTTTGATCACGGAGGAGATTGATAATAAATGTCCTCCTGCCCACTGTAATTATAACCAGCAGTATAGTTGTTTAACTTTTGATAGTCAGTTAAAGTATGGGGAGAGAGACATAAAAATGACTCACAGGTTAAAAATCTATTGTAGCACTAAACACAGTTGAGTATCTACTTACAATGAATGATTTTTTTTTTCCTGAATAGAATTTGTTGAGCAGGCATTTTTGTATCTTGAGAATATATTCTTCTTGAATAAAGCAAGCCCATAATAGATAATTTGTAATTTGTGGTTGTGATTTATTAATGGTGAGTAGGAACTTCAACCTGGATATAGGTACAGTGGAAGGTGCCATCTGAAGCAGTGCAGAGTAAACACTTTTGAAATGACATTATTTGAAAATATCTCAGGGATGGACATCATGGAGGAGAGAAGATTCACAATACTAAAAGGCAAAGGTAGTTGGAAGTATCAGACAATCATACTGTGGAGGCCTAAGCAATGTGAAAAATGTTAAAAAAAAAAACAAACAACAACAACAAAAACAAAAACCCTATAAGAAGCAGCCAAAAACACATCCCAGTAGTTCTAATAGGTTAAATCCCAAGGAAAACTTATCTATATCATAAATAAATTATAAGAGAAAACAAAACTGGTCTCATTGGTCTGCACATAATCAGTAGCCAAATATCAATAGTGGCTTCTCAATTAGAGTCTCAGAAGGCAGAATGCCCCATCTCACTGTACTGTCAAGTACCATGTCTTTTGATGCCAGGCAACAATCTCTCTAACCAACATCAGCTTGTCCATCACATCAAATTAACAGACATTCTCTATTTCCTCTTCATATGATCATGCTTCTCACATGAAATTCTGCATTTGGAAAGAATATTTCAAAGATCTTTTCCATTATTTAATCCCTCTAGGTTTCCTTGAGTTTAGGTCAAGTCATCATATTATTTATTCACTTGTCCTTCTGAGAACAAAATTAGAGTCACTGTGTATTTTCTTCCTACATAGTCTTCTTCTTTCTTTGTCTAACTCTCTTACTTCTCTATGCTAAATGAAGTCAAGTTCAATGAATGACTTAAGGTATGACTTGTGGGTCCATACATCACTATATGTATGTCCTCTAGCAAAGTATTGTTTACTCTGAACAACTTTGATGATATGAATTGATTAACACAAATATCTGAGGAACATGACACTATCCAGAATGTTTCAAATGTTACATGTGGTTTACCGCATAGTTACCATTCAGTGAACAAATCCAACATGAGTAATAGTGAAAACAAGTTGTATTTTTCTTAGATTCCTGTTTATATTCAATGACCAGATGCTATATTTAATAGAAATTTCTATTTTGAAAGAAGTCGGAATGTATTTTCTTATGTTTTATATTAAGTCTGACTGTCTCTTTTAACTTTTAATCACACTTTCCCTTAAAAACATATCCGGTTTCAATGTAGTCTCTCTGGTATTTTTGTCATAAACTTACCTGCTAATCTTTACCAACATTTTTTGGTTCTATAAATATCTGATGAATGAAATATTTCTATGTTCCAGTCATGGTCTATATGGTCAGGAGAGTGATTTATGATGGCCATAATTCCAGTTTCAAATGACAAAGTTTATTAAGTTACTGGGCAAGCCTGTTTTAGGAAGTCAGCTATATTTCCCAATAGTGAGGTTCAGTCAGTAAAGAGTGTCCCCTTGGGTGAGGCTTCCAAGCAAAATTACAAACAACAGTACAAAGGTAACATCATCAGAATGAGGGCTAAAAATCATCCAATAGAAACTGAGTGAGGAAGCCTTCTTAAAACAGCCTATTGTTCCTTATGGAGAAACCCATGCACAGCACTGTCCCCTCAGGTAAGGTGCCAAGTAAACAAATGGCAGAAACTGCAAAAAAATTCATCATTTCAGGCACTCCCAATATCCAGCAGAAATGTTCTGAGGAAGCTAGTCAGCTGGAGTCCCTCATTGCATTGGCTTCTTTGGCTTAACTTCCCATGGTCTAACTCCCAGTTTCTGTGTCCCACTTGACTTTCCTAAGATGAGCAATAGAAACAACTGCTGAGGATGGTGTTGCCTTCTGGGTGTTCTTAAGGGCACCATCTTTTTATTTCTGCATTCCTTTACTATACTTCCTCGATATCACAGATTTCAGATGGCCAGCTCATCCCTGGACAATGAGACTGGGAGAGCACTTAATACAAGAGTGCTTGTAGTTGAAATAGACATGTAGGCGCCACCTGGCTTCTCAATGACCTCGAACAGCACAGAGCAATGCTTCGAGACAATTGACATTAAATGTCACCTGTCCACTCTTCACCTAAAATTCCTCTTGGATCTTCCACAGGTGTCCTTCTGTGACTTAATAACCTCCTAATTGATGTCCATGCCTCAAGCCTTTAGCCACCGTATCTATTTACTTTAATTCAATCAATATTTATCGAACCTCTTCTTCGTTCAAGAACCCTGAAAGGCATCTATAAACTGGGCAAGAAAAGTTTCTATTTTGTGATCTCCTAGTCTTGTATGATTATTATTCAATCCAAATATTATAGTCACAGGAAATTGTTTAGTTGAGGGACTGCCTACGTTTTTTTTTTTTTTTTTTTTTGTGCACCAAATGGCTATGGGAACCTACAGAGTGAGGATCAAATTTTTTTCTTTCTTTCTTTTTTTTTAATCATCTTTCCCAATGGTTGCTTTTCTTAAGGTCCCATTTGCCTCTATGAGTCCTAATTTTTCAGAAATTCCCTTATTCTGGGCTCATCTACTCCACCTGATCTTCTAAGTGCCTTTCATGTTCCTGTGCCTCTTCTCAAGTTAGATCCCTTACCACACACCCTTTTCCTTCACCTCTGAACTTCTCTATTTGATTTATTAAAGTTTCATCTTGGCTGTGACACTAGAAACTTGTATGTGCTCTGCCAATCTTTCTATTCTGTGCATTTTTAAGCATATAGTAGCATGGCAGCCATATTAAAAATGAGTTTTCTCACTTTGGGTGTTTAGATGATGACCTAAATAAGGGTATAAAATGATTGATTTAGTGACCTAATCTGTCACTTCAAGCTAATACAATAGGACTGAGAGTGATAGATAAAGGGCTTCCCCTGCAGTAGGTGTAGTATTCCTGTAGTATATAAATAAGTGGGAGGAGGTAATGTTGTTCCCCATCCACAAGTCAAGTAAGATAAATTTTTAGAGAACATAGAAGTGGTAGTCCTTATCAAACAAGGCACATGCACTCTCCCCGCAGTAGGGCTTTTGCTTAGTTAAGTCGCTATTGTATTTTCTCCACATGGAAGAATGCAGAGCAAGTTCAAGGAGAAAACAATGGATTTGCTTGGCTTTTCAGAAGCCTCATGGACTCAGAAGTTGGTTTTCCTGGAAATAGTCAAAAGAGTTCACTAGGTCCTCTCACATGGCCACACTGGAAAGGGCAAGTACTAGTAGACCCCATGGGGAAAATGTATCAGGACAAAGTAGACATCACACATCACATAATGAAGCTGATTTTTTGGGGGGGGGGGTTCTAAGAAAGTCCTATTCTGAAAGACCACTAATCATCACCTGGAGCTACAAGCTGAAAGAATCTCCTTGGGGTGCACCATACAACATAATGACTAGAAGGAATCACAGCTAGCCAGGAACAGAAGACACTATCCATAGCAGGAAATGGCAGTGAGAAGTTAACTACTGTCTCCTTTCCCTTCAGCCTGGATAAAGTCATAGACATTGGGAAGAAAATGATGAAGAACACAGAACAAAACAGAAAAAAAATTCTCACCTGCAGAACCCAGTCTGATGTACTGTGATATACACCCCTATCTTCCCTTGGATCAGAGAAAGGGAAGACAATTTAAACCAACAAAAAATTAACCTTTGCGTTATCTCAGACATAATACTTCTTGCTTAAACCCTCCACAATATCACCAGAAAGACCCCCTCCTCCAGGGATAGGGTAGAATGAATCAATAGAATAGTTCTTCAGTGCCAGGAATAAGCATAATTATGTCCCACTCTATCCAGCCAAGTGCAGGTTTTCATAGGATATGCACAGATGTTTCTAACTTACAATGCCATTTCATGTCTCCATCAGGATCAAGGGTACAAAGTAGAAGACACGTATGCTCTGTGGTTTCTTCTGAATATGCCCTACCCCAGGGCGCAGGGAAGCCCTTCTAGCCTTTCCTTCAGTGTTATTGAAAGGTTCTTTCCCACAGTTTTCTGAGTTAATCTCAGCTTTTCATTAGAGTCCCTTACTGTGAGGAGCATGTGGTCATCTTTCAGGAGTGTTATTCCCAGGTGGCACTTCAACATCTCCAAAGGAACTTGGCCATCTCCAATTATTCTTCAGAGGATGTCTCCTTCCCTGAATGCCAAGGGTCCCTTGCTATAGTAGAGGGTATAAAAAAATCCATAGCTCCATGGTGGCTACTGCATCCCTTCTCAAAATAGCAATTTCATACTGAAGGAATAATAGAAGCCAAAAGCAAATAAAGTCAGTTTAATAAAACCTAACAAAAACCACTACTAACATACCACAATACTTGAGTTCCTAATCCTCTGAAGATTTTTGTTCTTTGACATAATTCCAAATAGTTTCATTATACAGCAAATCTACTTTATTGGGAGAAAAATGCCCCGTCCCTTCTGCCTTCTCTATAAACGTGTCCCTTCCCTGGGAAGCAGGTGTATATAGTTTCCAGTACATTCCTTTCTTTCAGCCTCATGCTTCCTGGTGGATTGTTCCTCCCAAACGCCTCTGAGAAAGCTTTTGGCTCTGGCTTCCTCAGTCTCCACTTTTCTGTTGTATAGTCCCTTGTGGAGTTTTATACATTATACAGATTTTCTAATTTCCATTTTTAGTCTTCTAAATGATTCCCCAGGTGTTTATCCATACCCCTACCTGTTTCCTGTTACTTTTTATTACAGATTGCCTTAGATTTTCCCCCCAAAGAAAGTCTCAAATAAATCACTTCTTCTAACATGCCTTTAATTCTGAACAAAGTTCCTCAAGTGAACTCAAGCAATCCTTTTTCAATTCATCAGCTTGATTTAGAAACACAGACTCCAGAGTTTAGCTATGCATTCTTTACAGCACTAGGTCAAAAACATCTGTCGGGTTCAGTTTCTTTGTTCTTTATTTGTAAAGAAAGAAAAAAAAACCACATAATATTTTATTTTTGCTTTAATTTTTTTGATTCTTTTTCTATATAGTCCATATTGGACCCAACCTTATCATCCTTATTTGTGAGCCAGGAGAGCTTAGACTAAATGTGTGTAACATCAGGACTGGCCCAAATCATTTTATTATTTTAAGTTGGTGAACATGGTCTGGGAAAGTAAACAGGAGGATTTACTCTGCTGTTCTCATCCCTAACTCTCCAAGTCTCACTCCCTCTGTCACACATTGTACAGCAATTTTCAAAGAAGGATTGGACACTGCCTTTCAAACCCAGACTACCAGAAAACAACAAGATCAACCAAAATTAGAAAAAATAAAGATACACAGATAAGGGTAGTGGTAATTTGCTAACCCTTCTATTTTTGTTGTTGTTGTTGTTATTTGGGGAGATAAATTTAAGAATATATTATACAATATAAACCAACTACATTCTATTTTTAAAGGATAAGCCTCCTTCAATGCAACAATACCACTTTACTTGGTCATCTAATAAGAGTAAGACTTGATTTTGTTGGTTCCTTTGTTTAAGGTTATTTTATTCACTTTTAAATACAAGCATGTTGGGAGGTAAGGTACCAAATGAAAATAGCCACACATAGAATACCATTGTGGGATGACCACAGAAGTAGGTAGTTATGGACTCTCTATTCCTTGGAAGGCCTTCATTGACACACTAGTTAAAAATACTGGAGAGAGAAAAAAAAAGTACTCTCCAACTATAAGTGTAAAGTGCAGGAGTTGGTTGAGGATGCCAGGTATGATACCAGTGGGGAAAAAAATGAAGTATAGATTGTGGAAGGGTTTGAAATCAAAGAATTGACACATGATGTGAACAGTTACCACTACTTCTCTCAAATGGCATAGACTCTAGACACCAAGCAGAGCTAAAAGCTGAGAGACATATCCTCAATGGTAAGAATGAAGCATAGAGGGCAAAGCAGATGTAGGGTAAAACTATAAGTTCTTGATGCTTTTCTCCAATGACACAATTCCATAATATGTGCTCCATAAAGCTCATACACCCTAAACCTCCCAAAAATGCCACTTAGTGAGGAACATATGTTCAACTACTGAATTCTACAGAGGACTTTTTATTTCATATAAATCATCACAGAAGAGATAAACATGACAAAGCTAGATGAGCCACATCAATGAAGAAGCAAACATTCCGTTTTTCTAGGAGATAGAAAATAGTAAATAAGCAAAAAGCCATTGATAATGAACCAATAATAGCTATGTGTTATAGCTAATTCATTATGTCAACAACTGGGATAAACTGGTTGAAAGAACAAGCAAATCAAGGTGAGAGTGGTAAATCTTTGAGGAAATAGTTGAGGGCTTAGCCTGAAGCAACTAGCATGGCCTCAAAGGTCAGCAAACATTTAAGCAAGAGTTAGGAAAGGAAATTAACACTTCAGTGGACTAGAAGGAAACTCTTCTATGCAAGTGAACATAGTCAGTGCTTCAGCCTAAAAAAAAAATGGGTAATCTTTGGGATCTTGGATAATCCTTAAAGAAATTAACAACTACATGCATTTGCAGGTATGCTCGCAACACACACACACACACACACACACACACACACACACACACACAGAGAGAGAGAGAGAGAGAGAGAGAGAGAGAGAGAGAGAGAGAGAGAACCTAAGGTTTTACAAATGTTCTGTATAATTTATTTCATTTTTCCTTCCTCCCTGTGCTGCATCTTCAACCATTTTAAACCCTCTGGATTTTTCCACCACTATTAAAATCAGTACCTGGAGTATTGCAAAATTTATCCCTTAGTCCATCTTTCTACTGTAATTTTGCACATTAATTTCTTTCCCTTCATTGCTCTATTTATCAAAGATTTATCTTCCCTCAATGCCCCTTCCTCTCTAACCATCAGCTATTCACTCCATCTTTTCCCCCTTCTTCTAACATTCAGTTACATTTTTATTTCTGAAATGAACAGGTTAGTATGATGTTTTAAAATCCAGTGGAAGCTCCTGTATTTTGTTTTTGATTCTTTTTATTAAATATTTTCTTTATTTACATTTCAAATGCTATCCCCAAAGTTCCCTATACCCTCCTCCCCACCCTGCTCTAGAGCTTGTGTCTCTAACTGCATCTGTAGCAGAAGATGGCCAATCGGCCATCATGGGGATGAGAGGCCCCTTGGTATTGCAAACTTTATATGCCCCAGTACAGGGGAACGCCAGGGCCAAGAAGTGGAAGCTCCTGTTTTAAGTGAGCCTGTCAAAAGCAAGTCCCAACATCCTGATCACTTTTTGCTTTTGTATAGAACAGTCATTCAGTTGCCTTTATCCTCTTAGTTCAATGGTGTGTTAGCATATCCTCAACTCCTAAATTTTAAACCTAACAAATGACACTTGGATTTTTCTTCTCTTTGCAGTCTATACTTTCCTCTAGGTAATTGTGATTGTTTGTATAAGCTTGGGTCAGGTAGTGGCACTATTAGGAGTTGTGGGGCCTTGTTGGAGTTTGTGTGTCACTGTGGGCATGGGATTAAAACCCTCATTGTGTCTGGAAGACAGTCTTCCACTAGCTGCCTTCAAATGAAGATGTAGAACTCTCAGCTCTGTCTGCACAGTACCTGCCTAGATGCTACCATGCTCGCACCTAGATGAAAATGGACTGAAACTCTGAACCTGTAAGCCAGCTCCAATTAAATGTTGTACTTTATAAGAATTGACTTGGCCATGGTGTCTGTTCACAGCAATAAAACCCTAACTAAGACAGTTATTTTCACTCCAGTGGTGTTGAATGCCCTCCCTGTGCTGCCAAGCACATATATAATTCCTCCCTCATTCTTTCTCTGAGTTACAGAGAAATTCATCAATGCCTTTCTTGACAACTCCTTCATCTTTCTTCACATTTCAGAGAAATCCCAAGACAATTTAACTAGTCTGAATCTCCACTATGACTGACCCTACCTCTGAAACTCTCTTTAATTTATCCTGTTCCAGGACTCTGTGTTTAAATAAAGGCTACCTCCTTGTGAATTGTTGCCAAAACTGAAATCAAGGAGTCATCTTGTAGATGACACCTCTGTCTTTCATCACCTGGATTCCACACTTTGAAAATCTTCCTTGATTATTTCTTTAGAACATCTGTTTCCCATCTGTCTACCCCACCCCACCTGCACAGTTTCCACAGTGGTCCAAGTCACTGTCATCTCTTTCCTGAAATATTGTAACCTCCCTTTTATTTGTCTATTTCTACACTTGGCTCCTTTCCATCCATTCTCCACGCAATAACTCAAGTTATATATTTTAAAAATGCAAAATTGCTTATGTTCCGTCTATTCGTAAACCCTTCAATTGCTTTTGAATTCAAAATCCTTAACAGGGTCTGGAGAACCTTGAACGAATTTAGGGTCATGAATCTTCCTAGACTTTTCTTAAATTTTTCTTTGTCAATAACAAAATCAAATTTTCTTACTCTTATACTTGTGTGCACTGCCTCTCTTCCCATATCTCTTATCTCCCTTCCTTCCTTACTCCCTCTGTCCCATTTTTCCTTCCTTCCTTCCTTCCTTCCTTCCTTCCTTCCTTCCTTCCTTCCTTCCTTCCTTCCTTCCTTCCTTCCTTCCTAATTGATTTAAGCACAGGGATCTTCTTTACACCCCTACCATCTTTTCTCTGGCTTTAGTCTCTGCAGTACACACACATTCCTCAATTCCCTTGTGATAAGTAAAGACCATGATAAATCTTTGTGGCCTTAGGAAAACATTATATTTTCTCATGATAAATCATTCTATGCAGAACTCAGTCTGGTTGTTCTTCTGCTAGGTTATAACACTCATTCATATCGTCCTATTTACCTGATGGGTCTATGTGTTCCTGATGCTAGCTCTCCACGTTTATGCTTTTCCTTGGTGTTTCTTCATGCCCTTTCTAAATTGGTCTCCATACAAAGACAGATAAGGCAGCTTCAAAAGGCAGTAGTGTAGAGGAGAGGCTACACAGTAGCACTAATTTCCAGAAATTTTGAAGGATTAGGATTAGAGATGTATCTCTTTTTTCTCCCTGGTACTATCTTAGTCATGGTTTCTATTCCTGCACAAGCATCATGACCAAGAAGCAAGTTGGGGAGGAAAGGATTTATTCAGCTTATACTTCTGCTGCTCATCACAAAAAGGAAGATAGGACTGGAACTCAAGCAGGTCAGGAAGCAGGAGCTGATGCAGAGGCCATGGAGGGATGTTACTTACTGGCTTGCTTCCCCTGGCTTGCTCAGCTTGCTTTCTTATAGAACCCAAGACAACCAGCCCAGGGATAGCACCACCCACAATGTGCCCTCCCACCCTTGATCACTAATTGAAAAAAAAATGCCTTGCAGCTGGATCTCATGGAGGCATTTCCTCAAGGGAGGATACTTTCTCTGTGATAACTCCAGCTTGTGTCAAGTTGACACACAAAACCAACCAGTATAGGAACCTTTAATGAAATATAGTTTAGCAACTGCATTAGCATATATATACTTGGAAGGAGGGTTACTGGAGCTACCAATGGACCAATTTATGAAAAAATATTCTAACGTGAATTATCACTATTTAAGAGGGGCATCACCTAGTATGATGATCCAGAAAGGAATAGCAGTTGAATCTGAAAAAATTTTTTAATCAACTTAATATAGTACTCCTTCAGGGGCAGGGGGAATGTGAGGAAATGTGATAACCTATAATAGGATATTTAGTCTTGAGAATTATAAATACTTTAATGGAATAAGTGAAACTTATTGTTTTATTTGCCAACTTTATCACAAAGCTCATAAAGTAAGAAATATGGGTATTGTCCATGTAATCACCAGAAGATTACATTTATAAAGAAAAGTTCATTTGATCATTTCAGCAATATAATTTAACTAAGGCAGAAATAATCTTTAGGCCCTGAAATATTTTCAACAGCAGCAATTGAAATTTCATGTCCAAGCTGAAGGATAGGTGGTATCTGCTTCAAAGAAGCATAGATCAGTTAAATTTAGTGCTGTCATTACTACTGTTGCTAACATTGACATATTATCCTTTTGTTTAATGAGTGGCATTTACATACTAGTCTAGACAATGAGAGTCACAATGACAAAAATAAGCAAGTGGATACATTATTGTTGTCTCGGTCTTCTGGAAAGAAAACTAAATGTTTCCACAGAACATGAGGGATATTAATCTGTTAATCAAATTATCCATTCTGTGGCAAGTGGAGTTTGATCTAATTATGTGCCAGCTCCTGCGAGGACCATCAGGTCGTTCTTACCGATGAACAGGTCATGTGATCATATCTTAACTTATAATTGTTCTATTATGCCCATTTTACAACTTAGCACATTTAAATAAATCCACAAGAATATCATGGGACTAAGAATTTAGAGGTGGATTCCCATGGATGGAAGCTTCTCTCATAAGATGAATGGCAGTTGTGTTTGAAATCAAAAAAATAAGAGTTTGCTGTGGTTATTTAAGTCTATTTTTCTTCATGGAACCTGCAAGTAGTTAGGAAGTGGCTGAAAAGCATAGATGCTCCTTGGAGACATATATGTGTTTCTTTGGCTTGCTGAAGCATCATTGAGTGTGTTTGCATTTCAAAGCAATGGGGCAGCACAGAAAGACTGTTTGAAACAAATGTGCACCAAATACTGAATATAATAAATAATGTGTTTCCTCATTAAAGGAATTCAAGTACTGCAAAGTTAATATTCTATTGCATGTTTGTGTGTTAAACTTTTAGGCGGGGGGCAGTAAAGGACAGCTCAGTCAGTAAAATGTTTACTGTGCAGTTAGGAGTACCTGAGTCAGGAACCTACCACGCCTGAAAAAGTTAGGCACATGGTGTGTTTGGAACACTATCTCTGAGGGACAGAGGCAGTTTGTCTCTAGAGCTTAGTGGCCAGCCAAGCTAGCCAGCCAATAAATTCCAGGCTCACATGGAGATTGTGATTCCAGAGGTAAGGTAGAAAACAACTCAGATAGACACCCTGGTTTGACCTGACTTCTGCCTTACACATTTTCATGAATGTGCTCCCAAGTATATGTGTACCCCCTGACAGGAACATGTACAACAGACAGACCAATAGACAGTCACCCAGACAGGTACGCAAGCACACACACACACACACACACACACACACACACACAAGCATCAAGTAGATATTTTAGACTATTCTCTTGAAAATAACTATGATAGAATGCAGATTTCAATTTGTTTTTATTAATCAACTTGATTAAACACCTCATTAACTTACTTCTCTTCTAATGTATTCATTTCAAAGGACACTAAGTATATCATGAAAAGAAAAATCAAGTATCCTGGACAGGAACAAAGTGACTAAGATGGAAATTCCCTTTGACATATGGATAGAGTTACACCTCTAAATATCTACAGACATTATCTTTAATCAAACATTTTTATCTGCAAAAGTGAACTGGAAATTGCTAGTTAATGCCAAGTTAATAGCCCCTTCTTTCCAAACAGCTGAGAAAAAAAAAGATCTCATTTCAGAATAGAATTAACTAAGAAAATGACAAATCTTGGAATTTATGGCTCCTTTCCTAGTTTGTCTTCAAACTCATCTAAGCTCTTCCTGATCAGGCTGAATAAAAGCAATGAGCTCTGAAGTCAATCTAACTTCATTCAAGGTGGTGCTAAGGCCAAGAGGGGCTTATGAAAGGAGAGAAGAAAGTTTTTGTCCTTTTTTTCTGTTTCTTTAATGATGGAAATCAGGTTTCTCTTTCCCCTGTCCAGATGTAATGCTTCCTTGTCGAGATGTCCTTGTCGAGACTGCATCACCAATCTTACAGAAAATAAATATTTACAAACATTTGGTTCATTATTATACTCTACTGGGCCTTGCATTTTATTTAACTGTGTCTTAACATTGCCTATTGTTTTAAAAGTGTCCTCAAAAGTGCTCAGAGGGCTGGAAGGAGGTTCAGTGAATAAAGCACTCACTGCACAAGTGTAAGGACCTGGGTTCAGGTGCATAGGACCTGTATAAAAGAGGTGATACTTATGTCTGTTTGTAATTCCCGAGCTACCATTGTGAAAGCAGAGGCAGGCTGGGAAATCTGCCAGGCCAGCTAACCAGACACATGCAGCTGTGAATGAGAAATTCTGTTGCCTAACAAGGTAGAAGATGGGGAGTGACAGGCAAGGTTGTCTTCTGATTGCCACACACATGTCATGGGATTGAAGTGCACCCAAAATTACAAATACACACACACACATACACACACACACAGACAGAGAAATAGAGACAGAGAGACATAGTGAAACAGAGACAGAAACACGGAGTTAGAAAGACAGGCAGAGAGACAGAGAGAGAGATAGAGACAGAGAGACAGAGTAAAACAGAAATACAGGGAGACAGAGAGAGAGAAGCACAAGGAGTGAGAGAGAAGTAAACAGAGACAGAGAGACAGAGAAAAACAGAGAAAGAGACACAGGGAGGCAGACAGACAGAGACGAGAGAGAGAGAGAGAGAGAGAGAGAGAGAGAGAGAGAGAGAGAGAGAGAGAGAGAGAGAGAGAGATGTGTTTCGATGTGTAAAATAGCATTTAGCCCATGTGTCAATCTGTGTACTGAAAGGCTTTTTTATTAGGTCCAGAGTCAAGACAAGAAGGTAGACTGTAAACACACCTGTATGCCATCATGCTTATAAAACGCACTTAATTACTCATAGGTCAAACCCAGCTAAGCCTATTTCTTTTAGAGAATTAACTCAGCTGCTAGCCAAAAAGATTCATATTTTTCCCCTTTCTCCCTCAGTCATGTGTATCTCTTGTTGCTCTGCCTTATTGTGATAAATACATCACATGCCAGACATTCAGGCTCAGGTTCTTTCTCATCTAACCAACAGAGCTCTGTCCCTCTTGATTTTGTGTTGTGGTATATTATGTGTAGAGAATCAGTTAGCTTGACATGTAACAAATGTACTTTAGAAAGTTTACCATGAACATCCCCCTCATGAATCTATTTCTGGTCTTTGTCATGTCAGAAAAATGTGGCAAAAGTTTATCAAAATCAGTTTAAATTTGATTTTACCCTATAAATATAAGCCCAGAAATGCTACCAATGAACTGTGAGATCCTAATAGAGAAGATATATCATTTATGTCTCCATGTCCTATACAATGAGGTGATGCACTCAGAACAACCAAGACTAGAGTCTGAACTAAGCCATATGGGTAGATGACTTCTTCTCTGAGAAATAAGTTTCCTCACTTATAAGATGGCGATATTATGAACATTAGGGCTTAGAAATCATTTCCTGAAAGTCCTGTGTGCTAAAGCTGACCTCCACACTAACTGTCCCATATATTCTGACTATTTTACATGAATCCTTTATGATTCTCCCTTGCGAGGGGATCACCAATTCATTGCTCAGTTTTCTTGCTTCCCTCCCTCCTTCCATGCCATCTTTCCCTTCCCTTTCTCTTCCCTCCTCCTATTTCTAATCTCTATCTTTTTCTTTCTCCTTCTCTCCCTCCTTGTTTTTTCCCTTCCTTCCTTCCTTCCTTCCTTCCTTCCTTCCTTCCTCCCTCCCTCCCTCCCTCCCTCCCTCTTTCTTTCTTTCTTTCTTTCTTTCTTTCTTTCTTTCTTTCTTTCTTTCTTTCTTGTATGACCCTTTGTGTAGGTTGGAAAACTACAATTCATGGACAAATGCACAACTTCTACTTACTCTGTAAACACACCTTCCTTAGGGTACAGTCTCAATGATTCATGAAAGTCCCATGCCTGCTGCTGCTTTGTAACCTCAGAGTCATGTAGCTATAGTGTAGCTATACCAATAACTGAAAGGCTATTTAAGCTGTAAAGATTCATCATCTTTCTCATTGAAGAAAATGTTTGTTGACCCCACTTTGGAGACCGTATTTTACTTATCACTGGTGCACTATTAGTTGGATTATGTATACACCAAAGCTTTCCTTGGTAGAATATAATCACTGGTCTTTACTGGTTCCTTATCTTTGTAGCACCTGGGGTGTCAGGACTGTTCTATATACCATGTACACGTGTAAGGAATCCAGAGATGAATCAATAAATGAAACAAATAGGTAGATTTACTTACTTTAAAAGTTGCTTTAACTCTGTGATGATAATCACAATTTAAGTGGTTTTTTTTTCTTATATCATCATACTTCTGAGATAAAAATCACTTCATATTTCACAAGGTCAGACACTGTAAAATCACATAATTTTATAATCACTATTGTCTAACAGACAGGATAAAATCAGAAAGAGACCTCGTTCTGAATGAGAGCCTTTTTTTTTTTGAAGTACTTAATTTTTGTCTGAATAAAAACAAGTATAGGTTAGATAACCATTTGTCCCATAATAAAATACTTCAGTGACATATGGATAATATGGATGCAAAGGTGAGGGGACTAATTATGAAGGAATTACCTACTTTTTATTCACTTATTTTTGGCATCACCTCTGCTGCATTTCTGCTTTGTTGTCTGCTAATGCTTCCCCTCCCATGTCTCTACTTTGCATAAACAATATATCAGAAAACGTTTTACAGCGAATGCCCGGCAGCTCCTGGCCTTGAAGAGCTTATTCGCCTAATTGCGCATCCCTTGTGGATTTTTCATAATACTTTACAGATCTAATTTAAATACTTTTACAAATTCATCAAATACATTCTCCGAGGCACATTTACTCAGCTTACTTTTGAAACTTCTAATGAATTCTCTCGATGTGTAATTTTATACTCAGCATCATGATTTGAATTAAATATTATTGAACAAGGTGTTCATTATTGGATGTGAATTATAATTAGAATGATAGGCAACCTTAACTATGATAATAGTTTTAGTCAATTTCCTGTGGGACTTCCAGTTTTCAATCCAGTACAAAGACCAATACTCTCTGCTCAAAGACTCTTATAAGGGTTACAAGTAAATTAAGCAATGTCAATGCCAGCTGCTTAAAAAGCTCGGCTTAGGAGATACACATTAACTCTTAAAGGCAAGTAGCAGGCTGTCTTGGTGCTGCAGATCAGCGCAAGATCCCTGACCTTGAATGTAATTTGGCATTCTGAGATTGAAACATTGATGACCTACAATTCCCATTAACCTTGTAAACAGTTGCTGTGTCTATATCAAGTATGTATCAAAATCCGAGGCATGAATATACTATTTCTTAAAATATATTTGTTTATTTAATAATACAAAGACATGCCCAATATCCATCCAAAGTTTCTTATTGTACTTTTAAAAAATGTGCTAGAATTGTGGATCTTTTCTTTTAAAATACTCTCAAATATAACCATTACTCTTAATAAGAGAACACATGATAAAATTTGTGAATAAATGACTGGACAACCCACTGTTATCAGATATCCTTGATATGCTTTTATCCAGTGGACATTTCAATTAATGTGATATGAATCTCCCATCACAGAGTGGTTTTCAGTTCAAGGAGGCCAGCTTGTGTGAGGGAGTCTATAACTATTTTTCTAAGTGTGTATTATCTTATTATGTGTGACATATAATGGTTGTTCATTAAATGACATCTCCCTTCTTCCATGGTGAATTATGGTCACGATCAGTGAACATAGTAATCTTTCTTCCTTTTCTCTAACTCTGCATCTCCATTTATAATTTAATCAGCCTGGATTAAATGAGTCTTTATCTGGACACCATTTCAAAGTAGGGACAACACAAAACAGAGCAGGAAGGGAGAACCTAGGGTCAATGTTATCTTACCATTTAAAAATCATTACTTTCCCATGGCTTGATGGGCACATTTAGGGATTCACTGACCTCAAGCAAAGCAAGTTTATAACAGATGTTGTCACTGTAGCTTTATAAAGTAGAGCTGGGTCAGCTACTTTCACATCACCTACTTCTCATAAGTTCCTTCACCTCTAATCAGTTCTATTCATTTTTATCATTTGCCTCCCTTTGCAGGAGATATTACCATTCCAACCTGCTATTATATCTACCTCTATTGCATTCTTATCCCTCCCATCTATGCTCAGCCAGCTCTCACACCAACATCAGATGAAGACTGAATTATTCCTTCTATATTAACAATATAAGAACATCCCTCAGTACAAGTCAGTGTGGTGTTGTGTGTGTGTGTGTGTGTGTGTGTGTGTGTGTGCATGCTGCTGTGCATGAAAAAGGATAATAGTGTGTGGGCTGGTCATTGAGGAGAAGAACGATTGACTGGAAGAAACAAATTAGATACCCACCCATTCTAATAAACTATAATGGAGCCAACATCAAGGGAGTGATGGTTTGTTCATGCAAGTTCTATCAGTAGCCCGAGATACTCCTATTATTTCTCATAATTCTTGATGTATATCAGTTAGTATATAAAAGGTTTTCCTTTAGCAAATCTCATATTAAACATGGTGTGTTTAGTTACTTTAAAACATGGAATGACTTTTTGTCTATTGTGTGTATGTTTATGTGTGCATGCACAGTTGTGCACATGTACCAGTGTAGGTGTGAAGGCCAGGTGACACCTTGTGGGAGTTGGTTTTTATTTCTTCCACCCTGTACATTTCAGGGATTGAATTTAAGTCCTCAAGCTTAATAGCATGTGTTCTAACCTGGTGAGAACACTTACCAATAGTGAGAACAAAAACTTTTGTTTTGAAGTCACCACATATTTTTCAGATTAATCAGTACCACTTTGAATGGGTGACACTTATACATGGTCAGCTATTGCTGAAGCCTTGTATGGTGGTGCATGTCTTAGACCTGGCACTCATGTGACAGGCCAGGAAGATGGCTTATTCAAAGCTACCCTATATTTTAGAGCAAATTTGAGCAAGAAAATTTCTCAAAAAACAATAGGTTTTGTGGGTATCATAATAGTAGATTAATTGCCCAATTTTTAGAGAGCCACAGGTTTGATCCCCATAACCAGTCCTTCCTAAGTACACAATTAAAGAATTCATAAAAACCACCTTAATCATAATGAGCAAATCTTCACAAAATTAAGTTTCTCAATAGAAGACTAAATGGTAAAAACCTACAAGAACATAAAATGGCAGAATCATTTTTTTAAAATTTGAAATAAAAATAATAATAATAAAATAATTGTATTGTATGTATAATAATATTTCCACAGAAAGTAACTATACATCAGAGTGGGCCAATTTAAAAAATGTACTATAAACTTGACAAACACATTCACTTAAGTTCCCAAAGGAAAGCATGTGTTTAAAGACTCATAAACTAGAATTTTGGAGAACATCATAGATTAGAAGTTAAATAATATGCCCATAAAATCTTCAACCCTCAATTTGTCCTGCCTACAAAATAAGCAGGGAAAAAGAAGGAGCAGAGACTAAATAATGACCAACCAATGACTGGTGCAACTTAAGACCCATTCCAAGAGAAAGATCCAACCCCTCCCACTAATGATATTTTGATATGCTATCTCCATTTGCAGATAGGATCCTAGCATAATTCTATTCTGAGTAGCTTCATTCAGCAGCAGATGCAAACAGATGCAGAGACCCATAGCCAATCATCAGGCAGAGCTTGGTAGAATCTTGTGGAAGAGTCAGAGATGAAATTGAGTGAACCAGAGGGATCAAGGGTACCCCAGAAAGACCTACAAAGTCAAGTATTCTGGGCTCATAGGGGCTCACACAGACTGTACCACCAATCAAAGAGCATGTGGAGGCTGGACCTAGGCCCCCACACTTTTGTAGCAGATGTGTAGCTTGGTCTTCATGTAGGTCCTCTAACAATTGGAGCAGGGGTTGTCTCTAAACTGTTGTTGGGTCCCCTTCCCCAAACTGAATTGCTTGTTTGGGCCTTAGTGGGAAAGGAGATGTTTAGTCCTGCTGGGACTAGATGTCCAGGGTAGAGTAGTACCCAATGGGGCTCCCCCTCTCTAAGGAGAAGGGGAGGGTGTAATAGGGGGAGGGATTTGTAAGTTCAGACCTCAAAGAGAGGAGGGAGCAGTGGCTGTGATTGGAATGTACAATTTGAATAAAAAGAATAAATTATGAAAAAGAAAAGAAGTTAAATTATAATATTCAGAGTCTATTTTATTGTTCACTGAATATATCTTATTAAATATTGGTAGAAATTATAATAGAAAAGTATAAGTTTATATGAAAAGTAATGTTATATTAGAATCAATATTACAAAGTGGATAATGAATATCATATAGAGAGTAAAGATTAAGATAGATCAGTTGAGAGGTATACGATAAGCATGAGGATTATGGATATGAGCATGTGTGTGAGCATTTAGGGCATTGCTTAAGAAGAACACAGAGAGGAAGTGCTGAGAGAGTGTAGGAATGCCTGTGATGATCAGCAGGGTAGATTGGCTATGAGCAGTTACTGAAGTAAATTTCTTTCTCAGGTTTGCAACGAGGTCATTCAGTTTCCTTTGCTCCTGTGTTCATGCAAGCATCCTTCCTTAGATATAGGTTCCTAAAGAAGTCAGCTAGAACAACATTCAATTCACATTCAGTGGTTTACCATAATATTCTCTATGTCTTCTTGACAGTAATCTTGTTCCCATTGCCATAGTCATTATTTACCCCTTCTACTGTCTCATATAAAGCATTCATACACAAACACACACACACACACACACACACACACATACACGCACATGCACATGCACACATTCACACACACACATTCAAGTATTAATAATCAATTTTAGAAACATATTTTGGTTTTAGTTTCTAATAAACTTTTAAAATTCCATTAGTCCACAATGAGCAGATAACTATAATTGGATACTAAGTTTAAAAAAAATCCTCTATTCTATGTCACTCCGACTTCTCACTTTCCTTTGGTGCAATTCCTGTATTCATCTATTTGACCAGTGCTGGCTCTGAAACCAAGTATTCAATAATTCATTTGAAATAATTTTACCAGGTACTTTATTGGGACATGGACTGAATGGTCATCCTATGAGCATATAATCTCTCATTTTCATATTCCTGACTGTGTAATTACCTTAAGACTTCTCCAATAGAAAAGCATTTGATGTATATCCTAAAAATCTCTTCAACAGTAATATTACATTCTCAATTTGCACCTGAGGCCTTTTTCCATTCAAGGGAAAATGTGTATTAAAATCAGGCTTGAATATTTATTTTAAATTCATATAGCAAGTGTTCTAATACTAGATCAACAGCTTACCAGTATGATTACAAAGTATTCATGGATGTTTTCTTCTGAAAGGAATTAATTCCATTGGGTCTATGATTTGCCTGAAAATATAGCAACCCCTTCTTATTGGTACTAAAATACTTACTTACTTGATTAGGGAGAGTATTCACACATAATATCAAAGTTATAAGTTCCTTATTTAGCTATCCAAATATGAATAAGAATACCTGGAACACAACCTATTTTAACAACTCATAAATCAATATGGTTTCATGGTCAAAGAAGATCTGTGTTTGTAACTTGGTGTTAGAGCACTTTTCTGTCATTCAAAGGAGCCTGGATTTGTTCTTTAGAATAGCAAAAAGCAACAACAGAATCAGTAAAACCAAGCTCTTTATAGTGAAAATAGTCTCCTTCCCTAACAGTATTGTAGAAGAATTTAGCAAGAGTGTAAGCACTGAGTCAAACAGCAGAGAGCATTGTGGTAAAAACATTGTAAAAACAAGCTATATGAAGCTTTGGCATCAATTTTCAAAATTACAGTTAATAAAGGCAGCCTGTTAAAATAACCAGGGTTCATACCTCTGAAATAATATTTAGACAGTCTAGAAAGGACCCAGGAATACTGATTTAGTACATCCTTTCAACATGACTTTTTTCTGCACCAGTATTTGAGAATTATTGATTTAGTCTTCAAATTGGACACATGTTAAATGATCTTTTATAGAAATACTAAAATGGGAACAGAAGTATCCTACTACTTTGATAGAATTGTGACACTAGAGAAAAGTCAATTCTTATGTACATAGTTTTCTTCATTTCATCCCTTGGGGGAAAATAGAGAGGGAGAAGAGGAGGGAAAGTGAGAAAGAATGAAGGAGGTAGAAGGGTAAAGGAGAGACAGCATTTGCACAGGAGAGTTAGAGACTGATATCTATATATCTGCTGTATGTATGTATGTATGTATACACATATACATATATGTGTGTGTATGTATATATATATATATATATATATATGTATATATATATAGAGAGAGAGAGAGCAGAAAACCTACAGAACTTTAGTTTTAAAAAGTCTTGTAAAACAGGAACCTATGACTGTTACCCTAAAAGTTAAAAATATAGCATCAAACACTGAATTACAATCACTTATTTCATCAAATAAAATTAAATCCTAGATAGTCTAATGATACCTGCCTCTTGAAATCAAATAGCATTGTCTGTAATAGTAGGAAATTCCCCATGATTTGAAGAGTGACAGAGCCATGGGGCTGCTTGCTGAGAATATTGCAAGTAATTCTGCCTCTATTTCTGCCCAGGTGTCATTATGGTGTAATCAAAGAGGAATCGAGTTATTCTGTGGAAGTTTCTTTACCTTTTCTTTCCGTTTTGAAATTTATCTTTTTGTTGTAAAGGATAATGAAGATGATTCTAAGCACAATGTTATCACTCCCAAGAGAAGAAAGGGCAAGATTCAAGGGACAGCATCTTTCTCTATGTGAAGCTGTAAATAACAACCTCTTTGGATAGAACCCCTGAACCACAGGTATTCCTGTATGCTTAGAAATGCCAGAGAACTAATATCCTCTTATCAATGAGTGTTAGCTCAAAAGCTCAGAATACCCACGATATAACCCACAAACCATATGGATCTTTAGAAAAAGGAAGCCCAGAATGTGGATTCTTCAATCCTACATAGAAGGATCCTACTCACAGGAGATAGAGACAGAGAGAGACCTGGGAGGGAGAGAGGAAGGGCAGGGAAAGGGTGGGAGGGTAGAATCAGGTATTGAAGGGACAGGAGAGAAGTACAGAGGATCAGGGAATCAAATATAAATATGCAGCAGTGGGGGATGTGCAACTGGGGATAGCCACTAGAAAGTCCCAGATGCCAGGGAAGCAAAACGACTCCAAGGACTTTAGCCAATACGTGCAACAAAGGGGAGATAGAACCTGTAGAGACCACTTCCAATAGATAGGCATGGCTCTCAATTGAGGGATGGGACCACCCACCTATCTCAAAATTTTTAACCCAGAAATGTTCCTGTCCAAAGGAAAGTCAGGGACAAAAAAATTGAACAGAGACTGAAGGAAGGGCCATCCAAAAATCACCCCACCTAGGGATTGATCCCATTTGCAGACACCAAACTCAGAGACAAGTGCTGATATCAAGAAGTGCTTGTTGACAAGAGCCTGATATGGCTGTTAGTTGAGAGGTTCTATAGCACCTGACCAATAGAGATGCAAATACAGCCAGCCATCAGACTGCGCCCAGGGTCCCCAATGGAAGAGCTAGGGCAAGGACTGAAGGAGATGAAATGGATTGCAACCCCATAGGAAGAACAATATCAACTAACTGTACCTCTGAGAGCTCTCCCCACCCCGAACTAACCACCAACCAAAGAGTATACATGGAGGAATCCATGGCTCCAGATACATATGTAGCAGAGGATGGCCTTGTCTGACATCAATGGGAGGGGAGGCCTTTGGTCCTGTGGAGTTTTAATGCCCCAATGTAGGGGGATGCTAGAGCTGAAAGGCAGGAGTGAGCGAGCAGGTGAAGGAGCACCTTCATAGAGGCAAAGAGGAGGGGAAAGAGGGAAGATGGGATGGGATGGTTGTGGTGGGCTAACCAGGAAGAGGGCCATTGTTTGAAATGTAAATGAATAAAATGATTAGTTAAAAAAGAAAAGAGAAAAAATAAAGTGTAAAATGTACAGGAAAAAAAAGAAAAGAAAAACTAAATTGCCAGAGAACGATTTTGTGTGTGTGTACGATATACTCATACACACACACACACACACACACACACACACACACACACATATATTGTGGGGAGCGGGTGTGGCGGCAGTCCCAAAGGCGCCAGGGACTGCAGCTAAGTCGTATGACTTGCACCTGACTTCCTCATATAAACCACAAATATCGTGAGAGCTGCGCAGGTGTACCAGGTTACTGGCGAAGCCATTTTGGTGGAGATATGCCCCTGCTGCCCTGATTAGCTGAAGCTGCGTGCCTGGTGAGGTGGTGTGGCTTGCTGTGCGTGGATGAGAACTGATAGTATATAAGAGTGAGAGGCCCAGGGCTCGGGGTCTTTCGCCTACACAGTCAATGCTCTCCCAATAAACGTGTGCAGAAGGATCCTATTGTGGTGTCTTTCTTGCTGGCGAGTCAGGAGTCCCACAATATATATATATATATATATATATATATATATATATATATATATATACATACATACAGAATAAAAGCACCTAGTTACAGAGAATCAGACCTGATTAGATGCAAACGATATGCTCAGTCCATGGTCAAGCAGGAATAAATGGATAACTGAATGAGCCTTGACAGAAAGTAGGAATAAAGTATACCATGAATGAATAGGAGCAGAAGAATTTACTGCAGACGGTAACCCTGCAAAGCCCTGTTCTATTAAGGCACAGTGGGGTAAAATAAGATCACCACTAAGGTGCTTTTAACTAAGAGACATATGACTGGTTATAGAATTAAGGCAAACAGAAGCAGTTTTATCTGTTGAAGTTGAAAAATCATGTTATGAGTGAACTGGCAATGTAAAGTTGATGTTTCTACAAAGACCAACGTTGGAAGCCAAATCCTGTATTTAAAACACTGTAGTGCCCCACACTGAGTATTCTTGTTCCCACATTCATATAAGTGAATAGTGGTTTCACTGACATGTGGGGTCACAAGTAGTGATCAGAAGATGAAAGTATAGATGCCTGGTATTGTTTGACATCCGTAAGAGATGATAATAAATATCCATTCTCTTTTGATACTTGACAATCCAACCTTCACCAAGTAACTAGACTTTGGACTTACCTCACTCCAGAATTATGAGAAACAAATATTTTTGTTTAAAGCCACCTAGGCTATGGGGATTCTGTTACAGTAGCTGAAATGGTCTAATTGTGTAAGATAGGAGTCTGGTAGTGTGCCAACAGTTCTGTTAGCAGGATCACCAATCCTCTCTTTTTATCATAAAACTCTTCAAGTGCAGTTATTGTTCTTACCATTTTGCATTTAAGAAATTTTGTATAGGGTCACAGGAATTTTCAGAAATTGTCTGGACACTTTGAATGGACAATACTCCAAGGCTCATTCTTTATTTGTTCCCCAGAATGTCATACTCCCCTTATGCGTCCTGTAGTGCGTTGTGCACAAAGGTATCCAAGTTAAGAGACGAGTGGCTCTAAGGATGGCACAGAGAGTTGTTGTTGTTATTTGGTATGTTATGCATGTTAATGTATAGTGACATGTGAATGTATATTAATGTATACTTACATGTGTACACATGCTAATGTTACTTGTGTATGCATGTTAATATATAGTTTCATGGACTTTCTCTCCAATAACTGTCTGGAGCAGGACCTGTGATTAGCACATGGTGTACAGGAACAGTGTGGAATAGTTGGGACAGGATCCTTCCAGTCATCATTTGCACACAGAGCTTGGGATGTTCCACAGCCCATGGTGCACAAGTTCTTCCAGGAAGGAGACAGTTTCCTAGGAGTGCTGACATAGGCTTACAGACCCACAGGAGGGATAAGCTCCAGCCAGAGACAGCAAGACCATCTACCACCAGAGATGACGAGAAGGTAAAAGCAAATGCAAAAACTTTACTAACAGAAACCAAGGCTACTTGGCATTACAAGTTCTCCCACCACAGCAAGTTCTGGATACACCAACACACTGGTAAAGCAAGATGTGGATTTAAAATCACATCTCATGATGCTGATAGAGGATTTTAAGAATGACATAAATATCTCCATTAAAGAATTACAGGAAAACACAACCAAACAGGTGAAGGGATTGAACAAAACCATCTAGGATCCAAAAATGGAAGTAGAAACAATAAAAATTCACAAATAAATTGGACCAGAAAAGAAATTCCTCCCATCACATAATAATCAAAACACCAAATGCACAAAAAAAGAAAGAAAGAATATTAAAAGCAGTAAGGGAAAAAGTTGAAGTAACATATAAAGGCAGACCTATCAGAATTACACCAGACTTATGAAATCCAGACGATCCTTGGCAGATGTCATACAGACCCTAAGAGAACTCAAATGCCAGCCCAGGCTACTGTACCCAGCAAAACTCTCAATTACTGTAGATGGAGAAACCAAGATATTCCACGACAAAAACAAATTTACACAATATCTCTCCACAAATCCAGACCTTCAAAGGATAATACATGGTAATCTCCAACACAAGGAGGGAAACTACACCCTAGAAGAAGCAAGAAAACAATCTTCTTTTAACAAACCAAAAATAAAATAGCCACAAAAACTTAATTCCACCTCTAACAACAAAAATAACAGGAAGCAGCAATCATTTTTCCTTAATATCTCATAATCAATGGAAACAATTCACCAATAAAAAGACATAGACTAACAGACTGGATATGTAAACAGGACCCAACATTTTGCTGCATACAGGAAACCCACCTCAGTGACAAAAAGAGCAATAAGAACTCTTAATTCTGAACATCTATGATCCTAATGCAAGGGAATCCACCTTCATAAAAGAAACTTTATTAAAACTCAAAGCAAAAATTGCACCTCACAAAAAATAGTGGGCGATTTCAACACCCCACTCTTATCATTGGACAGATCATAGAAATAGAAACTAAATAGAGATACAGTGAAACTAACAGAAATTATGAACCAAATGGATTTAACAGATATCTATAGAACATTTTATCCTAAAACAAAAGAATATACATTCTTCTCAGCACCTCATGGTACTTTCTCCAAAACTGACCATATGATCTGTCACAAAATGGGCTTCAACAGATACAAGAAGATTGAAATAATTCCATGCATCCTATCAGATCACCATAGACTAAGGCTGGTCTTCAATAACAACATAAACAATAGAGAGCCCACATATTGCAGAAGCTGAACAACACTCTACTCAATGATAACTTAGTCAAGGAAGAAATACAGCAAGAAATTAAAGCCCTTTCAGAGTTGAATGAAAATGAAGCTACAAGATACCCAAACTTATGAGACACAATGAAAGTAGTGCTAAGAGGAAAACTCATAGTTCTGAGTGCCTCGAAAAAGAAACTGAAGAGAACATATACTAGCCACTTGACAGCAATTCTGAAAGTTCCAGAACAAAAAGAAGCAAATACACCCAAGAGGAGTAGAAGGCAGGAAATAATCAAACTCGGGGCTAAAATCAACCAAGTAGAAACAAAAAGATCTACACAAATAATTAATCAAGCCAGGAGCTGGTTCTTTGAGAAAATCAACAAGATAGATAAACCTTAGCTAGAAAAACCAGAGGGCACAGAGACAGTATCCTAATTAACAAAATCAGAAATGAAAAGGAAGACATAACAACAGAAACCAAGGAAAATCCAAAAAAAAAAAAAAAAAAAGAAATCATCAGATCCCACTACAAAAGCCTACACTCAACAAAACTGGAAAATCTGGATGAAATGGACAATTTTCTATACAGATACCAGATACAAAAGTGAAATCAGAATCAGATTAATGATCTAAACAGTGCCATATCTCCTTATGAAACAAAAATTGTCATTAATAGTATCCCAACGACAAAAAGCCCAGGACCACAAGGGTTTAGTGCAGAGTTCTCTCAGACCTTAAATGAAGACCTAATCCCAGTACTCTTGAAACTATTCCACAAATAGAAACAGAAGGTGCTCTACCCAATTCGTTCTATGGAGCCACAATCACTCTGATACCTAAACCTCACAAAGACTCAACAAAGAAATAGAACTTCAGAACAATTTACCTTATGAATATTGATACAAAATCCTTAATAAAATTTTCACAAACTGAATACAAAAATACATTAAAACGATCATCCATCATGATCAAGTAGGTTTCATCCCAGGGATGCAGGAATGGCAGGGATGGGTCAATATACAGAAATCCATCAACGTAATCCTCTATATAAAGCAATACAAAGAAAAAAACATATGATCATTTCATTAGATTCTAAGAAAGCATTTGACAAAATCCAACACCCCTTCATGATAAAAGTCTTGGAAAGATCAGGCCCCAAACTAACTTAATAAAAGCAACATATAGCAAACCAGTAGCCAACATCAAACTAAATGGAGAGAAACTCAAAGCAATACCACTAAAATCAGGGACTAGGTGCTGCCGACTCTCTCCCTACCTATTCAATATAGTACTTGAAGTCCTACTCAGAGCAATTAGAAAAGAAAGGCAGTCAAAGGGATACAAATTTGGAAGGAAGAAGTCAAAATATCACTATTTGTAAATGGTATGATCGTATATTAAGTGATCCCAAAAATCCCACCAGAGAAATCCTAAATCTGATAAACAACTTCAGCAAAGTGGTTAGATATAAAATTAACTCAAACAAATCATTGGCCTTCCTCTATACAAAGTATAAACAGGCTAAGAATGAAATTAGGGAAAAACACCCTACACAATAGTCACAAAAACTATAAAATAACTTGGTGTGACTAACTAAGCAAGTAAAAGATCTGTATGACAAGATCTTAAAGTCTCAGAAGAAAGAAACCAAAGAAGATCTCAGAAGATAGAAAGATCTTCCATGCTCATGGATTGGCAGGATTAATATAGTAAAAATTCTCATCTTGCCGAAAGCAATCTACAGATTCAGTGCAATCCCCAACAAAATTCCAACTCAATACTTCATAGATTTAGAAAGAGAAATTTTCAAATTCATCTGGAATAACAAAAAAATCCAGGATAGCAAAAACTATTCTCAACAATAATAGAACTGGAGGAATCACCATCCCTGACCTCAAGCTGTACTATAGAGCAATTGTGATAAAAAGTGCATGGTATTAATACAGTGACAGGCAGGTAGATCAGTGGAATAGAATTGAAGACCCAGAAAAGAACCCATACACCTATGGTCTCTTGATCTTTGACAAAGATGCTAAAACCACCCAGTGGAAAAAAGCATTTTCAACAAATGGTGATGGTTCAACTGTAGGTTATTGTAGAAGGATGCAAATCGACCCATTCTTATACCCTTGTACAAAGCTGAAGTCCAAGTGGATTAAGAACCTCCAGATAAAACCAGATACACTGAAAATAATATAACAGTAACTGGGAAAGAGGCTTGAGCACATGGGCACAGGGGGAAATTTCCTGGACAGAACACCAATAAGACCAAAAGGGAACCCACAGATTGGGAAAAGATCTTTATCAATCCTACATTTGATAGAGGGCTAATATCCAATATATACAAAGAACTCAAGAAGTTAGACTCCAGAGAACCAAATAACCCTATTTAAAAATGTGGTACAGAACTAAAAAAGGAATTCTCAAATGAATACTGAATGGGTGAGCAGCACCTAAAGAAATGTTCAACATCCTTAGTCTTCAGGGAAATGCAAATCAAAACAACCCTGAGATTACACCTCACACCAGTCAAAATGGTTAAGATAAAAAACACAGGTGATAGCAGATGCTGGCAAGGATGTGGAGAAAGAGGAACACTCCTCCATTGCTGATGGGATTGCAAGCTGGTATGACCACCCTGGAAATAAGTTTGGCGGTTCCTTAGAAAATTGGACACAGTAATATGTGAGGACCCAGTAATACCACTCCTGGGCATATACCCAGAAGATGCTCCAACATGTAATAAGGACACATGCTCCACTATGTTCATATCAATGTTATTTATAATACCCAGAAGCTTGAAAAAACCCAGATGTCCCTCAATAGAGAAATGGATACAGAAAATGTGGTACATTTATAAAATGGAGTACTATTTAGCTATTAAAACAATGAAGTCATGAAATTCTTAGGCAAATAAATGGGAGTAGAAAATATCATCCTGAGTGAGGTAAGCAAAACACAAAAGAACACACATGGTATGCACTCACTGATAAGTGTATATTAGCCCAGAAGCTCAGAATACTCAAAATACAATTCACAAACCACATGGAGCTCAAGAACAAAGACCAAAGTGTGGATGCTTCAGTCGTTCTTAGAAGGGGGAACAAAATACCAATGGGAGGAGTTACAGATAAAAAAATGTGGAGCAGAGACTGAAGGAAAGGCCACACAGAGACTGCCCCACCTGGGGATCCATCCCATATATAGTCATCAAATCCAGACACTATTGTGGATGCCAACAAGTGTTTGCTGACAGAAGCCTGATATAGCTGTCTCCTGAAATGCTGTACCAGTGCCTGAGAAATACCTCTGTGGATGCTCTCAGCCAACCATTGGACTGAGCACAGGGTCCCCAATGGAGGAGCTAGAGAAAAGACGCAAGGAGCTGAAGGGGTTTGCACTCCCAAAAGAAGGAACAACAACAAGAACCAACCAGTGCCCTCCGAGCTCCCAGGGACTAAACCATCAACCAACGAATACACATGGAGGGACCTATGGCTTCATGTATGTAGCAGAAGATGGCCTTGTCAGTTATCAATGGGAGGAGAAGCTCTTGGTGCTGTGAAGGTTCTATGCCCCAGTGTAGGGGTATGCCAGGGCGAGGAAGTGGGAGTGGGTAGGTTGGTGAGCAGGCATCAGGGGAGTGGAAAGGAGGTTTTCAGATAGGAAGCCAGGAAAGGGATAACATTTGAAATGTAAATAAAATATGTAATAAAAAGAAAAAGATTTTTAAAATGAATACTTACATGTGTATACATGTTAATGTGTAGTTACAAGTTACATATGTATGCATGTCAATAATTTGGTTACACATGACTGCATGTTAATGTATAATTACATGTGAATGCATGTTAAAGTGTAGTTCCATGTGAATGCATATTAATGTATAGTTACATGTGTATACACATTAGTATGTAGTTACATGTATATCCACATTAACGTGTAGTTTCATTTGTATGCATGTTAATGTGTGATTACATATGTGTGTATGTTAATGGATCGCTACATATGTATGCACATGAGGTTTGAAAATAGAGGTTCATGACTATTTATACCTGGTAGTTTAGGAAAGAACCTCCCACTAATTCCAGCCTTTGTGATGATTACCAAGGGCTTCACATGCACCTGGCTGCTGTGTTGGTTTTGGAGACAAGAACTTCCAGTCTTCCCATTTATTTTGTGTGTTCATATTTCTAGGAACAATGCTTTTTTTTTTCAAATAATCCACTGCAAATTTTGTGGTGATAATTACCAGGAAGTAAACATAGAGTCTCTAAGTTTATAAAAGAGAAGAAAGCAAAAGTCAAAAGAATTAATATTTGTGTCGTATATCATTTTTAATTTAAATAATTATTTTAACATTATTATATTTCTTTTGTATTTGTTTAGTCAGTCTCCTCTCTCTCTCTCTCTCTCTCTCTCTCTCTCTCTTTCTCTCTCTCTGTACTCGTGTATATGTTTGTGTGTGTCTGCACATGCATTCATAAAATTGTGCCATTGCATGCCTTATGCCTTGACAACTTGCTTCTCTCCTATTGTGTGAGGCTTTGGGATCAAATTCAGAGAGGCATGCTTGATGTCAAGTGGCTTCTTGCTGACCCATCTTACAGGTTCATCTATAGACTAATTACGTTCCAGCAAAGTTCACTTAATTATGTTTACACCTCCTATATTTTAGTACATGGAATGAAGAGAGGTTTAATCCTGTTTGCTTTTAATGCAATTTCTTATAGAGAAGCACTCTATGCCATACACTGATATTTTTGTCCCAGAAAGCTTTTTAGCATTTTCCCTGTATAGCAAGTGCACTCAGCCATGCTACCTTCTCTTTTAGCACTTCCGTGCTGCGCTATGATGTTTCTTTGACTCTAGTACGTTATCAGTGCCTCAGATAATTAAATCCACTCCCCGTTCACTAAAGTGCTTTGCTTGGAGATTTTTTTTTCAATGTTGGTGAAACGTCTGCTTTATGTCCTAATATGCACTGGTAATCTTTTCTCAAAGGCAGTTACTGTAAAGAAATATTTTCATTATTGAAGCCCGTGATTCAGGTATTAGCAGCAGTTCACACAGTTTTCCATGGTCCATTCCGGATATACATGTAAGAGAGGTTAAAAGCAAGCACCGTCAGAGTTGTGGTACAAATGTCCTCATCTGCTGCAACTAAGAGTTTACCTTAGAGCAGTTACAACTACTTAGAGAATGGTCTTGGTACTCCTTATCAATGAGAATGCCTACTGAGTTTTTGATAAGCTCTCTCACCTCTTGGATTCTATCTACCTTTCCATCTAACACCCTATCTACATACACTGTAATCTCCATTAAAGAATATTTACATGTAACAAAATCTCCATTCGAATAATAGACAAATATGGTCATAGAACATACACAACAGAATAGTAAGGTATAAGGAAATAATGTAACAAGGGACATCTACACTATAGTATGTGATTAAGAAAGAAAATCTGAACACTTTAAAAAAGCAACCATGTGTTAAGAAAATTAAAGACACCAGGATCTGGGACATGGATGCATACCCAAGAGAGTATGAGAGAGATCTTGATATGTGATCAACAAACCGATAATGGCTGACTGCTTCTGGACAGGGTGATGCATGGCAACAATGGGGGTGAGTTATTTCATTGGCTACCTTGCCCCTCTGTTTATCAATTCATTTGAATAAGCTTCCACTGTTTTTAAATTTAAAAGTTTTAAACACCATATTACATTATGCATATATATTAAAGCTCCCACAAATATAAGACTATAAAGAAGTAGGTCTAAGGACAGCTAAATAGGTCCACTAAAAAAAATCCTAAATTATTTGAGAAATCACAAGAGTAATGCACATGGTGCCTCCCAATTGCTACAGTGAAGACAACCCAAAAAGCCTGTCTCTTTCAAAGCCACATGATTTTAACCTTCAGTAAAGAAAACTAAAGCAATGCCAAGAGCCAACATTCCCTCCTCCTATTTCAGAATAAGGAGCAATATAAGAGCAAAATGTATACTTTACTCTACCAGTAAAGGAAAAGGGTTGGGTACCTGAGGGTCTGCCGTGTTTCTAACTTGTACAGTGTCTTACTGCCCCTTTATTTTAGAAATAAGACAAAATAACAAGCTTTTCTAAAAGAAATACACTATACACTGGATTTTCTTCATATCTGGGGGACAAATCAAATCACTTCAGAATGCTGAATCTTTAACTGAGTGTGCAAATCACTGTATCTAAAAATATTAAGAACTATGTATCAGCCTTGTAATGGTTGATTTTTCCTATGAATTTTAATGTTTATGTATCTATATTAGAGAGCTTGATTTATGCCATAATTCTATGTTGGTATATGCTGTTGTAAACATATTATTTGACAACAAATAAATTATGCCCCTGTGTTTGCTACCGTCCATTGATTATCTCACTCGGTCCCTGGCCACAAATCTAAGGCTATTTATTAGCTTTAACTGATTGATCAATTGACTTGTAGTTACTTAAAGGCTATGCCTTCCTAGCTGTTGTTTTTTAAGTCAGGTAATTATAACTTGACTTTGTAAGTGTGCCTTTAAAAGTAAGGAAAGTACCAATTCAAAAAGAGTTTCAAGTTTTCAGAAGATACAATTCAACATAATCACAGCAGGCAATTACACAATGCCTCTTTCATGAATCGGAATAGATTATTGATATCCACATTCGTGTGCTGGTAGCCTGGATTTATGAAGCACAGCTGATGCAGAAAATTTGACATGCATTCTCACACCAAAGTAACCACGGACAGTCTTTTTAAAAATAGGAACAAAAATAAATTCCATGGCAATTTCAGTCTTCTTTCCTGTTTCAATCACTTTCTACATCATTAAGATTTTGAAGGTAGGGGGTATCATTGTCTCATGTTAGAGGCTTTTAAAGATTTCTTTTACAGCAGAGTCACACCTGGCAACTGCTGGGCGGCGGGTTATGGCGTCAAGGTTTCTTCTCATCACTTTGGGTCTAATAGGACAACAAATAGGTCAGGGTGGGGGGATGCTCTGAAATGTAATTTTTAAAAATTGCTTTAAGTACTTCTGACCAAACCAAAACCTTCCTATATCTCCACCAAAACTGCAAAAACACAGGTCCTTCTGAGGCTTGGCCATACTGTGTCAGCCTAGTGCTTGAAGCATGATGTGGCACAGCTAATGGATTTGTGATAATGAGAACGATACCCTTTGTGGATGCTCAAATTTTGTAGATTAGCAAACCCGAGAAAAACATAATTTAAAAAGCAAGTATGTATTTGTTTGTTTGCACTGTGCATTGTTTGTCTTATATTTGTACAAATTAAATCTAACTAATTCTAATTTAATTAGCTGATATAGTAGGAGCAAGAGAATTATTTTTTGTCACTCTGTTCAGTCATCTCAATTTGTGAAGTAAATAGCTCTGGTTGAAATCCTTGAAATAAGCATAATTGTTTTGGCAAATGCGGATGTGAGATTTAAACATAAGTGCATATGATGGTTGATTTACATAATTATTCCTCATATTCCACAGTAGAAATTAATATATATGTTTGAAAGAAGTGGAAATCAGTACAATGTTACAAAATACATAGGAAGGCAAAATCATTTTCATGGTACTTTTCTCATAGGCTCCTAATTAGGAGCATAGAAGCAATGCACCCTCACCAGGTCTATGGTTGTTCTTATGCCAAGGCATTATTTGGCCAAAGTTTCTCAACTCATTATAGCAATCACATCATAGCAGTGACAGGGCACACCTTCTTTTGATAACTAACAAACAACAGGTGTAATTCAAGAATATATGGTGTGTAGCATTGTTTAAAAACGTCCAATTGCACATAAATTTAGCTGTCTCTGCTGCTTTTCCATGATATGACAAGGTGATGAAAAATGTCTAAGCTGAGAGATGTGGTCTTCTAGTGAATGCAATTTATAGACTGGAAAATGCCATGAGAAAATAAATAAGGACCTCTAAATTATCCAGTATACTTTACTTTTAAAATATAGGTGTGAACCTTAGTCTTCCAAATTGAGCCTCCAGCCTAACATAAGCTTCTTAATTAGCTAAGTAGACTTGCAGTATTTCTTTTATTGGGAGGATTCCAGTTTTATGTCAGTTGGAACACTGCCTATATCTAAAATCATTTGGAAAAGCTGAGTTAGTCTAAAAATATTAATAGGTACTCTAATACTGCATGCATTATTAATACTGCCTAATGCTACGTGTGGTTTCTAATACATTTGGAATGAACTAATGAATATTCATAAAATGAATTGATACCAATAAACATGGGTAGAAATTCTCTTAATGGAAGTGTCATCTATAAAATGAATGCTCTGAACAACAAGATTATAATAAGTATTTTTTGTCACAGCTACCTTGAAAAACTCTTTTTTTTTTTTGGTTAAAGACAGAGAACATGTTAGAAGCATATATGCTTAGGATAGTATCTAAACATTTAATGCAAGTATATATAATTGCTGAAGAATATTCCTCCTATAGGAATAAGGGGAACATAATTTTTTATTTTATTAATATCAAGTCTATTATAAAATACTAAATTAAAATCAGAAATAAAAATTGTATTGTGCACCAAACAATTTATTATATTCTAATAACTTAATATTTTTGCATAACCTCATAAATTCTTGCTGTTCAGCTCACTCCCTTACCTGGATAATTATACCCTATTCAATAGAACTCTTCACAAAGGGAATCAGCACATACTGTATTTTTCAATGTCGTGCTTTCTTTTACCTATCACACAATAACCCAGTTCTCAGTACATTATCCATATAGGTATTTAATTGCAAACACTAAGTGCTTACATTGTAAGACTTCTAACACCCAACTGGATGCCACTAACTTTGTACATTGTGTTGAAATGGCTGAGGTTTGATCTGTTCTAACAGTTATAAGTTCAATATATCCCTATAGAAAATTGAAAGTTGGCTCAAGCACAAGGGGAGCTAAGAGGCCATGATAAGAGGGAATCATCTGCATTTGACACTGTGCTTGCCTTCCAAGGTTACAGCTGTTCTTATAAAAGAAGGGGAAGAAAGCACACATTAATATGCTTTATCTACTATCCTTTCCTAAGAATCATTACATTTTAAAGAGGTTTAAAAATATTTAAATGCATTCAGGTCAAATCGTGTTGGAGAATGATGTCATGTAAGTTCTCTTTGGAAGATTAATAAGGCCAACGGCAAAGACCAATAAAATAAGCCCAACATGGGACACTTGCTTGTACTCCTGCAGTAAAGGGAAGAAAATCTTGGCTCCAAGAGAAGACTGGGCTATGCAGCAATACCTCTTTGCAAAAGTGGGAGTGGTACTGTAGTTCAGCTGAAGGTTAAGATTTCTCACATTTCTGGCTTACATCTCCACTAGGACTCAAAACAAAATAAACAACTTCTCAAAATCCACTTATATTAGCTTTTAAGCATACTTGCATATTAAATATTTGAAACAGTATCTGAAATTACATTACAGTAAAAGAGATTTGAAATATATACAGTACGTTTCTAGTTTCTAGAAACTCATTTCATGTTCCATGAGTGAGACTTACTTTTATTCATTCTCTGATGGTTCTCAGAACTCATCCTCCAACATCTTACCAATAAGTTAGAGTTATATATTTTCCAATCACACTGTATGTTTTGCATCCTTAACTTCATGTTTTTAGCATGCATCCATGTAGCAGTCAACTCTGCATTGTCCCTTGAATGCCTGAGAGACTTGTGTATACAAAAGCAACACCAATTCATACATCTGTTATTCTACGATTCACTGTCTCCATTTTCAGAAAAATAGTTAATTATTTCACTACAGGTGGGTTCTGCTTTCACTTCTATTAGTAGAAATACTACTAGTATTCCCCAACCTTACAACTACCTACTGTCTCTTTTCATTAAATAAGATGGGGTATATACTCCATGGTGTGTGTGTGTGTGTGTGTGTGTGTGTGTGTGTTTGTGTGTATGTATATGTATATGTATAAACTTTCTATGTGTCATTGATCATAGTATGATATTCACATTGGTCTGTAAATAAGTATTGAATTTTACTTTTTCAATCAATTACTCCTTGGATATTTTGCCTAATATTTTGTTTCCATTATATATTTTCCAGAACAATAGAAGAACATTATTTTCGCATGGTTCGGTATATCTTTAACATTCTAGTTGTTACTTAACAACATTCCTGAAATGAACTGGGATATCATACTCAGGAGTAGAGAGAGAAGAGAGATGGGAAACATTTGAGTTGTTTGAAGGGGTGAAGGCAAAGGTCATGGATTAACCTATGTTGGAAGACCCAGTGATTTCACATATTCTGGAAACTTACACTGCAGATCTTAAGTTGTCCAATTCTCTTTAAACTCAATTGTTTAAACTCAACTGTTATTGCTTGTTGACTAAACAAGACTCCAACTTTACAACTCATTAATATGTTGGAATCCCAGGGGTAAATCTGAAAGAAATACCCTTATAAATTCTAGAGTCACTTAATATTTTCCAATTGATTTCCATGCATTATTTCATTAAGTACGTGCATATCAGAAAAATCAGAAAGATTCGCTGAGCCTAATTTTCAATTAACCAGCCAAATATAAGTAAAGGATCTAAAATTAGGCTGAAGTGTGTGGTCATATGGTAGATTCTTGCATAGCACAAGCAATGTACTGGCTTCTTTACCCAGTACTATACAGAAGCACACATGCATGCATGACTATGTACACTTGTACCTGAAAGTCTTTGTGCACACACAAAGAAAGAGAGAGAAAGACAGAGGGACTTTTACATTTAAACTTACTATAAAATATGTTCTTATAATATAAGTCTCATTTGACCAAATATGTCCAGATCCTCATAGTGATTGATTAGTTTTTCAAGCAGAAGACTGTTGCTCATTTATGCATCTATGGAGGATGAATAGGGATAACGTAAGGCAAGACTTAGTCGCAGGTTACCTGCGTGTCCAGTTTAGGTGAAGGAGATCCATAGAGGCCCAGAGACAAGGCATCTAGGAATTGAAAACTTTAGGAGACAGAAGATGAGATGACTTTACCTTCAGTGCTTGCTGTGCTTTGCTCATGCGAACAATGGGGACTCAACTCAGATGATGCAGACCGACCGAAAGAGCCCCATCTGTGTGTGTTTCTTTAAATGCAGTCATAATAACCAAAGAACAGCACTGGGAATCTGGGACTCTAGTTTACAAACACCAGTTTACTGAAGCTGCTGCACACTAATAACGAAGTTAGAAAATGAGTCAAACAGAAATGGAATGCTGAACAATTAAGATTCTCTCCCCATAAGCCCATCTCTATCACTTTATTAAAGGCTACTGGGAAAACCCTTACTGAATAACTAATTCTAAATTATATTCGATGAAAACAAATTAATGTAATAATTTTCTTTCTGAAATTAATTTAAATCTCTGTGGATGCTGCAACAAATTTAGCCTTTACTATGCATACAAAAAGTTATGAAAAGCCTTATTGCACTCACTGCTTTAGGCAAAGATTCATGGTTTCACAGTCACTGGTAATGGCTATTATTTCAATTTAGGAAGCATGCTCTAATCAATCATGTTTGCCTATTTAGTTTAAATATTTAAAACTATTTCTATTCTGTGAGATGGAAAAACATAGTAGCTGAGGTGCTTTCAGATCCTGTGTGTGTGCTGGTTTTATATCTGTGTTCTGTACAAAGTTATAATGGTTGTATTTATTTTTTTCTAGAGATTAACCCTCACACAACGTTCTTGTAGGGAATGTTAATCCTCAGCATTCAATTTGATTACCAAATGGCTATGGGACTTCTTCTACATGAATGGGAATAGTACTTTATGCACATGTGACTTTGTGTGAAAGTTATTTAACTTAATTAAGAATTCGGAATAGCTTGCACATGCTTTAATGCAAAAAAAAGAAATGTGGGAACATCTGAATAGAGATTGTCAGAGAGTTACATACAGCATTTGAGGCAACTGTCATTTTATTTGAGTGAACCTGAGACTGAACAATAGTAACATATTTTGTTCATTTTGCTTTTGAGTCCTTTCTGGCTTTTCCTGTAGAGTAGAGGTGTAATGATCTATTTTGTGAGCACATGTCCACTTTTAGTCAATATCTAGAAGCCAATGTTGTTTCTCATTGTAGAGTACACTGGACGTATATTAGGTCTTCTGTGTATTTGACCTAAGGCTTTAATATTCCAGGGTCTCCTTCACTTAGGTACATGTCACAGGGTTTTCCCTGTCCAATTCCATTCGTGCAGAGGAGGCCTGTGATTGGACAGGGAAAAGGAAGGCAGAGCTAAGAGTTACAGAGACAGCGAGCATCTCAGTGTAGGAGGAAAACCAAGATGGCGTTTTAATAAACTAAATACTTGTACAAGATAGTCATTTTTTTTTATTTTAGCATGCTTACCTATTTGTTGTTTTCCTAAAATTGCAGGGGAGTTTGAAAATGAAATAAATATTGTGCTATGATTTTCTTCTTGACATGAGAAAAGTTTGCCATAGTTAAAGAAAACAAACAAACAAAAAAAATCCAGTTCCCCAAAGTGAAAAAGACCTTGTGGTTTAAGAATACTTTTTAATCTTCATGATAATATAATTCGGTTTCTACATGGTCTTCAGTTCCTCCTCCAAAATAGCACAGATTGGCTTTGTGACATCATCCCTGACTGTGCAGGTAACAGATGCAATGTTTTATCAGTGATACAGTGATATGCCAGTGATGAAGATTTAATCAATTGATATTATATCTAAAATCAATATTAAATGTATAATAAAAATTCTAACATGATAGACAGATTATTTATTTATTAAGGACAACTGCATGATATAAATTTGTATATTCTGGTTCAGGATTTAAAAATGACAAAGTGACACAGAGTAGTCAAGGATTTTATGCTGAAACATTCTAGGTAACATGCCAAACCCAGTCTCTATCCACACCTTTTGAGACTTTGCCCTTGTGTTTGATACTCTGTTGTTATAGCTTTGAGAGGGACACGGGGAAGGGATCAAGGTTATCTATCCCCTGTGCCATCAGGAGGCATCCTCATCAGAAATCAACAATCAGACACAGTCAGCAGTTGGATGTGTCCACAGTGATGACACAAGGAATCTGAACATCTAGAGATGGCAAGGGGGAGTAGTCTATGAAGATAACATTTTATTTTTAATGTGCAAAATTTGTCTTGGATATAATGAAGCTATAAACTCTTAATACTAAAGCTGGGTTTCAAATTATTCACAGTCATCTTGTCATAGCCAAGGAGAAAGAAAGAACTAGCAAGGAAACAAACAAGCAAACAAACAACAACAATAAAAAATACTGTAAGGTGAGAATTACAGTGTAGTTACCAGGCTCTTCGTTTAGGCTGTGATGTACCTGGGATGTGAAGAAGGGATTCTGAGGAACACAGACCCTCCCTCCTTTCTATAAGAGATACTGACATCCTATAAGCTTTCAAGGAAACTGATGAGAATTAATATTTATGCTAAACCTCAGTTTTAGATTTATTCCTCACTATGAAGTGAATCAATTTATGATTCTGTATATCTCTGTAATGATTGTGTGCTTATTTAGCCATAAAATCTATAAAGCACACCCACAGGAGACAAGCAATTCCGCGGCAATAAAAACTATAGAAATTGCTAGAGATCGGCAATGAAGTAAAACTGCAGCATTCTAATTCAGGTAAATGCTGTACCCATTTGTCTGTGAATTACTGTCCCTAGCTGCTTTCAATTGTTTCCCAGTAAAAGCAGACAAAGTCCCATGCCTTAAACCTTTGGTTCAACCACAGCATCACCTGGGATTCTTGTAATGTTCCTATTTTGTATTAGTTTCGAGGCAATGACAAGGCATCACTCCATCGACCAAATCACATACGCTTTGTCTATTTAATTTAATCCTACAAAAGTGATGAAAAGACGGGTATAAATGACAGATCTATGCTAAAATTAATTCCAACCTGACCTATATGAACTATGGATTGGAAAGAAAGTGATGATTTGAGTGGAAGGGTGAGGTGCCAGATCACTATGGCATGTTTTAAAAACTGAGAGTCACAGACACTCAATACAGATTGGAAAGAGTTATGACTTTAAAGGGATTTCCTTTTTTGTAGATCACTGCAGTTCTACTATTGTAGACGTTAGCTAACCGTACAACTGAGACAAGCAGAAAACACTTCAACAGTTCTTGAAAATATATGAGCAAAGTTTCTTAAACACACATACACACACACACACACACATACACATCATTTTTATGACTCAAACATTAGTGTTAAACTATTCAAATTATTAATTAAAAGTCCTGAAAGTTCGTCCTTTTGTTGTCTGCAATGCTGGCCACATAATTTTTAACGAACTGTAGCCAAGTTAAATTTTGAGGCGCTGCTCAGCATGTCCCCAGCCACTTTAGACACGGAATCATGTTGAAGAGTGAAATTAATCAATTAAATGCTATTAGACCTGATATAAAACATCACCAACCTTTCATTATGTGTCACCAAAGCTCAAAATAAATCTTCCTCTCCTGTGTTTGCTCTCTGCGGCATCTCTCTGCCAGCAGAGATGTTACAGACTCAGCTCCACAGAGGGAGGTTTTATTGTCTTTTCTCAAGTTTTGTCAAGGATGGGTCTCTGGCTCAGAGGGCTTCATTGCAAAGTTTGTCTTTCTTTTCTGTGAAGCTTTTTTTTTTAACAGCATTTGTTCATGTAAACTGGATTTTGGTTTTTGCTGATGCTTAGCTGTCACAACCATAAAGATGTTCTTTTGTAGTTTGAATTTTTCTTGTGAAAAAGACAATTATGTCAAAGGAATAACTTTAGAGTCTTTTCCCTTTTCAATTGAATGACCAATGCACTTTCTGAAAACTTAACAGTTTGTAATATATCAGTATTTTGCTTGAAGTAGCATGCTAACACCATCCCTACTTTTCCACAGATGGCGAGGACACATCATTTAGGGCCAGCTTAATTAGTGATGGACACATTTCAGTGTTTTTATTTCTTGGCTATTTCATCCTTCAGAATTCTGTGACGTTTGATTGCTCCCTCCATATGACCAAGGAAGTAATGGAAACAAATCACTAGGTAACTTCACATAGCTGGTAGCTACATAGCTGGAGCTGTCATTCAACTGAAGGTCTGTTTATGTTATACCATTTACTTGTAAGCTACTATGACATATAAAACATATAGAATCAGTTGTGCAAGCAAAGGAAACCTATAATAAAACATTAAAATGTTTAAATTGAAATTATGCTGTATAAAAATTACTTGCTAAACAGCATAGTAATAAAGTGCATGTTTTATATGACAATTGATACTTTATAGAAATGGGAACCTACAACCTTGGGCCCAAAGAAATGAAATCACTTTCTTACTGTGGGCCAATGATAAATAATTATAAGGAATAAATCTAGGATTTTCATGGACTGATTTATCTTCTCTGTACCATGTTACTAGTACTAAGATATTGCCAGAGGGGCTGGAGACTTAGCTCAGTGGTTACAAGTATATGTAGTTCTTCCAGTGAAATCAGGCTCCTTTCCTAGCACCTACATGGCAGCTCAAAACCATCCTTTATTTCAACTGCAGGGGATCCAGTGTCATCTTCTGGACATCCCTGGCACCGGGTACACACTTGGTATGTGCAAGTATGCACACCTGCAAGTAAAAAATATCCATATGTATGAAATAATAAAATTAAATTAAAAAAAGCCATGTGCCAAATCTGGTTCACTTATAATTAAAACAATAGATACTTCACAAAAATGCAATTCAATTCCAGTAATTTATATTCTTCCTCTTTTTAAAATTCACATAAGAACAAATTATATATATAAAATTATATAATATAATATATATATATATATATATATATATATATATATATATATTGTGATTGTGAGAGAACATGAAGCATTTGTCTTTCTAAATCCGGCTCATTTTATTTTAGCATAATACATTTAAAAATATTTGATCAGATATAGCCAGTAGGTTGAAAGCAGATCTTGACAATGTTTATGCTGATACTAATATCTTTTGGTAACTTCCCTTCACATATGATCTAGACTTAGTCACTCAGTTCTAGTGAAGGAAAGGTGTTAGTATGGTGGAAGTGATTGGATGCTGTTTGTGAGATTTGGTCACATGGATGGATCTACAGATTTTATCTTGGGCTTTTGCATCTGTCCTTTTCATTTTATCTCAAAGTTGTCACACTGGGGCCAGATGTTATGGTGAAACTCACAGGGAAAAAAAATTCAGTTGTTTGTGGCCCAGATCTAGATGCTATCAATAAGCACACATATGAGCTTAGATGTTTTCCTTATTCTACCTTACCATACCTGCAGGCCTCGCCAGCGCTGGGAATAGCCATTTGAGACTTCTGAATCAGCATTGTATAGCAAACCTACATTCAGATTCATAACCCACAAAACTAAAGAGAACTCTTACAATGTTTTCTTTTCACTGCCATAGTAAAGAAAATATAGAGAGCATTTGCTATACTTTCAGTATAATCTTCAGGCAACTCGAGCATAGAAACGCAGGGAAAGTACAGTTGAAATTGCCTATATTTAAATGCAAAATTTTAAAATACTTAAATCAACATTATTTTTTTACTACAAAATATTTCTACACATTTGAAATGTGCTACAAAATAAACCATTTAGAGTTTAGATCTAAGGTGTGTGAGATGGCCCTATAGGCAAAAGATCATACTGCATAAGCCTGGTGCAATGATCTGAGTTTACTATCTAGAACCCAGGGTGAAAAGAAAGAATCAACTCAGAAAAATGGTTATCTGTCTTTCAAAGGGGCAGCATGGTGCACGTGCACACACACACACACACTGAAACACACACATGGAAACACACACATATCTACACTGACACACAGATTGACACACTGACATACTCATTCACATATATGCACATGTCTGTCCAAACACACTCTCAAAGGCAACTACATACACTGACACACACATACCGACATCCACATACATCCACACACACATATTCATATGAACATATAAAAGAAATAATAATTAATTGATCATATAAGTGACTAATCATTAATACAATTTACTCTGCATATCTCTCTGTTTTGATAAATTTGGCATCATTTTTAGCATTCAGTCTACGACTACAAAGTGAATTTTTGTTAAGTGAATTTTGAAATACTTTTATTCAGTTCTTCATAATTCCTTGAAGATTGATCAACATACTTAAGATAAAAGCCTTAGGATTTATTTTCCTGAAATGACTACAAAGGAATTGTTGAACCTACAGTGAAGGTTTCGGCCGCTATCTATTCAAATCTAATTTCAGAGGAAATGTTTTGCATCTGTCCAGAGAGTCAGAGACTTTCACGTCTTTTTGCAGGTGAAACTCTGTGAAAGCACCATTTGACAAAGTTTTTAGAAAACATGACACAGTGGTTTTGTAATTGCAAGACTTAGTAGATTCAATGAAATAATTTCTGACATATTTACATTTTACAGGAGCCCAGCTTAAACCCACTCCCCTACACCTGCAAGAACCCTGGAAGAGTTGTCCTTGTAACAAGAAACTGAGCCTTCCAAATTGGCCATTTCAAGCATTCAGAGCCTGAGAATCCTTCTCATAGAATATTATGTTCGATTACTGCATTTTATTATAAGTATTATTATAAAGAAATCAGAAATTATCTTAAATGGAAGTTAAATGTGTTTCGAAAGAGAGATTGTCAGATAACTCAATAGAAGGAAGAAATAATGGAAGCAAGATCATGACAATAGATTCACTAAAGGCTGTGGTGGCAGACATCAGGATGTTTCAGGACCAACAAGGTGGCACATTGTGGAACGGTGCCTGCTGTACTAGCCTGGTGGCCTGAGTTCATCCCTGGAACCCACATGAAGTCAGAAGTAAAGCAACAATGCAGAGACCTGCTCTGACCTCCACACCTGAACCATGGCATGCACACATTCTCAACAATGTAACAACTCCTGTTCTGCTTGTGCATGACAATATCAATGCACACAAAAGGGAGTGTCAGAAAGTATATTTGTGTATATAAATTCTGAGCAAATAAACATATTTAAGAATGATATTTTTATCACATGTAAGTAGAAGCAGTATGTATCTGAAATCTAAACTATAACATGCTTATTTTTCCATTGCTTCTTGAATTGCTTAGAAGCTAAATCTACAAATACCTTTCAAATTATGGATTTTAAAATTCTGAATTGTTATCTTTATGAAAAATTAAATTTTTGGCAATGGCTAAAGATTTGATAGTCAATGAAGAAGAAAACTAGTTCAACTGGAGTTCAATATACGATTCTGATTTTTTTTTTGTCAGATGAGTCATGATTCTTAGATTTATCAAAAGGAATAAAAGGACATAATCTAGGAATTTTCCATTTTAGCTACAATGTTGATTCCCTTACATAAACTAATAAAGGCATAGAAGTTATATTTTTCACCTTTTCCTAACATTTTGTCTAATTTGTGAAAAAAATTGAAAATAAAATGTTGGTTTAAACATGAAACTGAAGAAGAATGAAGACCAAAGTGTGGACACTTTGCCCCTTCTTAGAATTGGAAACAATCACCCATGGAAGGAGTTACAGAGATAAGGTTTGGAGCTGAGACAAAAGAATGGACCATCTAGAGACTGCCATATTCAGGGATCCATCCCATAATTAGCCTCCAAACGATGACACCATTGCATACACTAGCAAGATTTTGCTGAAAGGACCCTGATATAGCTGTCTCTTGTGAGACTAGGCCGGGGCCTAGCAAACACAGAAGTGGATGCTCACAGTCAGCTATTGGATGGATCACAGGGCCCCCAATGGAGGAGCTAGAGTGGAGCTAAAGAGATCTGCAACCCTGTAGGTGCAACACTATGAACTAACCAGTACGCCGGAGCTCTTGACTCTAGCTGCATATGTATCAAAAGATGGCCTAATAGGCCATCACTGGAAAGAGAGGCCCATCGGACACGAAAACTTTATATGCCCCAGTACAGGGGAAAGCCAGGGCCAAAAATATGGGAATGGGTGGGTAGGGAAGTGGGGAGGTATGGGGGAATTTTGGGATAGCATTGGAAATATAATTGAGGAAAATACGTAATAAAAAAATATTTAAAAAATGTTCGTTTAAAAACATTAGCCAAGCTCTTCCGGTCAGAAAAGAACCGGGGTAGCTAGGGCGCAGAGTCAGCTGACACTCGCCAGCTACCCACAACACCCGCCACAGGATCTTGAGACTTCTGGTGAGTGGAACACAGCTTCTGCTCCAATCCAATTGCATGCGGGACCTGAGACTGCATTAGTTAGGGAAGCAGAAACTGGCCTGAGTAGGGCCACAGGCCTCATCCGGCCGGAACAGCACCAGTGTAGCTAGAGCACAGGGTCGGCTGACACCCGCCAGCTACCCACGACCCCCGCCACAGGATTTTGAGACTGCTGATGAGTGGAACACAGCTTCTGCTCCAGTCCAATCACGCGGGACCTGAGACTGCTCTGGTTGGGGAGGCAGAAATCCGGCCTATGTAGGGCCACAAGCCTCTTCCGGTCAGAAAAGCACCAGGGTAGCTAGGGCACAGAGTCAGCTGACACTCGCCAGCTACCCACAACACCCGCCACAGGATCTTAAGACATCTGGTGAGTGGAACACAGCTTCTGCTCCAATCCAATTGCATGCGGGACCTGAGACTGCATTAGTTAGGGAAGCAGAAACCGGCCTGAGTAGGGCCACAGGCCTCATCCGGCCTGAACAGCACCAGTGTAGCTAGAGCTCAGGGTCGGTTGACACCCGCCAGCTACCCATGAACCCTGCCACAGGATTTTGAGACTGCTGGTAAGTGGAACACAGCTTCTGCTCCAATCTTTAAACAGTGACAACGACAACAACTAACCCCAGAGATTACCAGATGGCGAAAGGTAAACGTAATAATCTTACTAACAAAAACCAAGACCACTCACCATCATCAGAACCCAGCACTCCCACTTCGCCCAGTCCAGGGCACCCCAACACACCGGAAAAGCTAGACACGGATCTAAAAGCATATCTCCTGATGATGGTAGAGGACTTCAAGAAGGACTTTAATAACACACTTAAAGAAATACAAAGGAACACTGGTAAACAGGTAGAAGACAATAAAGAGGAAGCACAAAAATCCCTTAAAGAATTGCAGGAGAACACTGCTAAAGAGTTACAAATCCTTAAAGAAAAACAGGATAACATAATCAAACAGGTAGAAGTCCTTAATGAAAAACAGGAAAACACATCCAAACAGATGATGGAAATGAACAAAACCATACTAGACCTAAAAAGGGAAGTAGACACAATAAAGAAAACCCAAAATGAGGCAACACTGGAGATAGAAACCCTTGGAAAGAAATCTGGAACCATAGATACCAGCATCAGCAACAGAATACAAGAGATGGAAGAGAGAATCTCAGGTGCAGAAGATTCCATAGAGAACATCGGCACAACAATCAAGGAAAATGTAAAATGCAAAAAGATCCTAACTCAAAACATCCAAGAAATACAGGACACAATGAGAAGACCAAACCTACGGATAATAGGAGTGAATGAGAATGAAGATTTTCAACTCAAAGGACCAGCAAACATCTTCAACAAAATTATAGAAGAAAACTTCCCAAATCTAAAGAAAGAGATGCCCATGAACATACAAGAAGCCTACAGAACTCCAAATAGACTGGACCAGAAAAGAAATACCTCCCGACACATAATAATCAGAACAACAAATGCTCTAAATAAAGATAGAATACTAAAAGCAGTAAGAGAAAAAGGCCAAGTAACATATAAAGGCAAGCCTATCAGAATTACACCAGATTTTTCACCAGAGACTATGAAAGCCAGAAGATCCTGGACAGATGTTATACAGACACTAAAAGAACACAAACTCCAGCCCAGGCTACTATACCCAGCCAAACTCTCAATTAACATAGATGGAGAAACCAAAGTATTCCACGACAAAACCAAATTCACACATTATCTCTCCACGAATCCAGCCCTTCAAAGGATAATAACAGAAAAAAACCAATGCAAGGACAGGAACCACGCCCTAGAAACTACAAGAAGGTAATCCCTCAACAAACCTAAAAGAAGACAGCCACAAGAACAGAATGCCAACTTTAACAACAAAAATAACAGGAAACAACAATTACTTTTCCTTAATATCTCTTAATATCAATGGACTCAACTCCCCGATAAAAAGACATAGACTAACAAACTGGCTACACAAACAAGACCCAACATTTTGCTGCTTACAGGAAACTCATCTCAGAGAAAAAGATAGACACTACCTCAGAATGAAAGGCTGGAAAACAATTTTCCAAGCAAATGGTATGAAGAAACAAGCTGGAGTAGCCATTCTAATATCTGATAAGATTGACTTCCAACCCAAAGTCATTAAAAAAGACAGGGAGGGACACTTCATACTCATCAAAGGTAAAATCCTCCAAGAGGAACTATCAATCCTGAATATCTATGCTCCAAATACAAAGGCAGCCACATTCATTAAAGAAACTTTAGTAAATCTCAAAGCACACATTGCACCTCATACAATAATAGTGGGAGACTTCAACACACCACTTTCACCAATGGACAGATCGTGGAAACAGAAACTAAACAGGTACACAGTGAAACTAACAGAAGTTATGAATCAAATGGATCTGGCAGATATCTACAGAACATTCTATCCTAAAACAAAAGGATATACCTTCTTCTCAGCACCTCATGGTACTTTCTCCAAAATTGACCACAAAATTGGTTACAAAACAGGCCTCAACAGATACAAAAATATTGAAATTGTCCCATGCATCCTATCAGATCACCATGGACTAAGGCTGATCTTCAATAACAAAATAAATAATAGAAAGCCAACCTTCACGTGGAAACTGAACAACACTCTTCTCAATGATACCTTGGTCAAGGAAGGAATAAAGAAAGAAATTAAGGACTTTTTAGAGTTCAATGAAAATGAAGCCACAACATACCCAAACTTATGGGACGCAATGAAAGCATTTCTAAGAGGAAAACTCATAGCTCTGAGTGCCGCCAAAAGGAAACTAGAGAGAGCACACATTAGCAGCTTGACAACATACCTAAAAGCACTAGAACAAAAGGAAGCAAATTCACCCAAGAGGAGTAGACGGCAGGAAATAATCAAACTCAGGGGCGAAATCAACCAAGTGGAAACAAGAAGAACTATTCAAAGAATCAACCAATCAAGGAGCTGGTTCTTTGAGAAAATCAACAAGATAGATAAACCCTTAGCCAGACTCACTAGAGGGCACAGGGAAAGCATCCTAATTAACAAAATCAGAAATGAAAAAGGAGACATAACAACAGATCCTGAAGACATCCAAAACACCATCAGATCCTTCTACCAAAGTCTATACTCAACAAAACTGGAGAACCTGGATGAAATGGAGAAGTTCCTAGACAGATACCAGGTACCAAAGTTGAATCAAGATCAGGTTAATGATCTAAACAGCCCTATATCCCCCAAAGAAATAGAAGCAGTCATTAATAGTCTCCCAACTAAAAAAAGCCCAGGACCAGATGGGTTTAGTGCAGAGTTCTATCAGACCTTCAAAGAAGATCTAATCCCAGTTCTTCACAAACTATTCCACAAAATAGAAACAGAAGGTACTCTACCCAACTCATTCTATGAAGCCACAATTACTCTGATACCTAAACCACAAAAAGACCCAACAAAGATAGAAAACTTCAGACCAATATCCCTTATGAATATTGAGGCAAAAATCCTCAATAAAGTTCTTGCTAACCGAATCCAAGAACACATCAAAACAATCATCCATCCTGACCAAGTAGGTTTCATCCTAGGGATGCAGGGATGGTTCAATATACTGAAATCCATCAACGTAATCCAGTATATAAACAATCTCAAAGACAAAAACCACATGGTCATCTCGTTAGATACGGAAAAAGCATTTGACAAGATCCAACACCCATTCATGATAAAAGTCTTGGAAAGATCAGGAATTCAAGGCCCATACCTAAACATGATAAAAGCAATCTACAGCAAACCAGTAGCCAACATCAAAGTAAATGGTGAGAAGCTTGAAGCAATCCCTCTAAAATCAGGGACTAGACAAGGCTGTCCACTTTCTCCATACCTATTCAACATTGTACTTGAAGTCCTAGCCAGAGCAATTCGACAACAAAAGGAGATCAAAGGGATACAAATTGTAAAAGATGAAGTCAAAATATCACTTTTTGCAGATGATATGATAGTATATATAAGTGACCCTAAAAATTCCACTAGAGAACTCCTAAGCCTGATAAACAGCTTCGGTGAAGTAGCTGGATATAAAATTAACTCAAACAAATCAATGGCCTTTCTCTACACAAAGAATAAACAGGCTGAGAAAGAAATTAGGGAAACAACACCCTTCTCAATAGACACAAATAATATAAAATATCTTGGCGTGACTCTAACTAAGGAAGTGAAAGATCTGTATAATAAAAACTTCAAGTCTCTGAAGAAAGAAATTATAGAAGATCTCAGAAGATGGAAAGATCTCCCATGCTCATGGATTGGCAGGATCAACATTGTAAAAATGGCTATCTTGCCAAAAGCAATCTACAGATTCAATGCAATCCCCATCAAAATTCCAACTCAATTCTTCAACGAATTAGAAAGTGCAATCTGCAAATTCATCTGGAATAACAAAAAACCTAGGATAGCAAAAACTCTTCTCAAGGATATAAGAACCTCTGGTGGAATCACCATGCCGGACCTAAAGCTTTACTACAGCGCAATTGTGATAAAAACTGCATGGTACTGGTATAGTGACAGACAAATAGACCAATGGAATAGAATTGAAGACCCAGAAATGAACCCACACACCTAAGGTCACTTGATCTTCGACAAGGGAGCTAAAAACATCCAGTGGAAGAAAGACAGCATTTTCAACAAATGGTGCTGGCACAACTGGTTGTTAACATGTAGAAGAATGCGAATCGATCCATTCCTATCTCCTTGTACTAAGGTCAAGTCTAAGTGGATCAAGGAACTTCACATAAAACCAGAGACACTGAAACTTATAGAGGAGAACGTGGGGAAAAGCCTTGAAGATATGGGCACAGGGAAAAAATTCCTGAATAGAACAGTAATGGCTTGTGCTGTAAGATCGAGAATTGACAAGTGGGACCTCATGAAACTGCAAAGCTTCTGCAAGGCTAAAGACACCATCAATAAGACAAAAAACCACCAACAGATTGGGAAAGGCTCTTCACCTATCCTAAATCAGATAAGGGACTAATATCCAATATATATATAAAGAACTCAAGAAGGTGGACTCCAGAAAGTCAAATAACCCCATTAAAAAATGGGGCTCAGAACTGAACAAAGAATTCTCACCTGAGGAATACCGAATGGCAGAGAAGCACCTGAAAAAATGTTCAACATCCTTAATCATCAGGGAAATGCAAATCAAAACAACCCTGAGATTCCACCTCACACCAGTCAGAATGGCTAAGATCAAAAATTCAAGTGACAGCAGATGCTGGCGAGGATGTGGAGAAAGAGGAACACTCCTCCATTGTTGGTGGGATTGCAAGCTTGTACAACCACTCTGGAAATCAGTTTGGCGGTTCCTCAGAAAATTGGACATAGTACTACCGGAGGATCCAGCAATACCTCTCCTGGGCATATATCCAGAAGATGTCCCAACTGGTAAAAAGGACACATGCTCCACTATGTTCATAGCAGCCCTATTTATAATAGCCAGAAGCTGGAAAGAACCCAGATGTCCCTCAACAGAGGAATGGATACAGAAATTATGGTACATTTACACAATGGAGTACTACTCAGCTATTAAAAAGAATGAATTTATGAAATTCCTAGCCAAATGGATGGACCTGGAGGCCATCATCTTGAGTGAAGTAACACAATCACAAAAGAACTCACACAATATGTATTCACTGATAAGTGGATATTAGCCCAAAACTTAGGATACCCAAGATATGAGATACAATTTGCTAAACGCATGAAACTCAAGAAGAATGAAGACCAAAGTGTGGACACTGTGCCCCTTCTTAGAATTGGGAACAAAACACCCAGGGAAGGAGTTACAGAGACAAAGTTCGTAGCTGTGATGAAAGGATGGACCATTTAGATACTGCCGTATCCAGGGATCCATCCCATAAGCAGCTTCTAAACGCTGACACCATTGCATACACTAGCAAGATTTTGCTGAAAGGACCCAAATATAGCTGTCTCTTATGATACGATGCCGGGGCCTAGCAAACACAGGAGTGGATGTTCACAGTCAGCTATTGGATGTATCACAGGGCTCCCAATGGAGAAGCTAGAGAAAGTACCCAAGGAGCTAAAGGGATCTGCAACCCTATTGTTGGAACAACATGATGTACTAACCAGAACCCTGGAGCTCTTGTCTCTAGCTGCATATGTATCGAAAGATGGTCTAGTCGGCCATCAATGGAAAGAGAGGCCCATTGGACTTGCAAACTTTATATGCCCCAATATAGGGGAATGCCAGGGCCAAAAGAATGGGAATGGGTGGGTAGGGAAGTGGGGGGCGCTATGGGGGACTTTTGGGATAACATTGGAAATGTAATTAAGGAAAATATGTAATAAAAATATTAAAAATTAAAAAAAAAGAAAGAAAGAAAGACTTTAAAAAATAAAGATATCATAATGTATAAAACATGATCATTGGAGAATTTCATTATTTTGCATATGAAGCTCCTGTTAGACTTAAAGGTAAAGCTTATCTACATCTTTGTTTTAATTCGGCCTTGCTGATAATCTTCACAGTGTATTTTCTTATTTTGTGGTTATTCAGGCACTTTAGAAACATTTTTCATCATTTCTGTAATATTTCTTTCTAAATGTAACTGATATCAAGCCTTTCTTAAAAAAAAAAATTAGCCAAAAAACAAAAAACAAAAAAAAAAAAAACAAAAAAACATTAGCAATGTTTTTAAGTAACCCTTATGCTTTGGGTGTTCAGAATCTTCTATGTAAAATTTCTGAAGATCTCTGTAGTGATAAAGTGCATAATTATTTTTCAAATAGGCTATTTTCTGATTGGCAGTCTGATCACAGAATGCTATATTTTTCAGAACTTGGAAATCACAGAGCATGGGTCCTAATTATGTAAGTAGCATGCAGCCAATATCCAAAGGAATTTCAAATATTCCATACACATACACATGCAAATAGTTGTGCACAAAATAACATATCAGTATAAATGTTTACCATACATATAGAAAAGCACAATAAACAAAAATACTTATATGTACATGCTTAATACTCTTATATTTGTCACGAACCATACAAATGGGAAGCATATTTAATAGGGCATATGCTCTGTAATGCAAGGCTATATAGATTAAATAATTTCTTAACTTAGGTACTCTTTCTAAATGATGTTTTCATGTCAATAATAAATGAATTGCATATTTTATACATAAATAATTGTCAAAGGAATATTTAATAGTATACCAAAGTGTCATATATTTAATACTTATTTCAATTTGAGAAAAATGAAAACACTATAAACTTTTGAAATAAATTTTGGCCCTGAAACACTTTTCTTGAAAAAAAAATTTAAGATGTTGGTTACAATCAATATAATATATTTTACATGACGTTTGTATTTGAAACAAAAGTCCTTCATATCTATATCCTTACATCTTTATAATTTTATCTCTAAACAGTTTTCTAGACTGGAATTCTTTAATTAAATCAAATGAATAGGCAGAGATCTAGGCTACAACATCCCAATATAATGATACACTGGACAGCTATATTTGGTGTTCCTTCTTGTGTTCTCTGTAGTACCTATACAGTATGTAAACCATTCAAACATGTATCAGCAGAATGAAGAACAGTAAAAACTATACATAAAATTGTCAAAGTATAATTCATACTTTAAAACATCGAAAGTTGTATACTAAGGTGTAAGGTCTAAACTACAACAAATGCTAATAAATTATTAATCGCACAATTTCCCAGGAATTAAAGATAGATTTGATTCAAATAGAATTCCTGCAGGGGGAAAATATGCACATTTTATTTATTATTTAAATTCTTCACAGAGCACAGTTTGATACGCAACACTTCTGAGAATTACAAGCACCAGAAACAATCGGCTTTCATTCTAAATGATAAAAATTAATACAAGTGTTATTTTAAATTAAATCTGAAGCATTTATAGGCAGAAAAATGAGTATGGAAATACAACTATTAAAGTACTTGTAATTTACCAAAGATGATATTTTAAATTGCAATGAACCTGTCATAATAATTTTCCTCTTTAGAGGTATATGTTAAGAAAGCAATTTCGGTTCAGAAAATCAGTTTTCAGGTCTTTGTCATCGTTTCTTCCAAATTAAAGCTTGTAGGATTGATGATGTACAGGTCTTAACGTGAAGGTCCATAAAATACAAAAAGTCTTCTGGGGAGAATTAACGCAACACTACTGAGAAAAGTTAAAGAAACAACTAGTTCTCCAGCAGAAAGCAAGCCTTTGGCAAGGTAAGAAAATTAAAAATATGGCCTCATACCAATGCCAGCCTGATATTTTCACCCAGAGCTAACATCAAAATATTAGTCTGAGATTTATGTAGCAAAATTTTTATAACAAAAGAAGAACTGTGAGAAATGCAGTGCTACACATGCTCTTTAGCACACAGATAAGCCAAAAAGCATCTATAGTGTTTACCTGGCAATATGTATTGAAATATCATTACAAATCTCAGATTGTTGATTCTCAATTATGTGTCTAGAAGTCAGCAAGGAATACTTAAACTCATGATCATTTAGCTTTCTACTGGATGAATTTTGATATAACATGTTAAAAAAAAAAGTGTATGAGCCAGAAGTATTTATAACTGTCATGCAGGCTTCATAGCAGTGGGTATTATTACTTCTATACACATACAAAAAATCTTACTGTTTCATGATTAAAATTATTATTGCACATTAGCATCAGGCACCAGGATTTATTATATTGTATCTTTAGTGTCTAGGATAATCTCTTTCAGGCCCCAGGAAAAAATGTTTTTAGAATGCCAAGGAAGTTTAGGGTATTTTGGTGGTGGGCTCCTACCACATTTAACAGCCTCGTAAAACTTTGAAACAGATAAACAATAAAATATTAATAAAAATATTAATTTATCTTGCATGGTAAATTAAATTCTGGCCAGTTTGCAGCTATTTTTAACTACTGAAACTAGATATCACTTTCCATTTGATGATGGAATATTTTCTCCTGTAGTAATTTTATACTGACATACATAAAAAGATAATTTTATGCATATTGGTAAATTTATTCGAATGTCTATTGAAATAAAAGAGGCATAATAAATCAACTATGATTGTCAGAGGTTTTTTTGCTCTTATAGTTTGGTGAATAGTGACATTAATATGCTGGGATACATTGCTGGAGTATGTCTCCACTTTGAACCATGACAACAAGAAAATTATAAAACTGAATGCAACTTTCCCATATGACTCCCCAGGGCCATAAACACTTTTTTAACTATTTGACACCAGTAACCATATAAACTTCAGCTAAAATAAATCAATTACCAAAAGAGACTTCTGAATCAACATCTTAGACTGGAAAGACCTACCCCAAGATCATTTGGGGAACTCACAGAATTAAGTATCTTGGCTACTAGATAAGGCTAAAACTGTGGGGGTTTGGCAATATTCATTAGATACTGTGCTCTGTCACCTTCATGGATTTACCTGCTGGTTAAGTCAGTCATCTAACTGCCCCTTTTGGTGTTGCCTTAACTATATGTATATAGTCAAGATAATGTGTCTGGATAAAATCAAGTTAATGCCATCTTGCTGTCTTTATTGTTTGTGTCTTGTTCATTATTTTTAACACTGCAAAGACTCTCAACTATGACTTATCTTTTAGATCATAGTTTTCTTGTTGCATAGTGAGTACAAGCTAGGGTTAATTAGATTTTTCATTGTTACCAGAGCGTGGGATACTGCCTGTATTGTTGAATTTGTTCTAGAATGAATATATAGAATGTATAGGACAAAGCAAATATTTATTTTTAAAAATATGAATTTGCATCTAAGACCAGGAATGAGGCTTCTGTCTTTTTCATAGTTATCATCAAGTTTGAGATAAATTTAAACTGTTTTATAAAAGTCAAATTAAAAGTCATGTTGATAAGGCTTTATGGTGAAGTTTCTGATCATATGACTGCATAAGCTGAACAAGGATTTTCACTGTAGACATGTTGCACTGGACAGGATTGACAGCAAGTCTGCCCTTCTACCCGAAGAACTACAGGTAAATAGAAATGCTGAGAACATGAGAATGTTGCCTCCAGGGAAGAACAGACTGAACTGTTATCCATTGCCAAGTGCACAGTCTGAAAAGGTTGTGTCTATACATTTAGTAATACATATGCAACAATTAATGAAAAAAGATCACACATTGGAAAAAAGCGAAGAGGGCTTTTATAGGAGAGATTGGAAGGAAGAAAGGGAAGAGGAAAGGATGCAATCATGTTATAATCTGAGAACAGAGAAGAAATTTTAAAAAAGAAAGAAAAATAAACTGATGTGATATTCAGGGTACATTCAACTGTGGGTGAAGAATCCTGATTTTTAAATTTCTCTAGATGTGTCATCATGTATAGATCACTAAACCAATCTAATCTTTAGTGTCTTCATTCACCTCCAAAAACAAGGATCATGGACTCAGTCAGAGAGGGTGCACCTAAAGCTCGAGAGACTTGGGGCCCCAGGGAATGGGATGGTCTGGTGGGTTTAGGAGTGGAGGCAGGGGTGGAGGCACCCTCTTGGAGACAGGGGGGGGGGGAGGTGTGGGATGTGAAGTGGTTGGGGGGGCAGTGGACCAGGAAGGGGATGGAGTCTGGACTGTAAAATAGGATTAAAGAATAAATAAATTAGCAAGCAAGCAAGGATGAAAGGAAGGAAGGAAGGAAGGAAGGAAGGAAGGAAGGAAGGAAGGAAGGAAGGAAGGAAGGAAGGAAGAAAGGAAAGCAAGGATCACAGCAATACCACACAAACTTAGTGCGAGGCCAGCCTGGTCTACAAAGTGAGTGCCAGGACAGCCAGGGCTACACAGAGAAACCCTGTCTCGAAAAAAAAAAACAAACTTACTTTAGAAGTCCATTAAATCTACCATAATTATGCCTGTACATGAAATGTTCAAAAACTCTATTTCACAAAAAAAGTACTGTTAATTTCTTATTTTATTGCTGCAGAAAGGCTTTAAGAATTTGAAGCTGGACTTGTTAATTGATGGCATGTGATCATAACCTTAAGCAGGAACGATAGAGACAGCAACCCTCAGGTCTCTAGGAAGTTTTGATGAGCTGGCCTACTCTATTTAGCTAATTCCAGGCTACTAAGACACACTGTCTTTAAAACGATGGAGAATGCACAAGGAATGACATTGCAAGATGTCTCCTGATGATTGTTGGAATCCTCTCTCTCTCTCTCCTTCCCCTCCCTTAGTGCCCCCCCCCACCACATTTGTCTGTTTTTCTACTCTGGTCACTGGCTTTATATCTCATGTAAACCAAGGACAATATATGAAGCACAACTTCATGTATAGCCTGCTCTATTCAAATTAATTTAAATTAAGCCCATCCAATAGAACTATATTACTATCCCCTGCCTTTAATTTGCTTTAAGACAGGAGCATTCCCTATGTTGTGAAGCCAAAGATGGGGGAACATAATATGCATAAACCCATAACACAGAGCCCTGCTCTTTGATATTCAGTTTTCAGTAACAAATTCAAATCTATATAAAATTGCTTGTTTCAGTTTTTTTGATTGCCTGACTTCTTTCTCATTACCTAGCCTAGAATGACCTTAAACAGCCTCAGCCTCAGCCTCCTGAGTATTGAGATTATAGGTGTGAGCTCTCCTTACCTAGTCACCTTCTTAGTTTTAGAAACTGGACTTTAAAATCTGGGGGCCTCCACAAGCTTCTGAACAGGAATATAAAATGCTAACTATTTAAAAGCCTTTAAAATGGACAGTTCATGTTCATTTGAAAGAGACATCCCTGATGGTTATTGATCCTGAACAGAAAATCATCCTGGAAACTGGAACCTGTGTGCTGTTGGATAAGAGGCTGCTTTCTTGGTCAAATACAGCACGAAGGTCTCTTGACAGTGGACAGCTCTATAATTCCACCTAAGTGGAATTGTATATAATCCCATGATGCCAGTAAATTAGAAGATCCGGAAGCAAAAATGAACCTCGTCTTGCAATCCTTACTTTGAAGGAATGAAATAAAATTGCCCCCACATAATGTTCTTTGCATTTATTTTCCCAGCAGGTTTGACATCTACAGCGAGCTGCTGAAGTCGTAATGAAGTCAATGGCTGAGGAGCTGCGTGATCCTCAATGCCTGGCCAGAGATATCAGGTTTGAATCTGTTAATAGCTACTGGCCAGCTTTGCTTGCACTCCGTGGTTCACTAAAAGGTCAACCCTGCCACCCCCCTGATGTAGCATTCTCCACACAGATGTATTCTATTGTGTATTAATAATGAGATTGTCCTGTCTGGCATTCATAAAACAATAACCGGATGCCGTGAGGAATTAGAGGGTCTTCTCCCTGCGACACCTGAAACCGGAGGCATTTACACATACAGCTTTTCATCTGCCATGTACCTATTTGTTATTTTTAAACGCCCCGGTCTTTGCAGTCACACTTTAAAACACATTTATAATGAAATCCAGGGAAGGTAATTCATCAAATTGCAGTGTGAATTGAAACAGGTTTTATAGCAGTTTTATTGAGAAAGAAGTCCAAAGAGGCAGAAGGAGTTCATACTTTTAAAAAACCCAGACTTGGGTTCTGTAAAATCAACTTTCCTGTTAGTGGGATCTCAGAGCTTCTTAAAACAATGACCTACGTGTCCCCGGGCAAAATGGGCTAAGCAAATGAGCAGGACACGGACGGGTGAGCAGTGGCTCATGACTGTGGGACAGTCACACAACTCTATGGCGGGGAGCACAACACACAGGCCTGGGTACCAGGTAGAGCTACAACCCAAGGGGGTTTGAAAGGATTGGTTTCTTCCCTATGTTTCATGATTTATTTAACAAATGTTCAAATGCAGACTACACATCCCTTGGTCACAATTTTCCATAGATTAGCTTTTAATTTTCAGCTGGTGGTCTTACCTACTGCTGGTCTTAATATTGAAAATAAACAGCGATTCTGATTGGAATGAAATGTTATGGCCATATTTCATACTGGGATCACTCGCTGCAGATGTTTTCATTTTATTTTCTGTTTACTCAACCTTGCAGGGAAGCCAATATTAGGAACATATATGATACAATTCAAACCTATTTTTTACTCCTGGAAATCATTTGAAAGGATATCAAATTGCATTGGAAGTTATGTTTTATATTGGGAAATTCCACAGCCAATGTACACAAATGAAGGAAAATAATTTACTTGTATACTTCATGAGATATTTGTGTAACAATTGTCAACAATTCAAGAATAACAGGAGTCACATATCTCTCTCTGTATATAAGTATACACACACACACACACACACACACACACACACACACACACATATATATATATATATGGGTATTTACTAATGACTGATCCCAGAATTATTTTAGATTCTGAAAATACTGTAACCGTACCATTTGGAGAATATTATTTAATCATATAAATGTTGCATAGATATTTAGTAACATTTGTTACTGTCTGAAATGGTATTTTCTAACACTGTAGAATTTCCTCCAATCTAAACCATAATCATCACAGGAAAAGATATTTGACACTGTATCTAAGGCTTCACATTCAAAACTACAACATTGTTCAGTATGCAACAAAGCAGTCTCTAGTAGGAAAAAACAAACAACGGTTCAACAAGCACATAGAAATTGACTTAATTTACACTATTTAATCCATTATTTACTCTTATTATTATGATCTTATATAACTGAAATATAATAGTTCCATGCCACTATGGACTCTTTTGAATTATTTTTGATGTTGAAATAACTGTTTAAGCCTGTTAACTAGACAATTAAGAAAACCCTCTTTCAATCTCTCTGTCTGTCTCTGTCTGTCTCTGTCTCTGTCTCTGTCTCTCTTTCTCTCTCTGTCTCTCTCTCTCTCTGTCTCTCTCTGTCTCTCTCTCTCTCTCTCTCTCTCTGTCTGTCTGTCTGTCTCTCTCTCTCTCCGTGTATGTAGAGGGGGACACTAGAGTGTAAATACACATGATACATGTGGGAAATAACACTTTATTTAAAAGTGACACTTGAAAAATATTCTTCTAAATATCACCACTTCCAGGTGGAATTTTTCAATATGTTCTTTTCTGGCTGCATTTTAGTATAGGTGTAAAATTAATATGTGTCTCTTATAATCTTGAATAAAAGACACTTTATGCAGATAGCAATTTTTTCCTTGTTCATTCATTCATTCCTTACAAATGATAATTCATGTTGCATAAAGGTCACTACAGGAGAATTGGCTGTTATGCTCTATTGGAAAAGTGATTGCTAGAATTCTACTTTCAAAACTGATACATTTTTTAAAGCAGACCAAGAATAAAATTCATTTTCTCTGTCAGTAAAAAACACTGACATTTGTCTAAATGATTTTTTTCTCAAGATATATCCAAGAACATGATCACACAAGATTCATATTGACTTTAAAAGACTTGCTCATGTCTACATGAACTATTTATAGTAAGCTAGGATGATGCATGTTCACAATCATGCCACAAATACATTCAAAGCATAAATGCTTTAGAATCTTCTGGGTTTAGAAACACAAATAGTAGGCTTTGTGTTTTTAAATCATCTCTTTAATGAAGTGGTGTTATTTGGTTCCCATTTCTTTGTTTTGTAACAGATAGCATTCAGACAACTTCGTTGTGGAGTCCAGGTTTCTTTTTCTTTAGAAAGATACATGTAGGAAACACATTGGAAGCCTAAGCAAATGTCTTCTGAAATCTTTTGAGATTATCCCTTAGTTACAAGTTTAGATTATGTTTGTAATATTTCAGACCTCATTAGCCCAATATCTCCTTAATGATACCAATCAATGCTTTCAAGGTGTTATAATAGCACTGTGATTCAATTTACAGTTTTGATGGTGTTCTTACACTTTCAAAATGATTCTTTCACAGATGTACAGAAAGCTAAGCAAGGTCCTAATCACATACACCCCTCATACTATAGTGGTTATTCTAGTTCGTTCGTTCTTTCTTTCTTTCTTTCTTTCTTTCTTTCTTTCTTTCTTTCTCTCTTTCTTTCTTTTTCCGTCCTTTCTTTTTCCACTATTCAGTGTCATTCCAGAGCTAGTTCAGCTGTGTGCAGAAAAAAACGCATGCCATCTCTTTCTCCATTAGCAAACACTGCACAAAAAGGGTTACAGTTTATCTTCATGAATATTTCTCTTAGGAGCTTTTAAAAAGTGTGAGCCTAGGCAGAAATGTATATGGCTATGATGTCTGCACTCATAGTTGTAGCAAGATTCTTTTTAATGTACCTATTAGTGGGAGCTAAACAGTTTGGATGCTGAAAGGCAGAGGCATGCAGTTGATGTATAGTTCACACAGCCAATGGAATGCAGTCTCATTAAACAGAAAGCATTTTGCATAGCATCCTGAGTCGCAGATAATCCATAATCCCTGATGGTTACATATTTCCAACATAGCCATGATACTTAAAAATAAATAATTAAGTCTAAATAGATGATATCCTTGCTTCATTTCACATAACTCACTACAATGTAGCCAAACTTAAATGGTGACTTCAGACTCACCACACTATCCTGATTTCATTTGGAGAAGAAATTTGATGGATTTATTTTAGTTATAAATTGTGATGATTTGTGGTAGCAGCAAGCCACATCTTACAACATATGATGTCATCATTGATTCTGTGATGTCAGCATTTCTACCCAGAGTGAAAAGTAAGGATATTTCTAAAGTGGGCCCTAAGGGAAAACAAGTTGGATTCTTGCCTAGGAAGCACAATTTTTGAAAAAGAATTTGGATTCAAGCACTTTTAAGTATTGCTGTCTGTTTCATCTAATTATCTACAGCTGCCTTGGCCAAGCCTCCAGGAGGCTGAAAGACTTCATCCTTAGACACTGCTGTAAGACATCTGAACACACAGTAGATAGAGGGCGCCTCAGGGAAAGTTGAAGCTGAATGAGATTATTGTGGCTAAAGGAATAAAACTGACAAAGAAAGAGAAACAGACATATCATATTGACAGTGACAGGGGGAAGAGAGAGAAAGAGGGAGAGAGAGAGAGTGAGAGAGAGAGAGAAGAGAGAGAAGAAGGAGGAGGAGGAGGGGGGAGGAGGAGGAGGAGAAGGAGGAGGAGGAGAAGGAGAAGGAGAAGAAGAAGAAGAAGAAGGAGGAGGAGGAGGAGGAGGAGGAGGGGAAGGAAGGGAGGAAGGAAAGAAGGAAGGAAGCTATCTACAACTTGGAAAAGGAGATGGTTTAAAACATAAAAGTTGGGAGGAGAGCAGCCACAGCAACATAAAAGTAGATGTCTATTACAGGAATAGATACCTCCTGAATCTCAGCTAACTTTGCACCCTATCAGTACATTTCCTGTTTCTGTACATAGGCATGTAATTTTCCATCTACAAATTAGGGCACTTTTAAGTCCATTTATACAGTTTAATCTGGAACATTGTCACAAATTATCATCCTACCAGTTCTTAAATGTGAAAGGAAATATACATCACTTTGCGTATGTTTATGTGAATGTTACATGTGGTATGTGTAGTGCTGAGTCTATGGGTTTGCATATGCTGAGCACAGGCTCTGCTAAAGAGCTCTTTGCCAAATCCTACATGCTACATGCTGTGGTTCACATTCCAATTTGAATCCTGCAGTTTCAGATTACTAGATCCAAGGAAACACTCCTTGCAAATACAGTAACTGATTTACAAACACACAGTTCAGAACACATATACATGAAGGATATAGTCTATGGATTTATGCTCACTTTAGGAGCTCGCAGACTGTGTTAAAAGAAATTATGAAGTTAGGGATTCATATATCCAAGAAACACACATGATTCTTTCTCTAAAAAGGCTATAGAAATAATTTGGAGCCAACAACTATGCATTATTCACACAGTTGGAAGGTTCCATGGGCTCTACAGGAAGAGAAAGAAAATCATGAGTCTTGTTCAGCTGCCCAGCCTACAAACTCTAAAAGCAACTATCTTGACAAAAAAAGTAAGTCTCATTGATGCAGTAGTAGTATGTATGTCATGGGAATAACCAATTCTATCTGATTGGATATAGGCATGTTCTACCAGGCAGAACATATACCTGTTCCCATTGAGGTCAAGAAACAGTGGCTAGACAAGTTATAGGACCTAGGGGGAGAACCTCCTCTGCTATCCGGACATAGTATTCAGTTGACTCCTTGTGACATTATTATACATAGATTAGTTCACCTCTAACTCCTCATCAGAGAGGTTCCTTTTTGCAATAGATGGTAATGCACAGAAAATCTCACACTGGGTGTGGAGTGGTTGTGCAGAGAATAAATGATCATATAGTTCTTAGCTCTAAATAGAAATAGTGTATCCCACCACTCCCCTAAATGCATATAGATATCAAGGGAGGGTAATTGAATAACTGTAAGAGCCAGAGGACAGAGGCAGTGGGTGAATATAATGGAAGACTAATTTCTGAAGACAACTGGGCCGTTTCACATACGAACTTACAGTGGTTGTGACACATGCACAAGACCTGTACAAGAGTAAGATATTCCACATTCCAAAATGGAATTCAACTCCTAGTTAAGAAACTGCTAGGAATTGATAGTTCTGGGAAGAGAGAGAGTTAGTTCTTTCTTAATGGCATGGCCTCTTGTAGGTTTTAAATACTCTCTTGGTGGACTCCACATTCAAGGATATGTTAGTAGCACAAGTTGGACTATATGGGTTTTAAAACAATAAAATGACACAAAGACAAGTAGTTGTGTGATGGAGACAGATCTGGGATGATTAAGGGGGTGGGATGGAAATGATCAAAATACAATTTATGATATTTCAAGTAGTTGAAAAATACTTTAAGATAAATAATATATGGCAAACATAATAAATATTTTCCTGAAAATTACTTTTGTTCCTGAAAACGTGTAGATCTTCACAAACACTCAGGGAAAACCCAAGAAGTTATATTGTCAGGCTTACAACTATCTCTTGAGGTAGGTAACATTTATTATCTGCACTCGAGATGAACAAATTAGGTGTAAAGAGGTGGGATTACTTGGAAGTAGACTTTTAGAAGCATGGATAATACAAATTTTTGTAGAATTGCAAGGGACAAAACAAAAGAAAAACAATAATAAAAAGATTTACTATGATCTCAACCCTCAGGATATCTTCCTGAACATGTACTCCAAAATTAAGCTAAGAAATGCAATTAAGAAAACATAATTTTATTCATATTGTGTTTAACTTCTAGAGTGTCATATAATTAAATTCTCAATCACAATAACCTTTGCCATCGGAATATTAAATAAAAATTTTGAAAATAAAATAAATATGTATCTAATAATACATTTATAAATATAAATGAGCAGAAATACCTGTTACTCTTGCAACCAAGCCATGGTAGTAAATATTTCCCAATTATATTGTTAAATGAAGCAAATACTTATGATGCTTCTTAACTCAGAAAATTGTATGAAATGGAAACACCAGGATCAATCTACCTTTGGTTATTAATAAGACAGAGGAGTTGGAACAATGAAGGCAAAGGAAGAAATATGGCACATACTCTCAGATGCATATATATATATTTTACTGCTGTGCTCTTTTGGTCAAAACCTAAAATAACCCATTGGTATAGGCAGAAACAGTAGATAAGACTGAAAATCAACTAAAATGAAAAAAGAACTGTGAAATGTCATCTAATTGAATGAATGATTCTTAATGATGAAATGTAAGTATTTGTGAGAAACAGACTCAAATAGCTTAAGTCAAATTACAACTTAAAAAAAAAAGGCTACACAAAGCCTTCAATTGTACACATTTACTATATGCTTCAACCTCCTCAAAATGAAAAAGCATTCTCCATGAAGAACTGCTGGATTGATTCCTAAAATTAGAAAAATCATTAGTACACTCGCTTCTGTGGCTTCTGCTGAATTGGATTTATTACAAAACTTTAAGTGGCAAATCTAAGTAAATGTTGAAGTTGAGTGTTTAGAAGCCCAGTGTTTTCCACAAAATAAATTTACCATGATTCACTGTATTGCTTCTAAGAGCTGTCTTAATATACCCACCAGTTATCTTAATATTCATTTAGCTAAGGTAATTACAACCAATCAGGAAGTTAGCAGATATAAAATGATTATATATAGATATGTCTGGGCATCTATTTTTCTTAATATAAGAAAGCTTCTAGCTTAGTGGTTTTCATCAGCATGTATTTAGTCCATAGGAGCTTTTTGTTCTCTCATATTCAAGAGAAGCCAGACAACTATGTAGCATTATTTTGTGATCAATACAAAAGTAGATAATTACTAATTGATTTATCCAGCATGTTAAGAAACAAATAAACACAAAAATTCCCCATATCTAGTTGTTACCAACTGATGATCGTGTACCATAGTGAGAGTTAATAAGATTCCTTGGGAAGTGGGGGGTGGGGCGAGGGCATGGGAGAATTTTGGGATAGCATTGGAAATGTAAATGAAGAAAATACCTAATAAAAAAAAATCTCAGAACTAATAAATTTCTGCAACTACTGTAATACAACAAAAATAGAGCTGATACAAAAACTAAAGTTACAGTTCCAATAATACCATATGTATCATTTATCGTAAAGTAAAATATGTTTTTAGCAATTGATATTTTAGAATGTATTTTGCTTTAATTGCTGAGAGGTGAACTGGGAATGTAAAGTCTGAGAATGCTTCAGTCGGTCTAGCCTAGTATGGCTTTAATATGTGTGTTTCCTCTCTTGCCTACAGCTGTCAAGTACTCATGATGATAAAGCTGTATTAAGAAATGAGCAATCTTTGCCAGGCCCTCCTGATTTGTGTTGTTTGTTGTTGTTCTGTTTTGCCTGCTTTGAGACAGGCTTTCTCTCTGTAGCCCAGGCTGAAGAGAAGGAAAGGGTGGTAACAGGGTGGGGGCACTTGTAAGGGTGAGAACTGGGAGGAGAGAAGGGAGGGGGCTGCAATTGGAATGCAGAGTGAAAGAAAGAAAAAATAAATTATGGAAAGAAAAAAAGGGAGAAATGGGCAATTAGGGGGCTTGAGAGATGGCTCAGTGGTCAAGAGCATTGCTTCTCCTCTGTGGATCTGAGTTCAAGTCCAAGAACCCACCTGGTAGCTTACACCTGCCTACAATTCCATCCCCAGGAATTCCAGGGGGAATCTGATCCCCTCACCCAGAAATATGTGCAGGCAAAGCACTAATGAACATAAAATTAAAAAATAAAACAAACAAAAAAAATGGGCTATTTAAAAGAATTTTAGGTATATTTAAACTCTTGGCATTTCAACATAAAATTACTGTCTACAACCTTAACAATTGAATTACAGATAAAATGATCAGAGAAAAGTTTTATAACATTTTTCATAAGTTAGTGAGCTTGCTTTGGGCCTTGCTTATATCTGTCTTTTGCCACAAGTAGCCGGTCAGCTGTAGGTGGGTCATAAGAGCTGGTGAGTAGATTAGAGCCTTCTATAATGGCATTTATGAATTAAACATGAGAAATATGTTTCCCCTTTAACTTGGAAAAAGATATCTGTCCAAGGGAATTATCTGTGAGTCTCAAAGCAATCATTCACTGGATCACAAATCTGCTAGCACCTTACACTGATATTTCCCATCTCTGAAATTTCAGAAATATTTTTGTTGTTCTTTGAGCTGTTCAACAAATGACAGTTTGTTATCTCAGTTATATAAGTTCAAATGAACTAACACACACCATCATCATATCATCATCATCATATCTCTTAAAGTTTCTGGCATAGCCCAAAAGCAAGTAAAAACTAAAAGGAAAGCTAACATCACAAAATGCAGAGAATGGGTTTATATATTAATTGAACTTGGCTCAATAATCTGTGTCACAAGTGAGCATTAAGGATGAATAAAATCTGTCTGATCTTAAATAAGCTACAAGTAAGAAAAATATGATTCCCACTGCAGGCTCTAAGATAAAGAGAAATAATATATGGATTATCATTTCAGTGTTGCTGGTTGTACATCTAAAAAAATGCTGTTCAGTTGCAGGCAGACACATTTTTAAACATGGTAATACCCAGCCATTGAGAGATTATATTCTATGTGACATGACAAGAGAGTAATTACACATGCATTCTTTTTGTTTGTTTGTTTGGTTGGTTGTTTTGTTTTGTTTTGTTTTTCAAGACAGGGTTTTTCTGTGTAGCCCTGGCTGTCCTGGAACTCACTTTGTAGACCAAACTGGCCTTGAACTCAGAAATCCACCTGCCTCTGCCTTCCAAGTGCTGGGATTAAAGGCGTGCACCACCACTACTTTGTTTTATGCTAGGGACAAATGCAAGGAGAGATGGATAGATAACTTTGTAGGACATCACCTAGTATTTTAAATATTCTTTGAGTGTTATTGTATCTGTTCGTTGCTTTATTCTTGCCTTATTCTGTCCTTTCTTTAAAGGCTCCTAACTGATTTCAAACATAAACATACACAGAAGCACATACCAAAACACAGGGTTTGCCAGCCAGCTGTGATCACAGTGAGCTGTTCTGCACTTTAATCGTGCTTTTCTTGGCTAATTGTTTTCTTTATTTTTCCTTTCTGTAAACACATTTTCCTTCTCTTCTTATTTTCTTAAGCATTTCGAGGAGCAAGCTGCAGAAGCTTCTGCTCTCTCCCCATATGGACGTTGTCTCTAAATGTTTTGTAATATATACATGCAGGTGTCTCGTTTATTTATATAGATTATGAACTCCATAATAAAACATTAGTCTGCTCATAAACAAATACTTGAACTTTCTTCTCTAAAAGATTCCTTGTTGTACAGATTTCTCTTCTGTCTTTTGTATTTTATAAAGTTCCACTTTGGCCTTTTACAAAACCACGTTTATTAGGATTTTTTGTTAAAAAAAAAAAAAATATATATATATATATATATATATATATATATACTGAGAATTTGTCAATAGCAATCATATACCATACTGCTAAATAATATAATAAAAAATAAAATTTAATATAATATAAAAATAAAATCTAATATATTGAAGTTGTTTTAAATTTCACTATTATGAAGCACATTAATTTTGTTCATTAAATCTTAAATGTTTGCTATCTTAAGCTTTTACTTGAATTCTTTGTTGTTGTTGTTGTTGTTGTTGTTGTTGTTTTTCTTTTTTCTTTTTTCGAGACAAGGTTTCTCTGTGTAGCCCTGGCTGTCCTAGAATTCACTTTGTAGACCAGGCTCAGAAATCTGCCTGCCTCTGCCTCCTGAGTGCTGGGATCAAAGTCCTGCACCACCATGCCCGACAGATATTTGAATTCTTATAATGGTTTCCCAAATGAAGTTTTAGTTTCCCAGGTATCACCAGGAAACCTCTGTAAGAGATTCCTGTATCCACCCCAGCCCTTTTATCAATTTCTTTGGAATTTATTGAATTTTTATGTCCAGGGTTGTCTCTCATTAAATCTGTGTGAATACTTCTCTGGATGCTCCCTGTCTCCTCCTTCACTTTCTGTTGCATAGATAATCCTGGATTGGAAGCTCCGTGCCTTCATTGCTTCACTTATAACACGTGACCCAATTTACTTCACCTGAGAAACACTTCGGGGTTATATTAAAAATTAAAAAAAAAAAAAAGAGCAGCAAGTGTTGTTAACTGTTGAGAAATCTCCTATGCCCCTCAGAAAAGGTTTTACAGTTGACTTCACCCTTTTTTCCCTTCTATCCACTCTAAGTAGAAAGCAGAACACTAAAAATGTTCCTAGTACTAAATGGAATAAAAAAAGTAGAACATGCGACCTGAGCAGCTGGGGCGCAGGGTCTGCTGACACTCGCCAACTGCCCACAACACCCGCCACAGGATCTTAAGACTTCTGGTGAGGGGAGCACAGCTTCTGCTCCAATCCAATTGCGCGGGACCTGAGACTGCATTAGTTAGGGAAGCAGAAACCGGCCTGAGTAGGACCACAGGCCTCATCCGGCTGGATCAGCGCCGGGGTAGCGGGGGCGCAGGGTTGCCTGACACCCGCCAGCTACCCACGACCCCCGCCGCAGGATTTTGGGACTGCTGGTGAGTGGAACACAGCTTCTGCTCCAATCCAATTGCGCGGGACCTGAGACTGCATTAGTTAGGGAAGCAGAAACCGGCCTGAGTAGGGCCACAGGCCTCACCCGGCCGGATCAGCGCCAGGGTAGCGGGAGCGCAGGGTTGCCTGACACCCGCCAGCTACCCACGACCCCCGCCGCAGGATTTTGGGACTGCTGGTGAGTGGAACACAGCTTCTGCTCCAGTCCAAGCACGCGGGACCTGAGACTGCTCTGGTTGGGGAGAGAGAAATCCGGCCCACACAGGGCCACAAGCCTCTTCCGGTCAGAAAAGCACCTGAGCAGCTGGGGCGCAGGGTCTGCTGACACTCGCCAACTGCCCACAACACCCGCCACAGGATCTTAAGACTTCTGGTGAGGGGAGCACAGCTTCTGCTCCAATCCAATTGCGCGGGACCTGAGACTGCATTAGTTAGGGAAGCAGAAACCAGCCTGAGTAGGGCCACAGGCCTCACCCGGCCGGATCAGCGCCAGGGTAGCGGGAGCGCAGGGTTGCCTGACACCCGCCAGCTACCCACGACCCCCGCCGCAGGATTTTGGGACTGCTGGTGAGTGGAACACAGCTTCTGCTCCAATCTTTAAATAGTGACAACGATAACAACTAACCCCAGAGATTACCAGATGGCGAAAGGTAAACGTAATAATCTTACTAACAGAAACCAAGACCAGTCACCATCATCAGAACCCAGCACCCCCACTTCACCCAGTCCAGGGCACCCCAACACACCGGAAAAGCTAGACACGGATTTAAAAGCATATCTCCTGATGATGATAGAGGACTTCAAGAAGGACGTTAATAACACACTTAAAGAAATGCAGGAGAACACTGCTAAAAAGGAAGAAGACAATAAAGAGGAAGCACAAAAATCCCTTAAAGAATTGCAGGAGAACACTGCTAAAGAGTTACAAATCCTTAAAGAAAAACATGATAACATAATCAAACAGGTAGAAGTCCTTACAGAAAAACAGGAAAACACATCCAAACAGATGATGGAAATGAACAAAACCATACTAGACCTAAAAAGGGAAGTAGACACAATAAAGAAAACCCAAAATGAGGCAACACTGGAGATAGAAACCCTAGGAAAGAAATCTGGAACCATAGATGCAAGCATCAGCAACAGAATACAAGAGATGGAAGAGAGAATCTCAGGTGCAGAAGATTCCATAGAGAACATCGGCACAACAATCAAGGAAAATGTAAAATGCAAAAAGATCCTAACTCAAAACATCCAAGAAATACAGGACATAATGAGAAGACCAAACCTACGGATAATAGGAGTGGATGAGAATGAAGATTTTCAACTCAAAGGACCAGCAAACATCTTCAACAAAATTATAGAAGAAAACTTCCCAAATCTAAAGAAAGAGATGCCCATGAACATACAAGAAGCCTACAGAACTCCAAATAGACTGGATCAGAAAAGAAATACCTCCCGACACATAATAATCAGAGCAACAAATGCTCTAAATAAAGATAGAATACTAAAAGCAGTAAGAGAAAAAGGCCAAGTAACATATAAAGGCAAGCCTATCAGAATTACACCAGATTTTTCACCAGAGACTATGAAAGCCAGAAGATCCTGGACAGATGTTATACAGACACTAAAAGAACACAAATTCCAGCCCAGGCTACTATACCCAGCCAAACTCTCAATTAACATAGATGGAGAAACCAAAGTATTCCACGACAAAACCAAATTCACACATTATCTCTCCACGAATCCAGCCCTTCAAAGGATAATAACAGAAAAAAACCAATACAAGGACAGGAACCACGCCCTAGAATCAACAAGAAGGTAATCCCTCAACAAACCTAAAAGAAGACAGCCACAAGAACAAAATGCCAACTTTAACATCAAAAATAACAGGAAACACCAATTTCTTTTCCTTAATATCTCTTAATATCAATGGACTCAACTCCCCGATAAAAAGACATAGACTAACAAACTGGCTACACAAACAAGACCCAACATTTTGCTGCTTACAGGAAACTCATCTCAGAGAAAAGGATAGACACTACCTCAGAATGAAAGGCTGGAAAACAATTCTCCAAGCAAATGGCATGAAGAAACAAGCTGGAGTAGCCATTCTAATATCTGATAAGATTGACTTCCAACCCAAAGTCATTAAAAAAGACAGGGAGGGACACTTCATACTCATCAAAGGTAAAATCCTCCAAGAGGAACTATCAATCCTGAATATCTATGCTCCAAATACAAAGGCAGCCACATTCATTAAAGAAACTTTAGTAAATCTCAAAGCACACATTGCACCTCATACAATAATAGTGGGAGACTTCAACACACCACTTTCACCAATGGACAGATCATGGAAACAGAAACTAAACAGGGACACAGTGAAACTAAGAGAAATTATGAATCAAATGGATCTGGCAGATATCTACAGAACATTCTATCCTAAAACAAAAGGATATACCTTCTTCTCAGCACCTCATGGTACCTTCTCCAAAATTGACCACATAATTGGTCACAAAACAGGCCTCAACAGATATAAAAATATCGAAATTGTCCCATGCATCCTATCAGATCACCATGGACTAAGGCTGATCTTCAATAACAAAATAAATAATAGAAAGCCAACCTTCACGTGGAAACTGAACAACACTCTTCTCAATGATACCTTGGTCAAGGAAGGAATAAAGAAAGAAATTAAGGACTTTTTAGAGTTCAATGAAAATGAAGCCACAACATACCCAAACTTATGGGACGCAATGAAAGCATTTTTAAGAGGAAAACTCATAGCTCTGAGTGCCTCCAAAAGGAAACTAGAGAGAGCACACATTAGCAGCTTGACAACACACCTAAAAGCACTAGAACAAAAGGAAGCAAATTCACCCAAGAGGAGTAGACGGCAGGAAATAATCAAACTCAGGGGTGAAATCAACCAAGTGGAAACAAGAAAAACTATTCAAAGAATCAACCAATCAAGGAGCTGGTTCTTTGAGAAAATCAACAAGATAGATAAACCCTTAGCCAGACTCACTAGAGGGCACAGGGAAAGCATCCTAATTAACAAAATCAGAAATGAAAAAGGAGACATAACAACAGATCCTGAAGACATCCAAAACACCATCAGATCCTTCTACCAAAGGCTATACTCAACAAAACTGGAGAACCTGGATGAAATGGACAAGTTCCTAGACAGATACCAGGTACCAAAGTTGAATCAAGATCAGGTTAATGATCTAAACAGCCCTATATCCCCCAAAGAAATAGAAGCAGTCATTAACAGTCTCCCAACTAAAAAAAGCCCAGGACCAGATGGGTTTAGTGCAGAGTTCTATCAGACCTTCAAAGAAGATCTAATCCCAGTTCTTCACAAACTATTCCACAAAATAGAAACAGAAGGTACTCTACCCAACTCATTCTATGAAGCCACAATTACTCTGATACCTAAACCACAAAAAGACCCAACAAAGATAGAAAACTTCAGACCAATATCCCTTATGAATATTGATGCAAAAATCCTCAATAAAGTTCTTGCTAACCGAATCCAAGAACACATCAAAACAATCATCCATCCTGACCAAGTAGGTTTCATCCCAGGGATGCAGGGATGGTTCAATATACGGAAATCCATCAACGTAATCCAGTATATAAACAAACTCAAAGATAAAAACCACATGGTCATCTCCTTAGATGCGGAAAAAGCATTTGACAAGATCCAACACCCATTCATGATAAAAGTCTTGGAAAGATCAGGAATTCAAGGCCCATACCTAAACATGATAAAAGCAATCTACAGCAAACCAGTAGCCAACATCAAAGTAAATGGAGAGAAGCTTGAAGCAATCCCTCTAAAATCAGGGACTAGACAAGGCTGTCCACTTTCTCCATACCTATTCAACATTGTACTTGAAGTCCTAGCCAGAGCAATTCGACAACAAAAGGAGATCAAAGGGATACAAATTGGAAAAGATGAAGTCAAAATATCACTTTTTGCAGATGATATGATAGTATATATAAGTGACCCTAAAAATTCCACCAGAGAACTCCTAAGCCTGATAAACAGCTTCGGTGAAGTAGCTGGATATAAAATTAACTCAAACAAATCAATGGCCTTTCTCTACACAAAGAATAAACAGGCTGAGAAAGAAATTAGGGAAACAACACCATTCTCAATAGTCACAAATAATATAAAATATCTTGGCGTGACTCTAACTAAGGAAGTGAAAGATCTGTATAATAAAAACTTCAAGTCTCTGAAGAAAGAAATTATAGAAGATCTCAGAAGATGGAAAGATCTCCCATGCTCATGGATTGGCAGGATCAACATTGTAAAAATGGCTATCTTGCCAAAAGCAATCTACAGATTCAATGCAATCCCCATCAAAATTCCAAATCAATTCTTCAACGAATTAGAAAGTGCAATCTGCAAATTCATCTGGAATAACAAAAAACCTAGGATAGCAAAAACTCTTCTCAAGGATAAAAGAACCTCTGGTGGAATCACCATGCCGGACCTAAAGCTCTACTACAGAGCAATTGTGATAAAAACTGCATGGTACTGGTATAGTGACAGACAAATAGACCAATGGAATAGAATTGAAGACCCAGAAATGAACCCACACACCTATGGTCACTTGATCTTCGACAAGGGAGCTAAAAACATCCAGTGGAAGAAAGACAGCATTTTCAACAAATGGTGCTGGCACAACTGGTTGTTAACATGTAGAAGAATGCGAATCGATCCATTCCTATCTCCTTGTACTAAGGTCAAGTCTAAGTGGATCAAGGAACTTCACATAAAACCAGAGACACTGAAACTTATAGAGGAGAAAGTGGGGAAAAGCCTTGAAGATATGGGCACAGGGGAAAAATTCCTGAATAGAACAGTAATGGCTTGTGCTGTAAGATCGAGAATTGACAAGTGGGACCTCATGAAACTACAAAGCTTCTGCAAGGCTAAAGACACCATCAATAAGACAAAAAAACCACCAACAGATTGGGAAAGGATCTTCACCTATCCTAAATCAGATAAGGGACTAATATCCAATATATATAAAGAACTCAAGAAGGTGGACTCCAGAAAGTCAAATAACCCCATTAAAAAATGGGGCTCAGAACTGAACAAAGAATTCTCACCTGAGGAATACCGAATGGCAGAGAAGCACCTGAAAAAATGTTCAACATCCTTAATCATCAGGGAAATGCAAATCAAAACAACCCTGAGATTCCACCTCACACCAGTCAGAATGGCTAAGATCAAAAATCCAGGTGACAGCAGATGCTGGCGAGGATGTGGAGAAAGAGGAACACTCCTCCATTGTTGGTGGGATTGCAAGCTTGTACAACCACTCTGGAAATCAGTCTGGCGGTTCCTCAGAAAATTGGACATAGTACTACCGGAGGATCCAGCAATACCTCTCCTGGGCATATATCCAGAAGATGTCCCAACCGGTAAAAAGGACACATGCTCCACTATGTTCATAGCAGCCCTATTTATAATAGCCAGAAGCTGGAAAGAACCCAGATGTCCCTCAACAGAGGAATGGATACAGAAATTATGGTACATTTACACAATGGAGTACTACTCAGCTATTAAAAAGAATGAATTTATGAAATTCCTAGCCAAATGGATGGACCTGGAGGGCATCATCTTGAGTGAAGTAACACAATCACAAAAGAACTCACACAATATGTATTCATTGATAAGTGGATATTAGCCCAAAACTTAGGATACCCAAGATATAAGATACAATTTGCTAAACGCATGAAACTCAAGAAGAATGAAGACCAAAGTGTGGACACTGTGCACCTTCTTAGAATTGGGAACAAAACACCCAGGGAAGGAGCTACAGAGACAAAGTTCGTAGCTGTGATGAAAGGATGGACCATTTAGAGACTGCTGTATCCAGGGATCCGTCCCATAATCAGCTTCTAAACGCTGACACCATTGCATACACTAGCAAGATCTTGCTGAAAGGACCCAAATATAGCTGTCTCTTGTGAGACGATGCCGGGGCCTAGCAAACACAGGAGTGGATGTTCACAGTCAGCTATTGGATGTATCACAGGGCTCCCAATGGAGAAGCTAGAGAAAGTACCCAAGGAGCTAAAGGGATCTGCAACCCTATTGTTGGAACAACATGATGTACTAACCGGAACCCTGGAGCTCTTGTCTCTAGCTGCATATGTATCGAAAGATGGCCTAGTCGGCCATCAATGGAAAGAGAGGCCCATTGGACTTGCAAACTTTATATGCCCCAATATAGGGGAATGCCAGGGCCAAAAGAATGGGAATGGGTGGGTAGGGAAGTGGGGGGCGCTATGGGGGACTTTTGGGATAGTATTGGAAATGTAATTGAGGAAATTATGTAATAAAAATATTAAAAAAAAAAAAAAAAAAAAAAAAAAAGTAGAACATGCATTTGTATATTTCCATTGTTTTACATTGCAATCCTGATAATTTACCTAATTTTACTCAGCCTGGAGTGAGGGTGCACTCTTGCAATTCTAGCAAGGAGGTAAAGGCAGGAGAAGCAGGAGCTTGTGGTGATTCTGGACAATATAAAAATACCCATCTCTCAAACACACACACACACAAACACACACACACATTCTCTCTCCCTCACACACACACACACACACACACACACACACACTCACATAGACACATTTACATACATACAAACACATACATACACTTTCAGACTCACAGAGACAGAGACAGAGAGAGACACACACACAATGATCAAGTATTCCAATAGTAGATATAAAACCAAACTAAAGATGCGAGTATCCTGAAGATGTAACTGCCCTCCCATTCCTTTTGTAGACCATGTCAAAGTAGCTAAGGAATGGAAATAATTTAAGTATCCATCAATTTATGGGTACATGAAGACAAAGTTTAGTTACTCCATCAATATTTGTAAGAAAAATGAGTGCAATCCTGTTATATTGAGAACAAATATAAAACTGTGATGACCCACTGTTAAATGGAATAGGCAGGCATAGAAAGAAAGGAACTATATAACCACATGCAATTGAAATATTTGATGTTTCAGAGGTTGAGATGTTAAAAGTGCTTACTAGAAGCTAAAGAAAATAGAAATGGAAAAGTTGATTTGTCATCACTAAGTAAGAGCTGAAATTCTGTTGATGTATTATATAAAAAGAAAAAGACTAATATACAATATTGCAATAAAATAGAATAATTTTCAGATTTTTTTCACCTTAACACATATATTTGATCTGATAATGTAATGTCCTTGTCATTCAATGAATACTTCACCTGATACTTTTAAAATATATTATATAATTTTAACATATTTTGAATCAATTAGAATAGATTTAATTAAAAAATAACAAAACAGTAGTGCATGCCTGTAATCCCAGCTACTTTGGAGACTGAGATGGGATTATTATCTATCTGAACCCTTAGGTTTGAGATCAGCCTGGGTACCATAGAGAGAGATTGTGTCTTAAAAAATACAAATAGAGCCATTTCTTATGCAAATCTTTATACATGTAATTCGAATGTTGTATTTTCAAGAATTTCTACAAGAGAGAATGGAGTTTAAAGCCATTCTTATAATCTTAGCTCCATATTTGCATATATATTGAGGTGTAATTTTTAAAATCCCACAGTCAGGGGTAAAACGAAATACCAATTAATGTGAAATCAGCCAGGATAATGTACTAAAATGAAGTCTAAACAATGTAGCAGCAAACACATCAATATCTCCAAATTATATTTAAGAGAATCAATTCTGGTTGTGATGTAGCAAGTAGAATTCAGAGCTCTCTTCAAAGCAATTCTGTTGTGAGTTACTAGGGCTATGTCAGTGTCTGGCTGTTAGCACACATGATAAAACTACACTGGACTCTCCATTTCAAGGAGATGGGGCAGCCAACTCATCCACTGTCCAAAAGAGATAGCGTTTTCTATGTTCTTTTTCTGTGAATAGTGAGTTTTTGGGTGTCTAGAGCTGGCGGTTTCATTTTCCCACATTCCCTTCTAAGTTTCATTTAATTCTAATAATCCTGATGTGAGTTTCTAGGGCATATATTTACAAATTTATCTGGAAGAATATTTGCTTCTACATATACACATGATATCAAATTAAGTCTTTCTAAAGAATAACATGGTTGTATAGACTCAGAAACGAAGAGCTATTTCAATTGATCCCATTCCTTGCCACTTGCTAGGACAGAAGAAGAGTCCATCTGTCACAAGTTGTCTTACTTTTACAGTGCTCAGAATTAAAAGGTATCCACAGAGATGCAGGTGCACATGTACACATACACATGAACACACACACATGGACACACAAGCACACACGCTTTATCCTTGAAACTCAAAGACACACTGCCTGACTCTGTGAGGTCAAAGAGATACTAAGTTCTGCATACTTTCTCAACTGCTGCTGTTTTTCTATACTTGCATTTGGCTGGTATGATATTTATTTCATGCCATTTTTTTAAGATCAGCAGACCAATGTATAAGTTCAATTTTTTTTCTATAATACTTTCTTGGGTAGTGAAATTGATTGTCATCAGAAGTATATACATTACTGATCATTCATGTGCTCACTTTTTCCTATGTGTTCTTAATGAAAGGCAAGACCGTTTTAGTGCATCCCTAATGGGATGTCTGAGGAGCGGCTGCTTTTTATATTGGTATTGAATTGGGAATTTTTTTTGAACATAGAAAATGAAACCTGGGCCTGGAATCTGGAAATCATGATGAAAAGCCCAACTCAGACCATCTTTTGAGCATCTAGAAGAAAATTTCCTTTGTTCTCCCTTGATACTTTTTCTTTGAGAAAGGAGCAGAGGTCTTGAAACTGGCTAACAGAATAAATAAATATATTTGATACAATATTCTTTTTAAGAGACTCTCAAAAGACAGATGCTTTTTGTTATCTTAATGGACAGTGTACCATGTTTTCTAAACTACTTTGGCAGATTCTTGTAGTCCAAGGGAAGAGGAATTTCCCCGGAGATAAGAGCAAACACTCTCTTTGAAAGTAATCCCAGGTATGAGGATTCGAAAGATAACTCGTAGCTTCATTTCTTTTATCTTATTACATCTCTGCTCCCTCACAGGAGCATAGGAGATAAGTTCTGTTTAAAAGAACACTGCATTGGAGTTGCACACAGGAAAGCAAAATTTCTTCCCAATTTGATAGGGGCAATCAGGGAAGAGAGACTGGGCTTAGGAAAACTTGGAAGTTCGTGTAATTTATGAAACTGAAATGGCTTGTTTTAGAGCTGTTCAAGTGTGGAAATAGTGACTCATAACAAATTTGAAATAGGTGCTTTTACATCTTTAGTAGAGAAACTATTGCATCACAGTGTAACTGACACCAAGAAAGGTGTTATGATGCAAGAACAGTATGCTTCTTTTTAATTGTAAGACTTTTCACATTTAGGACCAACATAGTATTATCCTATTATCATGTTCCTGATCAACATTTGCGTCTTTTTTTTAAGCATTCACTTCCTTAGAACAATTAGCAATTTGACATCCTAGAACTATTTCTGATGTTTAAATGATATAACAACAAATAGAGCTATATGGCCAGTAGGAGATTAAGATCTATCTTGAATTTCAACTCCACATCTGAAGAACAATGATAACTATAGTTGATTTTGGTGTGTATGTGTGTACATGTGTGAATACGTGTGAGTGTGCGTGCATGCATATATGCATGCGTGCCTGTGTTCATGTGTGTTGAATTTCCTGTAATTTGGAATATGAAAAAAACCCTAAAATGTTCTTTTCTTATGTTAAAACAAAATATGGCACAGTGTAATATTTATGCATATTAACCTCAAGGATAGGTTGAGATCATTTTGCTTAATATGAAAGAAGGGTAAACAGATACAAGTCTGCATATAAAAGCTAAAAATGGACATTTGGCACCTTTCTATATCACTAGCCACTTTACTATCGGATACTTGGGCACTTGCTAAAGCAGGAGCTCAGAAGTCCTGCAAGGCTGGATACAGAGGTACACTGCAGCACTGAGTTGAATACTGGGAATCCTAATATGGGTTCTCGTGTTTAGTTGGGATAGCACCTCACTAAGTGAATCATTGCCCCACCCCAGGAGATTGAAAAGACTTTATGAACTGTGTAAAAGGAAGGGAACTTTTAAAATGTTAAGTACTAGAGAGATCTCACATAATTCTATTATGTAGAAATAGGAAATGAGGCACATTTGTCTCAAACATTATTCATAGCACTTAATTGCTAAATTCTGAAAAAAAATTATTTGGCAGTGACCTTACTGATAGGGTGATTCTATGGCATGAACTTATGGCCATTATTACAGCAGGATTCATAATGAAACACTCAAATTCATTTTCTTTAATAATATATTAGGGACCTACATAAGAAAGAAGATGTAGTATTTCTTTTAAACTCTTCTATAATTTAGATTTTATCAATGTGGACTAACCCTATGGTCAATTAAATATTAAGTAATGCAGGTTTTATGTTTTTGAATATACTAGACATGAAAGTAAATATTATTTTATGATATATTAATAAAATGATGTATGATGATATGTTAATAATATTACTAATAATACTTAGTGGAGCATATAGTTGCCAAAGGCTATAGCTACCTGCACAGAAGGAAACACTATCTTAGGATGATTTGAACCATAACTTTTGGTTGAACACATTAGCACAGTCCATTTATGGAGAACAATGCAGAGAAGATAACTGTGAACAGATTTTAATGTTCCAACTGCAATTCTGTTTCAAAATGTCCTCTGTATATAGATTCGAGGTCTGCAATGTGAAATCATAATAACAATGTGCTTCTAATTCATCAAAATCTGACCAGAGCATCATCTGTAACACAACCAAGTTTTCATTTTAGTCCAAATCCTGAGGAAACAATTAGAAAGAATCAGAATTGTAGTAACCATTAAAAATATTGACCATGTTAATACATAAAAATGAATCAAAACTTCAAGACAGTCTCACTATGCCATTTAACTCAGAAGTCAGGCAAAAACATGAGTCAAAAGGTCCTAGAACAGTTGATTGGTTTGAATGAGACACATGGAATTGCTTTTAAGTAGAAAAGTGACATAAATACACTGTTGCAATCATTTGTGGTTTCATTTACAAGACTATTGAAATTTTCTCCCTAGTCCTTTTTCTATATTTTACTTTAATAACTCCATATATAGGGTGTTATTACTAATTTGTATATGATTTCTTCTGTAACAACAACCAATAAAAGTGCCTGCTTTACAGCCTTCGAAACAAGCATATTCAATTTCTATGTCCACAGAGAAAGTGAACCCACTCTTGAGAATAGTTTTCTGACACGCCACACGTGTCTTTGGGATATACATTAGTGCATGCATATGCACAATGAGTACATACATGTACGCATAGACACACACACATGTGCACATTCACAAACACACACAGCAAGATCTTTTTTATATTTTTGCATAACACTAAGCAAAATTAGGTACATGAGATAAATTAATTCTCAATTATAATGTTATTATGGTATAAAAATTAAATAAAGATTCATCTTAACATAACTTATTATAAATACTCTGCTCTGGAAATCCTCTAATATCATACTTGTAAAATTTATGATATAATGTTTTTGTGAGTTTTGATCAATATATAGAATTAAAACAAGTTAACTATTACTACTATGGTATAATGTGTCATCGTAGGTCTCTAACAATTTGGTTTAGTTTTGAGTTCAGAAATGTTCTTCAATTTTTAAAGAATATAATATATCAAATACACTATCATGCTTCATGAATTTTTAAGATCAATGTGTACCACAGTTTGCATATTGCTTATCCAGAATGTTTGATATTCTAAAAAGTAGTGTCCGGGGATGATAACATTTTTTTTTGTATCAGAATATTTGCATGTGGTCCTTGGGTTCTCTTGAGATACGACCTATTGTTTGAATCTCCAATGCTACCAGAGGCTAATGTGTTTTAGGCTGTGTGATAGCCGATGTGCTTTGGAAAAGTGCTTAGGTGGGTCATAAGGTACATTCACGTTTAGACTATTGAGGATTTTTCACACTGATTTGCATAGGGGCTGCACCAAAACATTTTTAATAGTGAAGGAGGATTCGCACTCCTCTCTATCCTCAGCAAGCTTTTGTTGTTAGACGTTTCCTTGCTTTCTCCTTCTCTGACATTCCCATGGGAGTAAGGTGAGATCTCAAAGTAGTTTTCATTTGCATTTCCCTAATTTTTAAAGATGTTGAATGCTTTTTGAGATATATCTTAGCCATTATGTTTTCTTCTTCTGAGAATTCTGTTCACATCTATAATCCATTCATTAATTGGTTCCTTTGTTTTCTTGATTTCTTTTTTGATTGTATAGGGTTTTTTTAATCCTCTAATATAGGTGCAACTAGAAAGTATTCTCTCTAATTCTATGAGTTTCTTTTTCAGCTGATTATTTCTTTTGCTATAAAGAAAAGTTTTAGTGTTAACAGTCTCTATTTGTCAACTTGGGATTAATACCTGAGAAAAGGAAATCCTATGCAGAAAGTTTTTTCTATGCCTGTATCTTGTAGGGTACTGCCTATGTTTTATTAAAAGTTCAGCAAGACTCAGTTATTCTGCTCCTTATCATATGCACAAAGGACTTGACAACTTCCTCCACAGGGAAATGCTCAGTAATGCCCAGTGACTAGATTATTCATATCCTAGAAATAAGCACAACCTGACTGTCCTTCAACCAATGATCAGATAATGGGAATGTGCTACATAAATACAATGGAATAATGAACTTCTAGAATGTGAACAAAATGAAATGTATAGGTGAATGTATAGGACTAGAAAATGTGAGACTAGTGCAGAAAGAAAAATATCACAAGTTCTCCCCTATGTGTGTAATGTGGCTCAGAATCCTTAGATGACTATATAACATGGAGTAACCACATTATCCAGGAAACTAAGTAGAGACATGGCAGGGGTCAGCTGCAAAGATGTAGAAAGCAGGACACAAGTGCCTTAAAGTAAGGAAGGGGGAAATATGGGGGCCGGGGTTGGCTTTATCTGATGAAGAAAGAAGGATGGAAATACTGAGTAAGATGGAAGGAGGAAGATGGATAGAGGAAGGTTAGGTGAGACTAAGGGTATTTGAAGAAACATAGAGGAACAAAATATTTTATGTTCACTTAAAATATATGTAATAAATTTGGATACAAAATGATACAATTTAAATGAAGTCCTGACACTGGCTGATAATTTTCACTCACAGGGCCATAGAGAAGATGGCAAATTCGTCAGTGACAGATGTGGGAAACCTGCCTTCAAGTTGCTGAACAGGGAGGATTTAGAGACTCCCCCAAACAGTATAGACTCTTCACATTACACTTGGTTACTTCCCAAAACTTGAATGTAAGATTCTACTGCTAGAGAAACCTCAAACAGTAGACACAATACTTGAAAGAACCTAGCTGGAACTGATGTAAAATCTTCCTCACTGAGGACTAGTTATCATGGTATAGCATACTACTGAAGCTACTATGAATGTTCCCAAGAGAGAAGAGGAATCCTAGTTCTAACTAGCTGCAAAGACTAGCTTCCCCAATAACCAGTATAACAAGATGTTCTTAAAGGTGCAATAGTAGCTCATAATATGTTAGGAGTAACCAACAGCCGTTTAACTGGATATAAGACCATTCAATTGAAGGAGATTCAAGTCTTATACACAAAACCCAGACATGGTTGATATGATCATAAGCCCCAGGTGCAAATCTGCCACTGCCTTCTTTTTTGTTTGTTTCTTTTTGTTTTTGTTGTTGGTGGTTTTTGTTTTGTTTTTTGTTTCTCACCAGTATAATTTCTTAAACCAGATAATTTCTAAATAATTATCCTTATACCCAAGATCAGTGTAGCTCTCATCCCTTACCTTAGTCCTTTCTTTTGCAAACATTTCTGTTTGCAAAAGACAAGGATTATTACAGAAACAGACAAGAATTATTACAGAAATAGACAAGGATTTTTACAGAAAACTGGCCAAAATGAGAGAATTACTGACTATGGTGTGCCCAGTCAGCACTGCTGTTAACTGCCAGATCACTAGGATATTGGCAGGGGCATAACATCTTCTGCATATCAGAATGACTTTATTATGAAATCTCAACAACGTGGCCACCTAAACAAGACCAGTACAGTGACAATACCAGTTGAAATGCCAGTGTGGACCAGAAAAATCTCACAAGACAGCAAAGACAGCATTCCTCTAAGAAAAACTACAGACAGGACTGCTGCATGAGGGGCCTGCCACTCTTCCTTGAGGATGCCTAGTTTAATAGGTTACCTAATCTGAAATGGCAGACCTACACACATAATTTGAACAAAGATAACTAAACTTGGCAGGCTGCACTTATATGTGCCTCTCTCTCTCTCTCTCTCTCTCTCTCTCTCTCTCTCTCTCTCTCTCTCTCTCTCTCTCTCTCTGCATATATGTAAACAATAATATTTGATGAAGTCATGGATTTGGTATGGAGTTGGGGGGCATGGAAAGAGATGTAATGAGGAGAATGAGAGATGTAAATAATCTAAATACAATACTCATGTATGAAAATCTCAGAAAGCAGCATAGAAACAAAGTGGTAAGCATCCAGCAGCTAATACCATTAGTGGCTCAACAAAATAAGAGAATCATAATTTGAAGGTTTTGTAGAGATGTAGTAAGTACTATGATACGGGGCATAGTTGAAAGGAGTATGGCACAGGTCCTGGTAGTGTGCATCTCAGTCATATTTCCTCTTCTCTTTCTGTGTACATTTTCTTCATCAGGTGAGCACACCCTCTATTGAACAGCTTACCTGCAAGATACTCTTCATCATTACAGCACAGAACCAATGGAACTGATTGAGCACAGGCTAAAACCTCAGATACTGAACCAAAATAAATCATGATTTCTTTTACATTGTTTCTTTAAAGTATCGTGTTGTAGTGATAAAAATTTTCAGAGGATTTCACACAGAAGTACTCTAGATCATGTCTAACCTTACATTTCCTCTTCTAATTCTCATGCTCCTCATTCCGTCTTAAATCCTTGACTTCTTTAAAAAATGCTATTGTTACAGATAGGTAGACAGACAGACAGCCACACGTACACACATGCACACCCCCCCGTATATACTAATGTCAAAGAATCAATGATGCCTTGTTCTACCATGATGGACAGTGGTGGAAACAAATGGGATCTTTGAGCAAAGTAAATAATTAGTGCTGACTCACTGAATATAGAATATAGGAGAACGAAGATAATCATTAGATTATTGCCTCATAGCTCGAGGTGAACTGCTGGCATCTTTCATTGACATCAGGATGGAAAAAAACCTATGGGTAATGTGAAATCTACAGTTGTCTATCATTTTGAGTTGTAATTCTTCTCTCTAGTCACAGTAAAGTGCTTCTCATTAATTGGTTCATCTTTACATTCTTTGTAAGGTCTGGTGTCGGGCATACAGTTCCTCTGTATTTGTGCAGGAAACCAAACCCAGAGACTTCCACACCTAGGTAAGCTTTCTTCCATTTACACCACTTCGCCAACCCCAGGAAACAGACTCTTAAAGTTTCTACTGTGTGAGCAAATCATCAATTTGCTCATATTTCAATTAGAGAAATTAATGTCCACCCTGAAATTTGTAAGCTTTTGTCCTTTCACTCGATTCCCTTGCAGCATTTAAAGATGGAATCTATAGGAATTAGTGTGGCAAGGCTGGGAAGTTTCACTCTAGTTTTCTCAGCTAAAGAGTTGAAAACGAGAGATCACAACTGTGATTTGAGTACACATAACTGGCACTAAACAAATCTGTGTTAAATCAATAAGAGAATAAACATTCTTGGGCAAACCCTGCTTAAATCAAACTACATAGCACAGTGAAGAAAATTAAACACAGCTCGTTATCAGATTTTAATAAATGCTTGTTCTTAAAAATTAAGTCTGTGTGTAGCTCAAACCTCCTGTATTTTGCAAAGATCTGTTTCCTATAATACCTATTATTCAAAGATTAATTGAAATGGAACAGCTATCTGGTGTTCCTGCACAATGGAAGCCTCCCTGTAAGAGCTTTGATCTACGCTGGCTTTTTTTTTTTTGCCCAGAGAATTGGTGAGCTTTGGTCGACATCACGTAAAACAAAGGACTGTCCTGTGGTTGATGCCTCTTTGAAATGTGATTGTGCTTTTCTGAAGAAAGGACACAGATGTCTTTGTCAGAATCTGTATGATATTATCTGAAGGTTGATGTAAATTGGATTTTATCTTTCTTACATTAAGATATGGGAAAAAAGAAAAAAAAGTCTTGTTGGAAAGAGTTAATAATACGTCATTAAAATATTTTTCCCAGTGCTATAATTCACTCCATTAATGTGACTAAAGCCATTATGAAAGTGTTCTTGTATGTTTATAGGTTTTTGGTGAAAATTAATTTTATTTTTAAATCAAATGGTTGTTATACTAGCAACCTAACTGGATGTAGAATATAAATTTATAATTATTAATTTAAATATTTTCCTTGTTTCAAACTTATTTTGACAATAATGGAATACATTTCAGTGGGAGAAATTTTACAAAAAAAAAGTAAAGTGAAGAGGAAAATAATTTTTAATAAAAATAATTTTTGATTAAAAAATAATTAAGTTTTGCCTTGAAAAATAAGTATTACATTCTTGCTCTGAAAACATTATATTAATATTTAACCATTCAACAAGCAAAGGTATATATATAAACTATTCTTGTATAAATGTGTCTAATTTTTCTTTAAAATTTTATTTTTAATGCTTTTCATTGCTTTATAGCAGACTATTGATTTCCAAATTTAAGTTTATTAAAATTGGTTTTAAAATACTAAGGAAAAACAATACTTTCCATGTGATGACACCACTTTTCTCAGCCAGGAAAAATGAGAGTCAGTGAGATTCAGTTTCAATGTTTAAGATTAGTCTGCACTATTCATATATGTAACTGTCACATTCATATTGTCAATAAGCGTTAGTCCATGAAAAACCCTTCAATATTTTAAAACTAAGTTTAAATATAACAACATGATTTCTCACCATTTCCCAAAAGAAGCTTTTTCGTTCAATACAAAGCACCCCTAGACTAACTGGGGAAATTTACCCCGCTTTCTCGCTCCTGCTCTCTTTCTTACAATTCACAGCCCTAAACATCTCCCAGAGTGTACTCCCTGACTGTCTAAGAATATACTTCCATATCAGTTATTATCCTTTCTATTTTATTCTACTGCATACCTTTCATTTATGCTTGTTGTAAGCGCCCGTCTCCAAAATGGTAAATGAAGCCTTCACTTAGTAAAGTGCAGAATGATGTACAATGTCCCAGGAAGACAGACCCTGGCTCCTCCTGTCTTCTCTGTGACCACTCACACACAGAGAAGCTATTTTTGTGCATTTTTAAGTAAATACTCTTCATCTTTTTCTTCCTTTGTGATAGAAACTGGACTTGCTGATACAAGCAATAAGTATTTGAGATCCATGAGGAAGAAAAAAGTCAGTGGATCAATTAAAGGTATTTAGTTTAATGACTAAAATGTAGCTGGTGAGTTACGGAACATTTAGGAGATAGTTTCATGCCTCAACGCTGTGTGGATAAGCGTTCTGACAAGCACTAAAAATTACAGGAGAGTAATGGATTCTCTTTGATTTTATCACAAAATGAGAGTAGAAAAAAAGTTACAACGTTCAAGGTTTCCTTTTTCTTTTCTTTTCTTTCTTTTTTTTTTTTTTTTAAGATAGTCACAATAAGCCATTGTCTTCTGTAACTTTTGTATCCAGTAGTTTGATGAAGTACATGAGTCACGTAATGGAACGTAAACAAAACGCGCTGATAGGATCGCCATCTTCTAAGGTGAGTACCTGTTAGCACCTTTGCTCCAATTATTCTTAGAAGGCATACATTTCACCTTTGTGAGATGCAATGCATATGGATGAATGACCAGCTTTCTTTCATATCTAGGCCTTTGATTTTATAACATCCTTGAAATCTTTGGAAAAAGAAAAACCTGTCAATAAAACGATTTTTGTGGTTTTAGTCCTTTGAGGATCTAAAACTGGGAGGGAGGCCATATGATACCAGGGAAGTAGCAGAGTAGACAGCAAGACCATTCCCTACGGGCATCAATTCCTTCAGCTACACAGAGGCAGGCTAACTATAGTCAAACGAATTCTGCACCAAAACCTCCCCCAATCAGCCCTCACAGGACAGAGCCTGCAAAGTCTTTGCTCTACCTTCTTTTTATTAGTGAAAATGAAAAATTATGTATCTTTCTAAAACCCTATTACATACTAATGATTTTTCTCATATTAAAGAAGTTAAAGGTACAAAGTATTCACATAGTCAAAGAAACACCTTTAATTTGAAGTTATAAATAAAGCACATATGTTCTTTATCAATAGCAATTGATATTAATGTCAGAAAGAAATAGGAAATTTTTTTTTCACAGCGGAAAACCCAGCACATTTTACATACCTCAAAGACAAATAATTCAAGATAAATTAAGATCAATGTTTCTAGAAATCTTCAGCGGTAATAGAAATAGAAATATTTTCTTGACGTAAGGTCAGAATTCGGACAGGTGAAGCAAAGACATAATTTACACAACACCCCAGATGCAAGACGAGTAAGTAAAAGTCAAGCTTTGTGTATTTTGGTGATAGTTTGGAGAACGTAGCTCAATGGCTGTTTTTGTTAAAAACAGAAAGAAGCAAGAGAGGTTGATTTTTTACGTGGGAATTTAAGAGAATTATACCACAAACATAATGTTAGTAGTTTTAAGAGACACAGCTTTTCCCACTCCATCGGTTTTTCCAGAACATTCTATTGCTTGTTTACACTCTGCCCCAAGTTCTGCATTATATTCATGGGAAGACACTAGAATTTCACACGTGTATAAAGCTAGAAGCATCACATTGGATGGCGAGGGCTGGAGTTTATCATGATCAATGGAGTCCAGAAACTTTAACACAACACAAAGCTTTCACGGCTCTGTGCCTCGGAAAGAATAATAAGGAACAATGCAGGTTCCTGTTTCTCTGGGGTTTGAGGAGGGCCCTTTTGTCCCTTAATTTCCCTAATTAGTCTCAATTGTGTTCTCCCTCTAAGTTAGCAGGCCAAGATAGTATCTGCTTTATTGCCATGGGAGGGAATCTCGGTCTTGCTGCGCTTTATTAGATACTCCACTCTCTCATTTAGAATCCTATTAAGTTTCCCCTTGGCGTTTTTCTAAATCAATTAGTTTTAGCCTTACCCTTCTTAATATGCTCCTTTTGGAGGCTCCTAATTTTAGCCCCTAACTCTGGTATTTGTAGTTGCCTTTCCCTGTTCTTTTGGGCAAAGATTTCAATCAATTTTCCGGCAATACTGCTTTGCCAGCATCCCACAGAGTCATATCTGTGACCTCACCATTATCACTGTCTGCTAAATATTCAGCCCATATGTCTTCGGGCTTTTCCCTAAACCATTGCTGCAGAAGGAAGTAATTATTACTTCACCGTCTTAGCACTCCCTGGTTGCTTTTCAAGGGAAATAATTCCACACCCAAGTGAATCATTGCAGGGTCCTAAACTAGATTCTTGTCAATAGACCAGCAACTTTACCCTCCATCTCTAGTGGGAATAGAAAGGAAAAATGGTTGGGGAAAAGGAGGGATGGTTTAGACAACAAATAGTGAGTTGCAGCCATGAGCATACTTAATTGTTTTGACAAAAGATGGTGACGGTAAATAAATTTTATAGTTACAATGACTCAGAGAACAAAGTGCCCCTCACAGTTGTTAGGGAATTTATTTGTAAACATATGTAGACATTAGTTTATGCATTTCTTTTTCCAAACATGTAGAAATAATACACAGAGTAATCATTTATTGCTGTTAAATTTAGAAAAAAAAAGGGAGAGATGTTTAAACTATCGTTAATTCAGGGCTAGTTTCCTATTCAAGTTGATATTTTACAGCATTCTCTGTTATCTTTAAGTATCAGAATGATTCCTAAAAAAATCACTTATTTTTGTTCTGAAGTTAATAAAGTAATGTGTGTTTTGGATATCTACATTATCTAAACTTTAGTTATTAATGAAGCAAAAAAAATATTTAGTGTAGTTCATTGAAATTCATGTTTCTAAAATGTGTTTTTCTAGATATGTTTCTTTTTATTTGAGATAACATATTTCCATAATTTTAAATAGCTTTAAATATGGAAACTTGACTAAAAGTGTGTCAATATTAGCTAGTGACATAAAAATGAAAAAATTATCTATGTCTGAAAACATATGTATGATTATATATCTGTGTATGTATTATAAAAATCAGTGATGTATAAGACCACAGAAAAATGACTTTTAAATAATTTTCAATATACCTTGATGTAATAGACAAAGTAATGTGCTCTTGGTATCACATTTGATGCTTACACTAGCGGGGAGAGCTCCTCTAACCTTCATCCTCCTTAAGCATTCCAAGTATAGCAATGTAGTGTCCAGTAAAGTAACAGGTAATATATTTATTTAATTTTTTAGGGATGTTGTATTGTGAAAACCCAGAAGCAAAAGGTGTCCCCCAGCTAGTGTCAAGAATGATTAATGTCGTGATGGTATATGAGCCTTCATGGCTTCTCATACTCTGTTTACTAAAGATACTTCTCTTTACTCTCTCAGTCCTTTTGTTAGAACCATCCTAGAATCTTGACCATCCTAGAATCTAGAATCTAGAGAGCTTTAGAATTGAGCCATAGTTTTGGTTTGTAGGATTGGTCCCATACATACTGAGAACAAAGACCATGGCTCTATAGCATGAGATGTTCTTTTGTTTCCTTGTTTTTTGTTTTTTGATTTTTTTTTGTCTCATCAGTGTGTTTGTTTGTTTGTTTTAAAAGATTTATTTATTACAACTTCAGTACTTACAGACTGGGGTTACTATGGTAGAGTGAGAGAAAACACTGGAAATGCTAGAAGAAGAGGAAGTATACTCTAATACTTTGTCTCCTAGAAATGTTAAAGAAATTACCCCTAACCACAGCTCTTTTTTAATGTATAGTAGTGTTTTACCCACATGTATATATAAACCATATGTGTGCAGTGCCCTCAGTCTCAGAAGTGGGCAGTGAAACTCTTGGAACGGGAGTTAAGGAGAGTTGTGAACTGTTGTGTGGGTGAAGGGACCCAGCCTAGGTCTTATACAGTAGAAACAGAGTTCTCACGCTCTCAGCCATTTCTCCAGGACTCATCATTAGTGTCTTTTCAGAATCACATTTCCAGTTTTCCCTTGCAAATTTTGATATCAAGTGGGATCAAGAATCTCAATGATGGAATGGAAACAGGCATCCTTGGGAAGTAGGAGGTTGGGGGAACCTCCAGAATGCAGCAGAGACCTGGGAGGTGAGAGACTCTCAGGACTCAAAGGGAGGGAACTTACATGAAATGCCTGACAGTAGTGGGAGGGAACTTATAGAGCCCACCTTAAGCAGAAAGACAGAGCATTAAGTGAGGGATGGGGTTGCCATCCCACAGTCACAACTCTGACCCATAATTGTTCCTGTCTGAAAGAACTGCAAAGATGGGAATGGAGAGGAGCCTGAGGAAAAGAAGGTCCAAAGTGGGATCCAGCACAAGGGGAGGTCCCAAAACCTGATACTATTACTGAGGCTATTGAGCACTCACAAAAAGGAATCTATGGTGACCATCCTCTTGAAAGACCCAACAAGCAGCTGAGAGTCAGATACAGATATTTGCACCCAAGTAATGGACAGAAGAATAATTCAACCACAGAATAACCCCTGTGATTGAATCAGGGAAAAGCTGGAAGAAACTGAGGAGGAGGGCAACCCTGTAGGAGGACCAGAAGTCTCAATTAACCTAGATCCCCGAGATCTCTTAGACACTGGACCGCCAACACCAGTTGATATGTGGCCCCCAACACATATACAGCAGAAGACTGCTGGATCTAGGTTCAATCAGAGAAGATGCATCTAACCGTCAAGAGACTGGAGGCTCCAGGGAGTTTAGAGGTCTGGTGGGGAGGGGGGTGAGGACATTCTGTTGGAGATAGGGATGGGGGGTGGGCAGTGGAGAGGAGGTATGGGGTGTGGAACAGTCAGAGGGTGCACCGGGAGGTGAATAAAATCTGGAGTGTAAAATCAATCAATCATTCAATCAATCAATCATCAAATAAAACAGAATCTCAATGATGTATCCTGGTTAATAGACACACATATACACATATTTCAAAATAAAATAAAAAAATATTTTAAATATTGCTATAACTAAAAATTTGATGAATTTACCAATAAAATTGAATACTTTTTAAAAACTTAGAAAGTGTAGAACAAAGACAGAATTGTTTCAATATACACACACACACATATGTATATGTATATATATATATATATCCTTCTATCCAAGCACTAGAACATTTACATTGTTCATAGTCTGCAAAAACAAAAACTATAGTTAAACAAAACCCATACATTTGCTCAGTAGTCCAGATATGTATATGGTGGTCTTCTTCCAAAGAGGTTAAGTATTGTTAGTAGTCTATAATTTAACACATTTTGTAACTAATTTTAAAAACTTACACATTTCTAGAGTAGTTTCATACTATTTGATATCCAGGAACATAAGCAAGGCACAAATGTGGTTTTGTGTGTTGCGTGGAACAATATTAAACTACAATAGTTGAAAAGTTACTTAACAGTTTGTCCCTGGAGGTGGATTAGTATATAGTTCTCTTCATCTAGATATCTTTGTAACTAGAAAAACATCGAGTGTAAATACCCAACCATAGATAAAATCTGTGAGCTGAGCAAAGATTGTGTAGTGATTTTTAAATTATCTATATGATACAAAACACATTTTGTATATAATTCCTAGTCGGTCACAAGATAATTTTAAGGTTGCTGAAAGTGTTTAAAATTCATGACAAACAACACCTTTTGATAAGGTAGCAACCCAGTCTGGCTCAACATTTAAAATATGAGAACTGGGCTATGATTATACTTTCTCTGTATATTTTTTTTCTGTAATCAGAGAGAAACAGAAGAGCCTTTGAGTTTTATCAGTGTTTTTTTGTTTGTTTGTTTGTTTGTTTTGAGCTGGTTTGTAGAAACACATAGTTACTATTCAGAAGAATATTTATACATTACAGGTGATATTTTAATTGTACAGTATAGTTCATAACAAAAATCAAAATCAGATATTAAGAACTCAGGTAACCTTAAAATATGAATGGAAATGAGCTTTATCAAGTTAGCTTCTCTCTGCTCTTTCTATTTGTAAAGACATTTGGAAAGTTCTCTGAAAATGAGTCCTACAGATGGGATATCCAGAACAAGGTTAGTCCATCCTTCTTCACAGCAGTAGCAACAAAACTACTACCAGGGTAACTTTAAGTCTAGAATATCGTCTAGAATATCGTCTAGAATATCATCTAGACGTGATTTTATGGTGATTTATAGGTTGGGGCTCCTCTAGCCAGTGGGTTATAGCTTTTTTTCTAATGATTAGTGATCTATTTTTCTATCAAGAGAACGATAGACATATTAAAATTGCACTGGAATTTCTTGTAAATGTCTACTTCTGGGACTGGAAGGGTGGTCAGAGGTTTAGAGTGCTTACTTCTCGTCCACAGAATAGAGTTCAGCTCCCAGAACCCATATTGGCAGCTCACAAGCAAATGAAATTCCAGCACCAGGGATCCAGCACATTCTTCTGGCTCTACAGTAGCCACCCTCACCACACACATGTACACACAGGCACACAGGTAAAATGAAATAATAAGTAAAATGAACTTGCAAGGGTCAGTTTTCTCTTCCGACTTTGTGGCTCCCTAGGGTCACTCTCAGATTTCATCAAACTTGGTCGCCATTGCTTTACCTCCTATGCCATCTCATTGGTCTCCAAAACCTTAACTTTGGTACTTAAAAATTCATACGGACTCTATTCAATCCTACCACATTTAAAAATTAATATATGATAAAACATATGCTGCCTTTTCTTTTGATTTCCTACTGTTCATGTTAGAGTCAGATAAAAGGCCTAGGCAAAAACATGCATTACTTTGGACCCTGTGACTCACTTTAATTTCCTATCATGGAAAGATGCCAAAAATAACCAAGTAAAGAGCAAGTTTATAATTGAACATAAATTAAGATACTCACAATTACTTCTGTTCCTTTGTTGCTTATTGACAAATTAGCAAGGTTTTGTTTTTGTTTTTGTTTGTTTGTTTTGTTTTTGTAAATTTGCTCGGTATTGCTAAATTTTTGTAAATTTTGTTATTTAACTCTGTTTGAACTGTAAAGAACCTTACCAGCATTCTCTGCCCACCCTTCCCCCTTCATTTGCGCTACCATCATTTTTCTCATAATGCATATTTATTAGACATAAGTTTCATGCTACTATCTTGATCAAGCTACAAAAGGCAGATTTATAACTACAAAATGTAGACTGTACATTCATTAAAAATATTAGAAATGGTGAGAAACAAAATCTCTGACCTGTGACTAGGAAGATAATTTAGTTTTTCCAATATTTAGCAGTACATGAAAATTTAAAATCAGTGTTATTCTGACAAGGATGTTTGGTACCCTGTAATATGGGCACCTAATGCCATATCTGGATAGGGTTAAAGAACCAATCACAGGGGTCATGTAGAAATATGGTCTGTAGACCTGTGATGGACAGCAGCCCTCCCTAGTGCATTGGGTACAGAGGCTCAATCACTGAAGCAAAGTTTATCACAGTCATCTATCAGCTGTTCAAACAAGCAGGTCCTAGGCAATCCTCGGTCAGCCCGATGGACTTTGCTATTTAAACATCACATCATTCTAGTACATTAGAAAATGTCAGTCTCCTATCTGGTTATACCCAACCAAGGGAGTGAGGTTTTGAAGCAACATATAGAATTCGACTTGGGATAACATAAGAGTTGTCTGCGTTCTTATTGGAGAAATAGGGCACCCGAATACAATTGGGGCGAGTAGATTTCCCATGATTGAGTTAGAATGAAAGCAGAGTAAAAACTTTGATGACATTTTAGAGTTGATATCAAGACTATCATAAATGAGAATATTTCTAGATGACAAGAGTCTCAATTGAAATGTAACAACAACTCCTAGTGTGTAATGGATTGTAAATATTCAGCCCTGAGTTCACATACATACCAGTAGCATTGTACACACAAAGCATGCTGTATAGATTGGTGTGAGTGGTGTGTGTGTGTGTATGCGTGTGTGTGTGTGAAACAGCAATTAAAGAATGAGAGACAGGGGCTGGAGAGATGGCTCAGTGGCTAAGAGAACTGACTACTTTCCAGAGGTCCTGAGTTCAATTCCCAGCAAGCACTTGGTGGCTCACACCCATCTGTAATGAGATCTAATGCCCTCTGGTGTGTTTGAACACAGCTACAATGTACTCATATACATAAAATAAATAAATAAATTTAAAACATTTAAAAGAATAATGAGAGACAATTTGGTAGAGCAAGTAAAATACATTAAAGTATATTGAGGAAGGGAAGGAGGGAAAGAGAAATGACATATGTTAATTTCAAATATAAAACTTACCTATTTACATATACATATACATATATGCATATATACATACATATTTATGTATAATGTTGTACATATATATGTGTGTATATATATGTTTATATATACATATATATACATATATACACACATATATATGTATATATATGTATGTATATATATATATATATATATATATATATATATATATGGAAAGAGAGAGAGAGAGTCACATTGAGTCAGCTTGAGAGATGGCTCAGTGGTTAAAGAGTATTTGCTGCACTAGTTTTGGACTACAATTCATTTATGAACAACAACTTTATGCAATTCTAGGTCCAGGAGACTCTTGATACTCTTTTGACGTCTGCATGGCACCAAGTATGTATATGATACACATACATACAATGCAGGCAAAAACTCAGACGTATACATTGGAAATTTAAAAAAGCATGTTGACAAAAAACTATCTGGAAAAACATTAGAAATCAGGGTTATGCAGTTTTTTTTATCTTAGTTATAAGATACAAAACAACTAGTTTTACATTAACAGTCAGTCATTTCAGGTGTTCAGATCAACTCCTACTTGTGGAATTGTCTACTTCTGCTTCAGAATTTCCCTGTAAATGTTGATCACTCACATTGGCTCGATATTTGAGTTCAGTCTTTATGTCACTTACCCTTAACAAAACCATCTCAAACATGTCTTTTGATATTTTTATTCTTTTATATTTACTTTTTTTGAGATGAATTCTGACTACTGAACTCAATACTTCTAACCATTTGGACTCAAGCCTCTCCTTGCTTTGACCCTCAAATGTTGGGATTACAGCTATATGCCACCAGGCCTACCTTTATTATTGCAATCCATTGACAAGAAGTTGAGTGATTTACTTCTGGCTAAACAAATAGGAAATGTCTGTGTGGAACTCCTTACAGTGGGAGTGGAGGTGTCTCTGGCTCTTTCTTCTGCTCTTTGCACCCTTTTTCTCCGACTGGGTTGCCTCGTCCAGCCTTGATATGGGAGTTTGTGCCTAGTCTTATTGAAACTTCTTCTGCAATATTGTATACAGTGCATTGAAATCCCTGTGAGGCATGCTCTTTCCTGTAGGGGAACAGAGCAGTGGATCTGGGGAAGAGAGGATCAAGAGGGAGGGCAAACTACAGTGGGAATACAACATGTGAGAACATTTTGTTTGAAAACATAAACTCTGACTCCAAAACTGCTTACTTCAAAATGTTAATTTTATTTGATATTTATGAGTATTTTGTCTGCATGTATGTCTGTGTACTAATGGCATGTCTGGTACTTTTCAACGCCAGAAGATATTAGATCCTCTGGACCTGGAATTACAGACAACAGTGAGGTATCCTGTGGGTGTCCAGAACTGGAAATGGATCCTCCAGAAGATCCGACAGTGCTTAACTACTGAGTAAATTCTTGAGCCCTTCTGTGAAGTGTGTTAATTATTATCCATTTCCCTTTGGTGATAAGTTCTAATATGTTACTTTGCCAAGATTATTAACACATTGTTTCTCCTACAAGTATCTATACATTCTTTCTTTTCAGAATATCCTGAGCCAGTATATGATTAATATAACTACCATTTGCTTTATAATGTCCCTGTGGAAAAAAATGATGAGTCTATCAAAAGATAGCTGGTTTTCAGCCCATTTTTCTGTTTGCAAAGGCTTCCCACTAACTTCATCATTTAGTATTGACAATGATTAGTGAAACTTTCAAGGAGAAAGGATTTCCTTTTGTTTATTCTCTGCATAAGCATAACACCATTTAACCTATGTTATTATGTGTGAAAATGCACAATGTGCATGATGTGTGGCTAGCTGTTAGAGAGTCAGTAGTTCATATTTAAAATCTAAATCAGGTCAGCATAGATTACATTGTGAGTATCCCTTATTCTTCAGTAAACCAGCAGGAAAGCTTCTAAGTCTCATTACATATCAGAAAGCTAAGTCAAATATTTTCCACCATAGCTGGACCTGTTTTATTCATGTTGAAAAATAGACTCCTGTTTCAATAGCACTGTGTATACAGATAGTCCTCCACCAGTACCACAGATCTCAAATAATTTCAAAATATGTAACTGCTTAAGAACTGTGGAATTGTGTTGACCTCTATCTCAAAGAAAAAAAATAATGAAACAGACTACAGAGCATGTGTAAAGTTGAAAGGTCTCAGATGTCAGTGAGAAGTCCATTGGGTAGACAAAAATAATATGAGAACTCTCTGCCCCCTTACTAGTAACGTAGGCTCTCATATAACACAGGCAAGAAATAGTTTGTTCATGCTATCACTTTATCTCATAATTGTCAGTGGTATTTTATCTACAATAAAATGAACATGAATTATAAAAGTGTCCTTTTAAAAAGGAAAGCCTTATAAAGAAAGAGAAAATGCAGTTGGTGTTTCTAGATGACAGAGATTGGTGCAAAATTTAAATATGAACACAGAAGGCAAAGATTATTATAATGGATTTATTACATAGCTACAACAACTAAAGAGGAAATGAGAAAAATATATAAGATATTGAATATTTGTGTGGGAAATGTTTATGTTATAGAACGTTCTAGTGTAGTTTTTTTAAACATTTATTTATTTATTATATCTAAGTACACTGCAGCTGTCTTCAGACACTCCCGAAGAGGGTGTCAGATCTTGTTACGGATGCTTTTGAGCCACCATGTGGTTTCTGGGATTTGAACTCAGAACCTTCTGAAGAGAAGTCAGTGCTCTTAACCACTGAACCATCTTTCCAACCCTCTAGTGTAGATTTTTATATGAATAAATTATACATATTGTGGTAAACTCACATAACAAGAAATTCTTACATTATATCAATATACCTGGCTATCAAAATTCTGAAAGTTAATTCTTATGTTTTAATAATACTAGAGAAGCATTAGTGAGGTTTTTTTTGTCATTTCAGTTCTAATCATAAGAAAAAGAAAGGATATATCTATTCTTGTACCAATGAAACATTATTATAGATTCTTCCCTGGATAGAGACTACTGAACCACAGCCAATCAATCTTATAAATGGCAAAGTTTTGACACTTTTGCTTTGAATCTCAATCTCTCTGTCTCTCTGTGTCTCTGTCTCTGTGTCTCTGTGTCTGTCTCTGTGTCTGTCTCTCTCTCTCTGTCTCTCTCTGTCTCTGTCTCTGTCTCTCTCTCTCTCTCTCTCTCTCTGTGTGTGTCACACACACACACACACACACACACACACACACATAGTGGGGGTAAGTACTCAAGTCTGAACTTCATATATTCTATGGAAACACCCTACCACTAAAATATATTTGTGGCCCTCCTTTAGATTTATTCTGAGAAAGGATATAACTACATTGCAGGGACTAGCCTCACACATGTTCTGTAGCTCAGGCTGACCTTACACTTGAGGTCTTCCTTCTCTAGCCCTTCATGTGGTCGAAATTACCAAGCTGTGCTATGTCTCCTGTGGTTGCTTTTCAGAAGGAAAAATCAGAGAACTAACCTTTAAAAAAAAAAAAGAATCTGTCATCTCAACAGCCAAAGCTAATGACTTAAGAGAAATTGGATTGCTCAGTTTCCCTGGACTTATCACTTAGAATAGAATAGGTATTAAAAATATTATTATAAGCCAACCTAACCACTATTATTTCTTCATATCAAAATACAAATGGAAGAAATGAGGTAGTGTCAGGCACTAGAGTCAGGGTAAGTTATGTGTCTTGCACATCCCTTGTTGTTACGCTTTATATACTGACAGCATATAGCACTATTTGTTGTAAGCAATAATTTACTGTGCCTCTCTTTACTTTGCCAGTCCTAAAGAGGACTACAATGACATAACTCAACATGAGCATTATTCATTTGGTATAAAGCTTAGGAGCTCTTCTAGGTTAAATGCAGTTACACCTTGGGTTTCAAGGAGTGATGGACTAGCCTACATTCAAATAACAAAGCTTGTATTCGCAAAACCATTTTATCATTCAGGAATGCATGAGCTCTGATATATCAGTTCAGCATGTATTACAAGATGCCACAAACAATTTAGTTTACAACCCCAGATTTCTTTCCCACTGTTATTGAAGCCGGAGTCTGTGATCAGAGTGCCAGAACAGATAAGTGATAATATGGGTTTCTAGGTTTTATACTATTGACTTTTCACAGGTCTTTACAGATTGGAAAGAGATGAAGAAGCTCTCTGAAGCCCCTTCTTTAAGGTGGTCCTTCTTACTTAGGAACACTCCACATTCATAGCTAGTTGCTAGTCAAACATCCTCTTATAATACCAAGGTACTGAATTTAGAGTTTCAGCTTAGAAATGGGAGAAGCATTCAATCTACTGTACATGGTGGAAATCTAAAAACTCAGTTTATCAATATTAAAGTGCAAAAGACTCAGAGACAATTTATTCCAGGGACTGTAGAATAGAAAGGATGGGCCATTTGTAACTGTGGGTTTTCTGTTTTTTCTTGCTTTTGGTTTTGGTTTTGGTTTGTTTTTGTGATAGGTTATCTCTAGTCCTGGCTATTCTAGAATTTGCGATTTAGATCAGGCTAACCTTGAGTCACAGTGATCCACTTGCCTCTGGACATTCATATCTGTAAGCAGACAATTATAATTGTCAGAGAGGCAAAATAAAATTGTACTGAGAGTGAATTCACTGCAATTTTAAGAATCTACTGTGTTATTGAAGCGTTGTTCTTTCATTTGGTAAATGCAGAAACCTGTTTTTCACGGTATGATTGGATGGAGAAGATAGATAAAATTTTCAGGGAAGATAGATAACATTTTCAGTGAAAAGCGTCCTTGAAAAACAGGAGAGAATTTATTTGAAGGTTTTCAGAATGCATATCAATGAAATTTGGAATGATGAAATATCTATACTCATCATGTGACAGAAATTTCTTCCTTGGCTAAATCTGAAATAACAGATGTTCACGTCAGATAACATGTAAGGGGTGGTACATAATCAATGATTATTAGACTGTAATATGGGAGTTTAAATGCTGATCACTGCTTTCTCCTATGCAATAATAGTCTTGTATTACTGTGTCTTTGCTGTGTGACTCCATGTTCATACTTCCTTCTCAGTGGTTTTTCTTGAATTAAGCTCATGATGGCTCCCCACTCCAATCAAACCTTCCAATTAGCCTTACGAAGGATCTGATAGGCTTAACTATACAAAAGCACTTTCACAATGGCTGGTGTCTTAGTCAGGGTTTCTATTCCTGCACAAACATCATGGCCAAGAAGCAGTTGGGGAGGAAAGGGTTTATTCAGCTTACACTTCCATATTGCTGTTCATCACGAAGGAAGTCAGGACTGGAACTCAAGCAGGGCAAGGAGCAGGAGCTGATGCAGAGGTCATGGAGGGATGTTCTTTACTGGCTTGCTTCCCCTGGCTTGCTCAGCCTGCTCTCTTGTAGAACCAAGACTACCAGCCCAGAGATGGTTCCACCCACAAGGGGCCTTTCCCCCTAGATCACTAATTGAGAAAATGCCTTACATCTCATGGAGGCATTTCCTCAACTGAAGCTCCTTTCTTTGTGATAACTCCAGCTGTGTCAAGTTGACACAAAACTAGCCAGTGCAGCTGGTATCTTGACCCATGAAGTGGGCTCTGCCTTATAGGGATATTACAGCTCTAGTATGATTCTCTAAATCATGAGGAGCAGACATCAAGGAAAGGATGGAGCCAGCAGATAAAGCAGGCGACTGTCACAGATGAGCACCCAAGGCTAAGATAGTCTAATTTTAGTTTCTACATTTTCAAAGTTCTGAGACTGTGGAAAAGATTTCAAAAGGCTACCATAGCAATAGCATAATAAGTGTTATTATTGTGATGTTATTTCAAGCCACTATTTACTTTGCAAATACTTGTTCAATAATCCATACCCAAATTTTGATTTAGGTGAAATTACATTTATAAAATATACATTGTTATTAACAGTAACTACTCCATACAATATCATTGCTTCCTTAGGTAGTACATTAAGGTATAAACACCATTATAAGTGGTAAATTAGTGTAAGACTCAAAATTAGTAGATAATTTTAACCTTCATGTTTATATTTGCATAGTTAAGATAAGTTATGTAATTGGAGCAGCTCATGGAGGTCAGCAAATGTCTTCCTAAGTTTACACGAGAAAGCATTATAAAGAGTTGAAATATTCACTGCTTGAAGAGAGAAGGCTAATTCTATTTATCATTTGTTAGAGTTTATAGTTCTACAGGTGAAAGTGCCTAACAACATGTAAAATGTTTTCATCAGTATCACTGAAAACCACAGGTCTTTTCTAAGGCCTGCAATAATGGATAACCTTTATACACTGTGCTATATTAATTAAACCATTTAAGATACCAGACTCTTGGAGTGGGGCATTCTGGGTCAGTGATACCTACACAAAGCATTATGTTCTTTTGCATATTTCAGAAAAGCCTGCAGTAATTGATAACCTTTACACTACACTTACATTGGCCAAGGCATTCAAAGCATACCAAATTGTAGCAGACTATTTCTGAATTAATGACTGCATCCATCATTGTGTACAATGGCTTATTCAGTCCACATTCTTATTCATAGCTAAATACATAAGGCAAATACGCAGTATTTAAGAAAGAATGTACTTTCTAGAATAATCCATTGATTGTGCTTATCAAAATACATAAAGCACTTGAAAACATCATTACCAAGTGGGTTAATCTTTACTTAAACTACTTGCTTTAATTATAATGATTAAGCTGCCTACTGGGGATTCAGTTTTAATGACTTAATTTCAATGTGCTGTCCGTTAAAATGTCATCTTGTAAAGTTATCTTTCTTTTTTATCTCATAATCAGTTGACTACTCACCCCAAAGATAAACAGTATCTAAAAGTGGGCTGGTGAAGCAAGATTGAATCTGGGTCTAACTTTTTTCTGTGCATTGTACGATTTACCCTTAAGAGATTAACTGGTGCAATCTGTCAAGGGAGAGGTGCTATCAAAATTCCCAACCAGTTGTAAGCTTTTGAATCTCAATAATGGATGGCTAGGTAATGTATCAGCTATTGTGCCATAGTGTTGCTTAAGTCTTGAGCATCGTTGACAATTATACAGCTCGACTTAAAGTCCACTCCATAGGTGAGAGCCCTGCCTGATCTTGAAAACCAGGCCCTGACCCTACAAAACTACTCATGAGTTACCAACAATATATCTGCTCACACAAGACAAGTGTAAAATAACATGAGCTGACATACCAGTGTTGATGGGGAAAAACAAAGCCCCACCCCAGATGGAGTGTTCTAGGCAAGCAATGACTGGAGAGAAAAGAAGAGTTAGTTTTACCCAAGGATGAGCACCTGAGATATTATCTAAATCTAAGTGGTCAGCTATAAGCATAGGTACATATGGACCATACTAAATGTACTGAACATATGTATGTGCATCTGTATCCATATCATCTGTATGTGTATATATACATATGTACATGTGTGTGAATGAAGCAGTGATTATAGAAGAATACACAATTTATACTAAAGTGGGTGGAGGGACCTGGTGGAGGGAAAAAGGTGGTGATAGCAGGATGGGATTCTATGAATATAATATTTAAATTTAAAAAACATGAATTTCTGAGTTTCAGATTTCACTTCAGGCTGACAAGCAAAGGAAATATAATTGCAGCATGCAGTCTAGTTGTGTTACTCTCAGCTCTAAAAAACCCTCACTGTGCCTATGAGACCACAGGTTTGACTTTTAGAATTGCAAGCTCGTTATGTACTACTACAGTTTGTGTTCTTACATGAAAAATATCAGGAACCATTCCAAATCAGGGTTTATCCTCAGCACAGCATAACCTAAGGCTGATCAGCTTTAATATATATATATATATATATATATATATATATATATATATATATATATGTATATGTATATGTATTATATATACATATATATATGTATATATATATAAATGAAATGTCTTTTGTAATTTTTATGGGCTGAATTACACTCCTATCCTACAACTTACACATTGAAGCTCTAATTATCAATGTGTTTTTAATCTTGTCACAGGCCTTTAAAATTAAGAATTAAGGTTAGATTGGATGCTATACCCCCTAGTACTTCTGGCACTAACATAGAAGGCAGGTTTAAGGAGAGCATCTCTGAGGAACTGCCAAACTGATTTCCAGTGTGGTTGTAATAGCTTGCATTCCCACCAGCAATGGAGGAGTGTTCCTCTTTCTCCACACCCTTGCCAGCATTTGCTGTCACCTGAGTTTTTGATCTTAGGCATTCTGACTGGTGTGAGGTGGACTCTCTGGATTGTTTTGATTTGCATTTCCCTGATGACTAAGGATGTTGAACATTTCTTTAGGTGCTTCTCAACCATTCGCTATTTCTCAGTTGAAAATTCTTTGTTTAGCTCTGTACCCCATTTTTAATAGGGTTATTTGGTTCTCTGGACCCTGGCAAATACAAAGGTAGATGCTCTCAGCCAACCAATGGCTGAGCACAGGGTCCCCAAAGGAAGAGCTAGAAAAAGGACTGAAAGAGCTTGTTCCATAGAAGGAACAACAATATAAATCAACCAGTACCCCCAGAGCTCCCAGGGACTAAACCACCAACCAAAGAGTACACACGGACCCATGACTCCAGCTGCATATGTAGCAGAGGATGGCCTTGTTGGACATCAATGGGAGGAGAGGCTTTTGGTCCTGAGAAGACTCCATGCCCCAGTGCAGCAGAATACCAGTGCAGGGAAGTGGAAGTGGGTGGGTTGGTGAGCAAGGGGAGAGAGGGGTGGGATAGGGGGTTTGGGGAGGGGAAACCAGAGAAGGGGATAACATTTGAAATGTAAATAAAGAAAATATCTAATAAAAGAAAAAAGAAAAAAATAAAGAAACACACTCACAGGTAAACCATTAAAAAAAAGAAATTATGGATGGCATCAAAAGTAAAGATAAAACATTTTATTTGCATTGAAATGTTTAAACATTTAAGTCATGTAAGATTTTGGATGATTTTATTTTGCAGTTTCAGTTAACTATAACCTGCGTAGTTCCCAGGATAAAAATAGAAATTTCAGAGCTAAATTGTCTTAGATTTCTATTGTTGCAATAAAACACCTTGACCAAAAAACAAACAAACAAACAAACAAGGACAGCATCTCAGAGCACAGCTACACAGAGGGCATGAGGACACACTTGTGACACACTGAACCAGTTTCTCACCTTGATCTTGAACTCTTAGCTCTCAGAAATCTATAAAAAATATTACATCCCTTTTCGTTTTGAAATCATAATGCAATTACATTATTCCCCTGTCCTATTTCCTCTAAATTACCATACCATGTACTCCTTGCTCTCTTTCAAATTCACGGGGTTCTTTTTCATGAATTGTTGATACTTGCATCTATCTATGTACATGTCGCTGTGTAGTACTAATTATGATCAGTTGAGTTTGTACAACGTTACTTGGATGCATGTTTCCAGGCTGACTGCGTGGTCTTCGAAACCCAATTGTTGTTCTCGTCCCTGGGGAAGACTCTTTCTCCCACTCTCAGCCCTCCTTGGTGGCCTGTGGTCTTTTGTAAAGCTGACACTTTTGATCTTTCCATGCCTACTTAGGCATGTCTACTGCTGTCCTTGTTTAGCTCATACTTAGGCCGACTTCTTGATGAGACTTTATGGGTGCAGCTTCTGGGACTAATGGGAGACAGTCGTATTGCAAGCTGCCCGATGGTGTGTCTCTTATAAACTTTCTTCTTGCTCTTCCAGTCTTTAAAAACAATTATCATTTGTAGGTATGAATGTGATGTACATGTATAAGTATGTACACATAAATATAAACACAAATGCCGTAGGATTTATCTCACGAATAAGTCCAAGTGCAGGAGATAATTCTACGATAACCTAACATTATTTCTGGATCTCAATTCAGAATGAATATATTTTAAAATGAAATGTTTGATATGCACAAATGCATTCAAAATAGTCCCTAGTCAAAGTTATATTAAGGAAATAACGTTATGGAGTTCAATATGGTCAGATGGTTCCTATCAAAAACATCTAATAACTAACATTTTATTGATGAGCATAAAGGGGATATCCTTAGGCAAGTGTCTTACTTTCAATAAAGAAGCTTTCTTATGCAACTTATATATTTTACAGAATGTGACATTTATTTTAAATTTTAAGAAAATTGCTACACTCTGATGACAAAGATTAAATTGCCAAGTATTTTAGGTTAGTCATTGAAACAGCTTCTTAACATCAGAACTATCACCTTACTTTCTTCAACTAGATATGCTAAAAATAATATCAGTTCTATTTTGTTCTCAGACTTATCTTTACTTAACAGCAGGCTTTCAACTCTAATTTAGAAAAAAAAAGATAGATTACAGATCAAGAGGTCTATATACTCTGCAGCTGGTAATCACCTCAATCCCTCAACATCCTTGAGTTTTAGACTGTGGTGCCCCCTTGTGCCTGTGAAATTTGCCTTTTTTTTAAACCTGCTTTCATTTGCACTCATCTGTAAGACATATTCCCTTTATACTCAGTCTTCTCAGTTTTCTACTTTTATACTATGTTCAAAAAAGGGATAATCCTCAGGCCCAAGCCTGTGTAATAGAGAAATCTCCCACAAATTACTTACTCTATGAGGTTCAGAATAGGAGGGCCTATGATTTGCCAATATGTGGCATAGAGCTTAGAAAACAAATATATGTACCCTGGAGATGTAATCAATTGAAAAGGTAAATTGACTTTGTCCCGGCTGACAAGGGACTTTCTTCATTAATGACAGATATTGTCCTTGATAAATGAAACTGTCATTTTATATAATGTATATATGCACTCTGGGACTCTTCCAAATTCCATTTTAGTTTATGTCCCTTGACTCCCCCAACAAGGGGAGACAGGAAGTGGAATGATTCTTGTGTATTCATTCATAGATACAAACATCCTCATGAAAACATTGTGAGAAACTTGAAAATGTTGATAGCATTCGGTATATTATTAGCATATAGACAGACACTCGTAGGTTAGGAGATATGAACATGCTCCTATATGTTTTCTATAGATATATGACATATGTGTAAGAAATATGTGGTTATGTAACTTACAGCTTGCAAAGAATATAAATTGGGTTTTCCACTGGCTTCACTAACTGGCATCAGCCTGAGTGACAGATGAAATAACTTTTCCTAGGTTAAAGCACTGAATAATAACCTTGTCCTATCAGCATGGGAAGAAACGTTATCAGACCATTAAAAAAAAAAAGAATTTCTTTGGAAGTTGTATGTAAATGTTGAGAGTACAATTTCCTTTTTTCCCCTACTCTAATCATTGTGAATATAACATATAAAAAGACAGATGAGAAATGCAGTAGGCAATATAAGCAGCACCATGCCTTATGCCTTAATATTGCCAAACAACAGTAGTGAGGGACGAACCATGTCTTGCTCACCAGCGATACTGCAATTCTGCTTATTTGAAAACACAATTTCTTCTTCTACAAATGTGAAAACCATCCTTGCCACCTTCCTCATATCATCCCTTTCAGTAATTTCTCTTAATTGTCAGAGGCAGTCATGGATAGCTATCTTCATGGCATCCATCTAGTCTTTGAAGACAGATTCCTGAAAAAGTCTGTCTTATAGTCTGTGTTCTGTAGCCTCCAGGGTTGAGTACGCTCAAACTTTAAAAATGCCTTTGTCAACGCTTCCTTTCCCATTGTGCCATCAGAACAACATTTATCCCTCATGCATTTCTTTGAACAACGCTCAGGCAGATCTCAAAAGTCTTTTTAGCGATCAGCTGTCAGATCTTGCTTTTCTTCAAAGTCATTCACACTGGGTACTTCTTAAAGGCTGTTTTCCACTCTTGAGCCTTGGCTTCTTTATCCCCTAATTGGAGTCCTTATCTGAGCCTGCATTTCATCTCTCTCTCTCATTCTCATGGCAGAACAGGAGGCCCTGAAGTTCTGTTTTCCCATATTTATTCATTCTTAGAAAGATGCTCTCAACTCCTCTTCCCCTCCTTTGATTTTTACATCCCTACATTTCCCCTAGGCCAGAGTTCCCCGTTTGCTCCCTTTGTCCTTTTTTCTGGTCACACCTCAGTTACAGCCACACTGAGCCTGTCATTTTTCTTTCCCTTAGATATTACTTAGCCTAAGTTCTCAACCTCACCCTTCCACTGCTCATCTGCCTCCTATCGATGTTACATAAAATGATTTCTTCTAAAAGAATTTGTTATAACTCCATCTTTCTCTTTTAAGGCTCTTACTCTTCCTTGCTGCCTTCTTATTAAAACCCATCCATCCCAAACTTCATTGTAGCTCCTTTCATCACTGATGCAAATGGTACTGTGTTGGTTGTGTTGACTCTTCCCTCTTAGAGATTGAATGCCTGAACCTGTCCAACTTTGTCTCTCCTCCCTTCCATTGTAGTCTGTGTTTAAAGGGCTTCTATTCATATGGCCACTGCCTTCCTTAGGGTATGAGTGACTTTTTCATTCCAAGAAACTAACCTTGTCTTCATAGGCAAATTAATGGTCCAATCCATGTGTTCCTTTTATTTAAACAGACAACACACACACACACATAAACACACACACAGAGGGAAGGAAGAGGGAGAGGGAGAGAGGGAGAGGGAGAGAGGGAGAGGGAGAGAGAGAATTACACTCATAAGAGAGAGAAAGAGAGAGGGGGAGAGAGAAAAGAAGAGTGAGAGAGTAGTTTCCTATGAAAATAAGTAGATAATCTCATTATAACTTTGCCAATTTTACCTTAACTTTATGTTGTGCTATTAAAATGCCTCAAATCATTGATTTCAAAAGGAATTATTACAAGTGGAAAACAAGCTATAAACAAGGACTTTGGATTTTCTATATTCACTATATTTTTTGGAGAGAAGTAATAGCTATTCTTATCTTTAACTTGCTGAATAGAGTAGCACAGACTCTTTAATTCTGGTGCTTTTTCCAAATCACACAGTAAAAGCCACATTTTAAAAATAAATTAAATATAACATTGCAGCCAGTAGAAGAAATCGAATAAGATCCTGTCCTCTGACTAATACAAAGGTTTGTGTGTTCATTTTTTTCCAAAATAAGAGACATGAAATTACTTATATACAAATACATTTATCTACTTCTATTACATATATTTGTTTATTGCGATGATGTACACGTATCATGTATGCCCATACCATCACACCTGTACAGATCAGAGGACCACTCATACCGTATGTGCACTAAGAATAGATCTTAGGATATCAGGCTTGGCCAGGAGTTTGCACAGTCATCTTATAAGTCCACAAATACTTTTCAAGTTTAAGCATTTTTTATACATTCTGTGCATAAGTAGCACATGAAATCTTGAGACAAACATTTCTTGTACAGAGGTGACCTAACGTATTTTCTTCCTTTTACTCCAAGTCTGGCTGCCTTTATACAAAGTACTTGTAAAATCAGCTGAACATTTCTACTTGCCTTCCATTTATTTTGATTTTTTTCCCCTCATTTCTTAGGTTTTGTCAACTTAGAAACTATTCTACAAAATTTTGACTGAAAGTTCTTAATGAGGAAAATAAGAAGAAATACTGGGTTTATTATATCCAAATACTCTACCACATAACGCTACAGTAGAGTCCCACAATTCTTGGGCTACCCTGGACTAGGAGAAACTCTTGTCTCAGCTCATTTTCTTGGCCCTAATATCTACCAGGAACCCTGTCACCACAGCAGTCACTGAATGGAGGAGGTTACCAAAGATCATTCTTTTTTCTTTCTTTTTTTTTTTTTGTTTTATCAAAGAAGAAATATTATCAATGGATGTGGTCACTGGTGAAGAGATTGACAAAGTCTGTGGTACTCTAGGAGCATCCTAAATCAGCACCACATCACTCACAGATGTCCTTTTGTACAGTTGACAAAAGCACTGAAACAGACTACCCAAATGACTGCATCTGAGCAGTCTTCAAGCTAAACTTCTCTGAGTCATCTCAGTCCCAGGCCAGTTTGCTGCCCCTCCAGGGTTTCTGACACACTCAGGATATGGTTACAACACTGTGTCTTGCACAGTAATAAACCAGAGTCCTCAGATGTCAGTCTTCTGAGCTCCTTATAGGTTGTACTGGAGGATTTGTCTACAGTCAGTGTGGCCTTGCCCTTGAACTTTTCATTGTAGCCAATACTGCATTCACTGGGATTAATATTTCCAATCCACTCAAGGCTCTCCATGACTCTGCTTCACCCAGTGCATGTTGTAGTCAGTGATTGTGTAGCCAGAAGCTTTGCAGGACTTCTTCACTGGTCCCAAGCCTCACCAACTCAGCCCAAGACTGCTGCAACTGGACCTGGGAATGGACTCCTATAGCTGTTGCCACCAAGAAGATGATACAGCTCCATCCCATGGTGATGTCCTGTATACTCAGTGACTGCAGAGAGGACAGTGATCTCATGTCTTTGTGGAGGGTAGCAATCCCTATATTTACCACCATAGACTCACATGATTTGCATATTCATGAGCAGGGTACATATTAGATAAGGACCTACTCCTCCTGGAGAAGAAGTGACACCCGAGTCAGGAATCAGGATACTGAGGCCCAAGTTCTAATCCTGTCTCAGGAAATTCAACCCAGATACCATCCCTGAGTCTTGAGCAGAGACTGTGGATGTAACATCATGACCTATGCACATAAAAGAATTGCAGCCTAAGACAGTGTCCCCACAAGTGACACAGTTAACAGATGGACCATTCTTAAAGAAAGTCGATTGAATACATGAAGTACGAGTCATTTTGTGCTCCTTAAGATTTAGATCCATGAAGAGAAGATTCAAGAACAAGAACTAGCTATATATATATATATATATATATATATATATATATATATATATATTAATTTGGCATATCACTCTGTCAGTTCAGCAAATAATATAATAATATATTATGGCTTTACATTTAATAATTGACCATTTTAAAACACGTTTGGAGGATTATTAAAAGATATCAAAAATTAGAATAAAAGATTGCTGATCTCTTGGTCCTACACAGGATATCAGTATCAACCTCTTTAGGCTCAGAGAATTTTGCAGAAGAAAAGGGCAGAAGAAAATTAAGAGTCAGTGTCCCACAGATCTCACTGGAGGTGGTGTGGCATCACAAGTTCCACAAGTCAGAAGTTATAGAGACTGAGAAGTAGTTTTCTTGGAATGAAACAGCACAGTAGCTACAGTTTTCTTGTACAAGTTTAAGTCTGACAATAGCCAATCATGGACGGTAGAAGGGTATGCCCACACTCTTCCCTGGAGAACTATTGACACCCGATGAATTCTGAAATGGTAGGAGTTATTTTCTTCAGACACACACTCCTTGCTTAGACTATAGCCTCCACTGGATAGTTCTAAAAGAAATTGACATATCCCCTAAGTTAGTTAATAGGGTCTATGATTTGTCTACTCTTGAGGTTTTGGCATACTTAACTGTGCAGATATAGGTTTCATCTTATGGAACAGGAGGACTTCAATATAATGAATTACTTCCATGAGTCTTGTGTTACTATTTTACCAATAAACATGTTTTGAGGTTGGTTGTTATTGTATTTCACAAGGTTCTTACCTGAATAGGATTGATGAATAATTTTTCCCTTAGTAGTGTGCACAGCACTTTCAAGCACCATGAAAGCTAGCCAACACTGATGAAGCTCCTGTATCATTTTCAGCTTGATCATTCCATGTTCTGTGATGCACTACATGTATGTGAAAACTTCAGCAATAGAGTCTTACTATTGAGTTCTAACTAAGAGTATCATCAATAGTCTTGATTATTGGGGTATCTCATCAGTTAACAACTATAAAAGAGTAAGCATTATTGGGACTGGTGGATTTATTTTATTTTATTAGTCTTTGATGGTTAGCAAGGTCATTTTACCCCATTATACCATAACTCTATCTTGCCTCCTTTTAAGTATGATTATAACATGAAGTTATCTGTTAGATAATAGGATTGCTACTTGAATCAAAAATATCTATTATTTAATGGGTAGTTTGATTCCATAAGTATAGTAAAAATGTGTTATCACAGTGTTTCCTTAGATTACAGAAATAGTTTTCAGAATCATGTATAAAGATATTTTGTGATTGTCTGTCTCCTCGTGTTTTATCATTCCCCTTGTTTATCTTCCATTGTCACTTTTCCCAGAGAAAATACATGGGATTTTTAAATGTCCTTATGCTTCCTGTAAATTTTGGCATGAAAATTATGCTCTTTAAAGCATACTTTATATACTATCTTTTTTTTTTTTTTTTTTTGAGACAGGGTTTCTCTGTATAGTCCTGGCTCCTGGCTGTCCTGAAGCTCACTTTGTAGACCAGGCTGGCCTCGAACTCAGAAATCCTTCTCCTCTGCCTCCTGAGTGCTGGGATTAAAGGCGTGCGCCACCACACTAGGCTATATACTATCTTTTAAATGCAAGATGGAAACATAGCAATCTGCCTTGTGTGGAGTATGGAAAAATGGAAAGACCTAAGAGTAAAATCAAAATACCTACAGCAATAAATAACCATAAAAATATTTGAATAATAATTTTATGTGAGAATGACTGTACTGTTTGAACAATTGCATTATGCATTATTATATACTCAAGTCACAGAAAACTATTAAGGTAATAGATTGCAAGGTCATGAGAAAAATACCTTGTTTAGATTCACTGGGGAATATTCATATTCAATTTTTAAAAATGACAAAAACACGCTTAATATTTTCTGTAAGAGTAGACAGGATGAGAACTTTTTAAAGTAGATGAAAACACAAAGAATTTGGAAATATCTAAAATTATTGTTATTGAAAGCAATCAGCAATCACTCAAATAAAACAATAAGAATTTCTTACATCTAAGAAATTTCTTTAAAGATCAAAAAATATATGTTAGATTGAAAATATTTTATTTTGAACTCCATATATAAAATTAATTGGAACTAATTTTAGAATGTGCTTGTATTAACCAATAAAATCTCTAGTTTTACAGAGCTAGTTGTTCTTAATGTCAATTAATATCTTATATTAAATTCTATGTATTTATTGATCTAACAACTATGAATTGACTGAAATGTGTGAAACTTCCAGATAAAGTAACATATAAAATATTATTTTAGTATCTTGAAATGAAATGTCTATTCTGGATTACACATTAAGGGAAAAGAAAATTTGCATATGGCTTTATTTTATATGTATCATTCATTACCACTTTCTTTAAAAGAAGAAAAAAATAATCTTTGTGTTACTAAGATTGAGTCTCTCAGTGCTATCTATCACATTAATCCTTGTAATTCTATGTGCTTCTTGAAAGCCACTAATGCTGGGCTTTCCTTCTTTGAAGTATAATGAACAGTCTAATGACTCATTTTACTGACATTGTCATACAGTGTAAAACACATATCAAGAACAGACAGACATGCTTTGCTTGCAAATATGGTATCAAAAAATTATAGTTGCTTCAGCACTGCTATTGCCATAGCCTATATAGTATCCACAAAGCTATTAACATGATACTGCCAACTTAAAAGGTAATGAGCATATTAACCTTGGTCATGTTCAGTCAAACTGTGTATAGCTGAATAATTTCAAATCTATTTATAATAAATCGGTTTTCTAAATGGGTGCATACTGTGTATTTTGTGGAAAGTGTGGTTGGCTTTTGGCTTTATAGCTCTCCTGCTAATATACAATCAAATACCTGTGATTTCACAGCGACTCAAATATTGTCAACTGCTGAAGGTAGGATAGGCCTTCTTGAAGTAGCCATACTATTCTGCCAACATGAAATGCAGTGTTTGTGACTGAAAGGTTGGTGCCTTAGCTTGTAAGATAACCCATGGGTATGCAATTACTTGTGCTGGCGTTTGGTTTTGGAAAACAAGAGAAAGGGAAGAAAAGGATACATCCTTGAAACATAAAAGAACAAAAGAAGAAAAGAGACAGACTAGGTATAATTAAAGTGGGATTTCATGTACTTTGTTCAAATTCACAGTAGCACACATTAATTTCAGTACGTGGTAGTAAATTTAAAATCGTTATGCTAACCTTGACTACAATTAAGAATACTTTGATTTCCAAGGAAGACAATCTTCTGTATGAAAAATCAGCTTAAGTTAAGGATTCTGTTCAAACTGCTATCAACTGCAGTGTTTTTAATGTTAGAGGCTATAAATCATTTTAGATTTTCTCTCATGAAATGGTTGCAATGAACTACTGTCCTGGGTCTGAACAGTTTCTTGGAGCAAATCCAGAAACTTTAGATGATCCTTTAGCTAACTTAGGTAATTGTGCTGACTCTTTTGAAAATATACTTCTTTAGATAATATTTAATTTTCCTCCCGATTCTTTGAAATGTTTATGGAAATCAAGTACAATTTCCTAAGCTTTCTATTTCTTTGCGAACAAATAATGTCTGGTGGTGCTTTGTACTAGTTGTATATGTAAATTAAAACTAAGAAATTGAACATTCAAATATCATATGATTAAATAGCAGATGTTCTTTTTCTTTTGATATTATGAATAATGTGTTGCAAAATAATTGATAAAATAGGTGTCCTATTTAGGGTTTCCATTGCTGTGAAGAGACACCATGGCCAAAGATACTCTTATAAAGGACAATATTTAATTGGAGCTGCCTTACAGGTTTAGAAGTTCACTCCATCATAGCAGTGTGCAGGTAGACATGGCACTAGAGGATCCGAGAGTTCTACATCTTGTTAAGAAGGCAAATGGGAGGGCTGGACAGGTGGCTCAACTGTTAAGAGCACAGACTGCTCTTCCAGAGGTCCTGAGTTCAATTCCCAGCAACCACATGGTGGCTTGCAACCATCTGTAATGGGATCTGATGCCCTCTTCTGTTGTGTCTGAAGAGAGCAATGTTGTACTCATATACATAAAATAAAAAAATAAATCTATTTTTTTTAAAAGAAGGCAAATAGAAGAAGACTGGTTATTTTGCACTGGGTGGAGCTTCAAAGCCACCCACAGTGATGTACTTCTTCCAATAAGGCTACATGGACACTATCAAGGCCATTTCTCCTAACAGTGCCACTTCCCATTGGCCAAGCATATTCAAAATACCACAGTCCACTCCCTGGATCCCATGTGCTTGTTTAAACACATGAGTCTGTAGGGACCATGCCTAGGTATAGCATAATGCAAAAATATATTTAGTCCACTTTCAAAAGTCCAATAGTCTATCAAAATCTCCACAATGTTTAAAGTCCTAAGCTTAAAATCTCTTCTGAGATTCATCCAATCACTTAACTGTAATCCCTTATAAAATCAAAATTTAAAACATCTTATCACATAACTCTAAAATCACAGGATATACATTAGCATTCCAAAATAACATAGTGAGGAAATCCTGGACTAAAACAAGACCAAAAGTCAGCTGGTCCAAACTTTGCATCTCCTTGTCTGGTGTCCAACTCCTTTTTGCTTTGTTGATTGCAGCACGGTTCTCTTTGGCTGGTTCCACTCCCTGTTAGCAGCTTTTTTAAAGCAGGTATTCCAAGGCTCTGGTAACTTGAACATCTGAAGCAATTTCAAAGTTACAGCTTCTTCATCCAGTTTTCAGGATCCACACATGATTTTCTGGGCTCCTCCAAAGGGCTTGGGTCACATCTTCAGCTCTACCCTCTGTTGCACACAAGTGGAGGTCTCCTTATCTCCACTCTACTGTTGCTGCTATTCCTGGTGGTCATCCCAGGGTAATGTCATCTTCAATTTGCTGGAGTCTTTCATAGCAACTAGGCTTTACCAATAGTCTCTCATAGACTCTATTCTCAGCTTCTCCAGTGCCATGTCTGCCTGGACACTGCCATGCTTCTGCCATGTCGATAATGGACTGAACCTCAAAACTTGTAAGCCAGCCCCAATTAAATATTCTTAACTTCTTTGCATGACCCCCTCAGTCCTGGGCTATCAGCTGCAACTGAGGCTGCACCTTCACCAATGAACTTCCCTGGCCTCTCATAGTGCTAAGCCTCAGCTGCTCTCCATTACCCCTTCATGACTTCAAAACCAGTACCGACTGGTGATTCTTACACATTACCAAGTCCAGCTGCAGGATGGGGTACAACCTTGACTATCTCTGGAACACAGCTTCTTGGCATTCTCCGAAAATACTTCCCAGACGATTTCACCTCAGTGATAGTGGTCTCTTCGTAAGCACCACTAATTACTTAGTTCAGTTAGCCAGCATCAATTGTCCCAGTAGTCCATTCTATTCTTGACTCTAAAGCCAGAGTCACATGGGCAAAGCTACTGAGTTCTGTTGCTTGCTGGGGCCTGAACACCCATCCCCTTTGTTTGTTCTAATATATCCTTCATTGACTAAATTTGACTGTCCTGGAACTTTCTCTGTATATTGACCTTAGACTCCTGGATCTGTGTGGCTAGGTCTCCTGAATCCTGGGATTAAAGGTGTGTGCCACCAGACCTGGATTTAAGCTTTGCTTCACCTAGAACTTGTTCTGTCCCAGGCTGGCCTTGAACACAGTGATTTGCTTGCCTCTGTCTCCTGGAATTAAAGGTGTGTACCACCAAGCTTGGGACAAATCTTTTCGTAGTCACTATTCCTCAAGATCTGGATCAAAAGCCTGTGCCTTCCAGACTCAATATCTGGATCACAAGTGTACCCATTTCTAGATTGTAGTTCATTCCAGATTTAAAGTCCAAACAAAAACAATAACCAAGTAATAAAACCTAACATGACATAACTATTCCATGTTCAACTGCAGACATATAAAAAATAAGTTTATCGGGATGGGATCTTATCCAGAGGTCACAATTCCCTTAGTCTGTTTAATATCCTTGAATATAAGATTTAGCTCTATTGCACTTCCTCGTGCACCTTTGATACATGAATCATACAGATTGTATTTTTCTTTTTAAGCTTGTTCCCTTCGATCAAAATGCTCTTTATAAGAGTAAATCAGAATACAAAGTCTATGCTTTTCTGAGACTTCCTTTATCAATGCAATTGGTTGAAATCTCTTTATACTCCAGTAGACTCTTCAGACAAGTGCAAAAAGCAGCCACATTCTTCAGTAAAACATCACATGAGCAATCTTCAGAGTTCACAACACCCTCAGGGCCAATGTCTTCTATACGACTACTAGGGTGGTCCATTAAGTCCCACTTAAAACATTCAACTGCTTCCCAAATCTAAAGTTCCCAAATCCTCATTCCTCTAAACAAAAACATGCTCAGGCTTATCACAGCAATACTCCAGTCCCTGGTACTAACTTCTGTCTTAGTTAGGGTCTCCATTGCTGTGAAGTGATACCATGACCAAGGCAACTCTTATAAAGGGAAACGATTTGTTGGGAGTGGCTATAAGGTTTTGAGGTTCAGTCCATTATCATCATGATAGGAAGCATGGGGGCATCCAGGCAGGCATGGCACTAGAAGAATTGAGAATTCTACATCTTGTTCTAAAGTCAAACAGAAGAAGACTGACTCCTATGCACTGGATGAAGCTTCAAAGCCCATATTCAGAGTGATGTACTTCCTCCAGCAGGTCACACCCACTCCAACAAGGCCACATCTCTTCATAGTGCTATTTCCCATGAGCCAAACATACTCAAACCACAATAAGTATTCCTAATTCCTGATGACTCTATCTTTTTTAAGTGGAAAAGAGTTTTTAAATACAATACAACTGCATACCGAAACTGTACTTAATGAAACACAAAATAACATTCTCTCCTATTATATGAGGTTTTTTTAAATAGCAAATTAAGTATCTTTGGGGGGTTATATGCTTACTATTCTAATGGGTGGCTGATGAAAGGAGAGTACATTTGGTTTAAAGAAATGTCTTTATGCATAGTTGATCTCTTTTATAAAACAAAATCCTAAGACAATCATTCACGGTCTTACCTTGAAAAAGAAAAAGAAATAAGTATTCCCATATTATAATCATCACAATAGTTCATTCACTCCTGTATGCTTCTCTAGAAGCTTAAATACTGGACTTTACCTGCTTACAGTCCAAATGGAAAACAAAAATGTTTATTTTAGGCAACATCAGACCATATAAATACATGTCAGGAACAGACATAAGTTTATTTCTTGTAACTACAACCTACATTATTTTTGCTTTTAAAAAAATTAGCTAAATGTTTTTTTATTATCCTTATTTTCAGAGTTATGGTAACAGTTTTATAAATATACATAAACGATAAACATATTCTTAATTGTTAAGCTTTTTCCTTTAACAACAATTTTGAGCCCAAGGGCAAGCACAAGCCAGAGCAGACACAGCACTGCGACTTTAATTTCTGGCATTCGCAGCATTTAGCAGCAGAAAGTCTCACAGGACAACAACCACTTTCATTTTTGCCTCCTGCAGCCACCCTGTCAGGGGAGAGGTCTGGGCTCAGAAAATGCAGCTCATTAAAATGAAGAATTTTCCCCGACTTTGATATTCACAGTTCACTGGGGACGTACTACCTGTTCGCTGAGCTATTTTGTCTAGAAGGGGGGATGTAACACTGTGGACCATACCTTAATTAAACTGCTTTAATCAAATTCATTAGGTCTCTAACATTTATAAAACATGTTAAGTTATGGTACTCATATTCTCAGTATATATTTTTTAAATTGTCAGGTTTTCTCTTCCCTTATTTAATTGGTACAGTGAATGATATTCAGAACAATACTTTCATCATAAATGCCTCACTGGCGTACAAGGTATAGGTTCTTTGTACTTTCCTCCACAGAGCTACTGCTGGTCTCTCATGACTATAGTTATTCCAGCCTATACACATTTAGTTTTAAAGTTTTAATCTGAAAATAGAAGATTTGTCATTCAAAATTAAATATTCATAAAAAAATATAAACGTAAGTTTTACTAGTCTACGTTGAATTTTACTGCTAAGTTTCAATTAGGACAAAAAGGCTTCACACCTAACCATTGTCAGAAAAACCAAGTGTCTACTGTGTGAATACACATCACAAAATGCTTACTATGTGAATACACTAACATTTTTTCACAGTAGAGACAAAGGCTTTAAATTGTGAAATGCTTTTTCTAACTGGTTTCTCTTCACAGGCAACAAAAGAATCAGTTTTTTTTTTAAAAAAAAGATAAAACAAAACAAAAACAAATACAGACAAACACTCAAAACCACACGCTTATGATTCTAAGGAACTTCGTTCAATTTTTTGGATGCAGATGATTTGATTCTGTTGGGTTTTTACCCAAAGGAGTTTTTGTGCTGTTTGTGTTGAAGCCAACAACTGCATTTTCTCAAGCAAAGCTTAATGATCCCCAAAACTCTCACCTATTTTTCAGATACTTATTTTTTAAATAGTCATGGAAGAACTGTGGAATTTGAAATTTTAGTAAATCTTTAGTAAATGCAGTGTTTTACAAATGAAAAGGGAAGAGCAATATGTTATATTTTGGTTGAACTAACTGCCATCAGTAGAGGAGACGACAAGCTATTTCTCATTGGCAGGTAAATAACTGATTTACTTCCAGAAAAAAACCTTGATCTATATAAAGCTTTTTTGATTGCTATTAAAATTGCATTGATTGATTCTGTTAGATATATTTCTATATGGAGTCAATTTGCAAATAACATGAATTACAATCACCAGAGGTATTCTGCACAAAAGAAGAAAATCATAAGAAGAAAAATATATCAGAGGAGGCTCATATTTGAAAATATGATCATATATCACGTGAAGATAATAAAACTAGATCCAAGGTTAAGGATTTTGTCAGTTTGAGCTTTATTAAGCCAAGGCATATTTATCAATAACATAAGAACCTAATAGAAAAAGTAGTTCAGTTGTAATTATCTGGTCATGGTATGGATAATGAATTGGATCATGCAAAGGTCAGCAACATATCTAGCTTGGGAGACTAATAATTACTCTAAAGTGGCCTCACTCTTGGTAAGTTCTCATAGAAAGTATATATAAACTGGAAGATGCTTTCGAAGAAATAGTCTAAACCATTGAAAGTACAGAAGCAAAAGTTAGAGATGGTAGATAGATATAAGAGACTTTGAGGTTGTCTATAAATTTGAGATGGGTGTCATAAAAATAGTTGACATCTCTAAAAATGGAGAAGAAAAAAAATTAGGACCACATTATGTGGACATTCATCATTAAAAATATAAGGAGCAGAGACACGTATAATATTGAACAAAGCTGGTCGTCAATAAAAGCATGAGGAGAATTGGAAAGTTAAACATTCATTTTAAAGCTATTAAAAGAAAGTGCTTCAAGAGGAAATCCTATGTTTCAACTCTTATCAGAGACAAAAAGCAGAGTCTGTTACTGGCCAGAGGACTCGGTCTTATGGAGGTCAGAGGAACCAGTCATGTGGGTAGCTTACAGACAAAAATGATGAACAAAAACAGAATTGTATGGTAAAGAAACAGAAGGGAACAGGATGAACTTTGATGATTAGAGTTTACTCCATAGAAACAGTAAGAAATAAGCAAGCACGGGATACATATATCCATCCTTCCAAAGGTGGGAAGAGTCAAGACTTTGTGGCCAGTCTTAGGGCTACGTAATGAGTTTATGGACTTCACGGAAAGCCTGTGATACACAAGAAATGGGAGGGGAGAAAGGACAGGAGGAGTGTGGGATGAAATTATAAAGTAACTTTTATTTGCCTGATTGTCACAGAGGCTTCCTGCTGAATAAGCTCACCCTTTCTAGTTCTTACTGAACTCTGGCTGGCTGGTTTAATTCAACTTTTCGGGCTCAAACTCTTCTCCAATGGCTTCTCTCAGCTTCTAAATTAATCGCTCTGCTTTGCCTAGAACTAACTCTGGGAATTGGTTCCAATCATCTGGCTCCTTCTTAGTTTCTGGCATCCACTGACTGTTGACCTGCTCTGAACTGCAGGAACTCAACCCCCCTGCACTGCACTCACTGAACCAACTCCCAACTTACTCAGCTCCTGACTCTCCTCTCTGTCTCCCTGTACTACTCTTAAACAGCCTGTCCTGAGAATTTGCTGTATCCTGCTTCTGATTTACTCGGCCAAATCTTTCTCTGATTAATCTCTTTGCTTCTCAAATAAACGTCATCGTTTCAGATGAAAGGTATGTACTGAGAGTATGTCTGTTTTCCAGCCAGCTCATACTGTAATCCAGGCTGCCTCTGCCTTGCAGCCAGATCTCACATACCTAGAAGGTCTTTGGATGCGATTCTTTGCCAGAATAGCCATGTGGCTAGATTAAAATTCTTTTACAAGAAACTATTCTTTTTTTTTTTCTAATGAGAAAGAAAGGTTTAAATTATTAGTATATAATTGAAGCTAAAACTGAAGAAACAGCTCAGAAGAGTTGTAGGGAATAATACTGTGGGAATCAATGGGGAAATTGGGTAATAATATCTATCTATGAAGTATATTTTTGGATTATCTCCTCTATCTTGAGCAGGCTAGATTCATCAAGGACAGCAAAACCATATTAACTGATAACATTGATTCCAAATTACCATTCTGTATAAGAGCAGATTATGAATATGCATCATTTTTTGGAGCCTTAGGGACACCAAATTCATCACTGGGGAAGAGTCCTTGATATAGCACTGAGACTCAAAACAGGAACAAGTTACTAAAAAAGTGATAAAGAAAACAGTGTACCAATGGAAAGGGAATATAACAACACAGTGCATTGAAAAAACATAGACAATTTAGTTTGTTACCTGAGATAAAAGAATGTTTCAAAATCATTTCCATTGATTATCAAGTGGTGAGGAACCATTAATATTTTTGTTGTAGAATCTTTCTAGAGAATATGTTTTCCTGACACTACTTTATCTTTATCGAAACACTCAATATTATAAAGCTTAATATACTTGTTTTGATATTTATTAAACAATTCTGAATACTGCATTTAATAATTGTTTTGAAAATGTAGAAAGTTTAACATAATTATATAGGATCTATGTAAAAATTCAGTGCTATCTTAATGTCATAGAAAGTCTTACTGGGATAAAGCATTTAGTTTCAATTTTGAAAAAAAGGTAGTTTGTTACTACCACATATTAACAAATATCATAGTTAATTTTCTTCTTCTCTAACAAAACTAATTTAAGTGAATTTATTCGGCCTCAAATTGCAGTGGTAAAATACATCAAGAGAGGAAGTAAAGGTAGCAGGGGCTTGAGGTAGCATCTACAATCAGGAAGCAAAACTGAAGCACATTGGTGCTCAGCTCTCTTCCTCATCTCCTTTCTAGAGAATGGGCTCATCCACAGTTAACATCGGTCTTCCCACATCACTCAAGTCCATCACAGTCAGCCCCGTCAGGTACAGCCTTGTTTCCCAGCTGCTTCTAGAGTCTGTTAAATTGAAATTTGAGAAGAATAATCTCATATAGTAAAGTATTTGATTAAATTAAATGTACAGTCATAGTTTTGGGTTTAATTAAACTTTCAAGTAAAACAAAAATTTAGTGGGACTTTGTCAGCCCCAACTTGAGTTTCCAGTAAAAGTCTGAAAAACATTGTTAATTGGTGGAACACTATGGGTATTGCCAATTAAGTCAGATTTCTGTGTCACCCTTTCTCTTCAATGCAATATTGAGAGTATCTATATATCTATATCTATTTATCTATCTACATCTACATCTATAGCTATATATTACCAAGGTTAGATAAATAATTCTAAGCATAAAAATTAATAATAAATTTAAAATATTATTTTTATTGGTAAAATATTTTTATGCATAAATATTAGTAGATGAGATAAAATAGAGAGCATTTTATATTCCAAACAACTTTTTAAAAGTCAGCATCCCTACATAGAGAAATTTTAAATTTGGAAAATTTTAAATTTTATTATTTACTATTGAGTATGTACATGATGCACAAGCACGGTGCATATGTGAGATTACCAGACAACTTGGTAGAGTTAGTACTCTCTTTCTACATTGCCATGAACTCAGAACTGATATAAAAGTGATGAATAAAGAATATTTGAGACTTGAAACCACACTACTCCTTTGCATTTCCTTTACTGCCATACTCAATTTCACGTTGTTTTCATTGAATGAGAATAAGCGTGCTGTGTAGTTCGTTCTATGTGGAAACAATTTTGCCTTCTTTAAAATGAGGTACCATTGAGTGAATAATTAAGAATATTATCTGGGTGCATGTTCTAATTTCCTCAATTACTGCAAATGATTAGATTTATATGTAAAATAGATGTTTCTTTTAGCATGTTTAAGTTGGTATGATAAGAATTGTAGCTTTACCCCAGTATTTTGAATTGCTTAACATTTCAGAATTAAACAGATTTAGAGACATAACCTAAAGCACCCTTTCTCAGAAAATATTAAGAAATGCATTTGCAAATACTACACAGTACAGTTGGTGAAATAGTTGACATACCATTCCCCATTTCTCACTGGAGCAAGCATTTACCCAAGCTTGTTGTAATTAGTTCATGTTGTGAAGTTGTGTGCTATTTATCTCTAGCCACTGAGCTTATAATTTGTCTGCACTGATGCTATCTCATCCATGTCACTGTTAAAATGATGCCAAATGTCCATATATTTCCCAAGCATGCAAAGACTTTCATATTGATGGAGACTATCACACCACCATGGGTATGATCTCTTTACATTAGAAGTTACTTTCTCAGGCTGGGTGTGGTGGCACACGCCTTTAATTTCAGAACTTGGGAGGCAGAGGCAGGCGGATTTCTGAGTTCGAAGCCAGCCTGGTCTACAAAGTGAGTTCCAGGACAGCCAGGGCTATACAAAGAAACCCTGTCTCGAAGCTACTTTCTCTTCTAACCAGAAGATTTTCTTTACTTTTAGAAATTTTATGTTTATTTATGTAGGCTTGTGTGTATGATGTGTGCATGCATATTTGTAAGGTATATGAATATGTGCATGTGTGTGTGTGCACATGTATGTCTGTGTGCACGAATGTGTTCATGCATACAATTATGAGTGTTCATGCATGTGTGTGTAGCTGTCTGCCCAACACTGAATCACATAGCCTGGAGGCACAGGCAGATGTATGGTGTCCAATATTGGTTTAGGGGACCAAACACAGTTCTTCTGGAAAATTAGCTAGAGCTTTCAACTGCTGCTTCATCTCTTCAGTGCTTCACCACAGAAATTTTTATGATACCGAATATTTTTTATCAAATTTCAAAATTAGATCTACATAGAAGCTATTATTCATCCTTTAATGTACACACCTTACACACTCACACACAATTCATGGAGGGTAAAAATCTGAGTGATCATGCTTATTTTTTCAAAGGACCTACTGAAATATATTTGTTCATTTATGTACTTAAAATAAGATTGTCTTGACTTACTGAGGTTCTTCTTTAAGTTAGTATGTTTCCAGTTTTTATTTTAAGAAAAACTAAGAGATGACCAGATTGTCATTTTAAGATTAAATGTCAAATTTATCCATTAATAGGCAATAGATAATAATTGTCAAATCTAAAAAAATAATTACCTAAAAAACATATATCTTTCTGTATCTCTCAATTGTTAATGTGAAATATATCTTTAGTATTAAACCGAAATAGTTTAATTACTACTTACTTCAATTTTAAAATATTAATTTACCCAAAATTATCTTGAAGAGTTTGCTGGAGACTTCAAAAACAATCCCATTTGAAGTAAGATAATTGTCCCTTGATATTCCTCCAATAATCCAAATATTGTACTTTCATGTATTAAGCATAAAGCTTATCTTAATTTAAAATTTTTTCTCTTCAATTTAACAATTTAGCATGCAATTTCTAATTTATCTTTCACCAACTGAAAGTAAATAGGTTAGCAGGAGCTTGAGAAAAAAAAATTATTTAAGAGAACCTGGGAGCACTTTGCAAAGTCTTGGGAATTAACAATGAATAATGGTATCAGTAGGATATAAATAATCATTAAGATTTATGAGAATAAAAAAAGGTTTGAATTCTCATGGCCTTTCAGATTCTTATCTATTCTCTTTGCCTTCATGTCTCTATTAAACTCTTCTGCAACCCACATAAATGAGCTGTTGTTCTGTTCCTGCATTGGTTCATTCCCCTGACTTTCAAAATAGTGCAATTCCATGTTACTATAGATGGACCACATAACTGCTTTCCCTAGAAGAAATGACCTAAGGGCCGAGGTTGTTGCATATCTAGCTTTAACCTGCTTCTCACATTTAACGGATACTCATTATGACTTAAGGAATTTGCAAGACCCGTCTTTGAGGTTATGCCTAGGTACTGACACTCTCTCTCAGGCTTCCTTCCTCCTAACCTGAAATAATTTCTGAACAACATCCACATATTGAAATTCTGATTCAATTCTATAAATAACTGAATCATAATAAAAACTGATTTTTTAAGGCGGTTCTGTTTTATAAAACTTTTGCATGAATGGAAATATTCTAACTGTGTGTCATCTAATACCTCTACTATTTCCTATGCCATTATTCAGTACTAGCCAAATCTGTTTAGTGAGCACATAAGACAAACATACTGTAACTATAAAGTTTTAATTGAACATAATTTGATTAATTTAATTTTTGATAGGTACATTTTGCTTATGAATAACGTATAGAAAAACTCTATCGCTAGACTTTCTTATTTTTGGACATTTAATCTCTGCTTCATAAAAACATAAATTTTGTAATAAACTACGTGAAATTAACTTCTTTTTTATTTTTTACTTTTTTTAAAATATTTTTTATTACATCTTTTCCTCAATTACATTTCCAATGCTATCCCAAAAGTCCCCAATACCCTCCCCCCACTTCCCTACCCACCCATTCCCATTTTTTTTGGCCCTGGCGTTCCCCTGTACTGGGGCATATAAAGTTTGCATGTCCAATGGGCCTCTCTTTCCAGCGATGGCCTACTAGGCCATCTATTGATACATATGCAGCTAGAGTCAAGAACTCCAGGGTACTGGTTAGTTCATAATGTTGTTCCACCCATAGGGTTGCGGATCCCTTCAGCTCCTTGGGTACTTTCTCCAGCTCCTCCATTGGGGGCCCTGTGATCCATTCACTAGCTGACTGTGAGCATCCACTTCTGTGTTTGCCAGGCCCCGGTATAGTTTCACAAGAGACATCTATATCTGCTTCCTTTCAGCAAAATCTTGCTAGTGTATGCAATGGGAAAAGATTCCTGAATAGAACAGCAATGGCTTGTGCTGTAAGATCGAGAATTGACAAATGGGACATCATGAAACTGCAAAGCTTCTGCAAGGCAAAAGACACTGTCAATAAGACAAAAACACCACCAACAGATTGGGAAAGGATCTTTACCTATCCTAAATCAGATAGGGGAGTAATATCCAATACATATAAAGAACTCAAGAAGGTGGACTCCAGAAAATCAAATAACCCCATTAAAAAATGGGGCTCAGAACTGAACAAAGAATTCTCACCTGAGGAATACCGAATGGCTGAGAAGCACCTGAAAAAATGTTCAACATCCTTAATCATCAGGGAAATGCAAATCAAAACAACCCTGAGATTCCACCTCACACCAGTCAGAATGGCTAAGATCAAAAATTCAGGTGACAGCAGATGCTGGCGAGGATGTGGAGAAAGAGGAACACTCCTCCATTGTTGGTGGGATTGCAAGCTTGTACAACCACTCTGGAAATCAGTCTGGTGGTTCCTTAGAAAATTGGACATAGTACTATCGGAGGATCCAGCAATACCTCTCCTGGGCATATATCCAGAAGATGTTCCAACCGGTAAGAAGGACACATGCTCCACTATGTTCATAGCAGCCTTATTTATAATAGCATGGGCTTTTGAAGTCTTAAATTCTTACCCAACAATCACACAGTAACACATTTCCTCCAACAAGGCCAAACCTATTCCAACAAAGCCACACCCTCAAATCTTTCTCAAATACTGCCACTCCTGGTGAGTTAGCATTTAAATATATGAGCAGATGGGAGCGATTCTTTTTTTTTTTTTTCAACTCATTCACTTTACATCCTGCTCACTGCCCCCTCCTAGTCACCCCTCCCCACAATCCTTCCCCTCCTGAGCTAGTGGGCCCCTGAGCTAGTGGGCCCCTGAGCTAGGTGCATCCTCTGGGAAACATTCTTATTCAGGGCACCACAAGAATCTTGAGATACTAGTAAGGCTATGAAATAGAATATTTTTGCAAGAGAACTCAATATTATATTTTCCTCTTTAGTTCTTGCTTTCTTATGAGTGTGAAGTTGTATGTTCCTAAAATCCCAAAATGTATAATGATATTTTTCTGATATTTACTGAAATCTTTGCTTGTTTATTCTTATAGATTACAAAAGACTTGGTTTTCTGGAATCATTTTTAGTTATTAGTTTGTTATTTATCTCTTCCCATTCTCTCTCTTTCAATGCTGCACAAACCATCATGTTTTCTATTACATATTTTGATATTTTTACTCTCTCTTTTATCCAAACAATTTTCAAAAATTCTTCCTTTCATTGACTGGAAGCTGTCCACTGGAAGCATCTGAGATCACTTTTGCTGCCTATTGATCACAATGCTTTTCTAAGCTGCAAAATAAAATTTAAATTTTGAACACATATAAGTTGTGTCATGTCAAAGAATTTAAATTTTCACATCTGATCTGGGTGGTAGGAAAACACTGAAGGATTTTGATTAAAAACCTAAAGGGATCATCTTTTATTTTAATCTTGGTTAAAACTGGTTAGAAAGATGGGCGGTGGTGATATCAGGAATACAGGAAAGGAATCCAGATTGTAAGTTGAATGCAAGACTGTACTGTAAGATCTGATGTAAGATCAGTTCCAGTGTAGAGTACCAGGAACAGGATTAACATTGTAACTGCAGGGCAGCATGTCAAGGTAGTGATGTCATGGGGATTATGAAGGCAATAGTGCTATGCATTGAATGAAGTCAGGACAGGAACATGGCTACAAAAAGATCAGCATCACTACATGAGTGGAAATGCCAACTTCTACCTGTTGACACATAGTCCCATAGATATACACTACAATGGACCGAGATATATGTTTTTCAGCCAAATGAAGTTAAGGCATATAGTTTTTATTCTGTTTATCATTTCTGAGTTGCTTAAAGTAAACCTTATGTCAGCATGTCAGGTTTGAGATGGCAAGGGTGCCTTCACTTCATGCTTTTGTAACACCTGCGCAAACTCCAATCGTTGTACTTTTCACAGCATTTATAGTATTTTGCAGAAGTTTATTTCACTGAAGAAAAGATAGCATTGCATTTGTCACCTGTCTGTGCTCCTACCACTGTAAACACTCGGAGTAATCTGCTTCAATTCCCTAAGATCCTCTCTGTGTCTCCTGGGTATGCCAGAAACTACAGACGTCTGGAACTGAAGATTGCAAAACGTTCGATAGCAAATGTCTCTTCTATTTCTTAGCCTCCTGGTTTCTTTTAATAATCAGTTTGCTATCATATCTGACAAAAAGGTCTTTGTTCTAAATATCAAATACTGAGTAGTACAAAGTGTGCCTCAGAACTATAAATTTAAAATCCAAAAACCTAACTTAACTTGTTGTGTCTGCGTTGTTGATTTGAAAGACACTTTATTCCTCAGTAGTCTATCTTAATATGAAGAGCAATGTGATTAAACATAATTTTTGGTTATCAATTGTTGAATTGTTATCCCTCTCCCCACTTATCCCTTTAGTATTTCTTATTATAAGTTGGGAAACCATGCCAAGATTTCCTTATATATTTTTCAAAGACATTCTCAGGAACAACCAAAGCTTGATTATGCTAGTAAGTCCTTGAGCACTACATAGGAACTGAGTTATTTTACTAAAAAAAAAAAAAAAGCACTATTTTTATATTAATACAAGAACGTAAGAACTGTTTTTTTCCAATCTGTTAGGATACTCTACCACAAAGGACACATTTGCTTCTTGAAGTTAGAGAATAGTTAAAGACCAAGATGATGGCAGACTCAATTTCTCATTGCAGGACTGTTTTTGGACTCATATGTGGTAATGTTGTTATGCCCACACATGTTGAGGTTATACATAATTTTCAGGGATCATTCTTTCCTAGGCATTGAACCCAATCACTAGAGGTCAACTATCATGATCTAATTCTTTTTCAGATCCTGTATTATAGATGAGAGTATACCAATATATGAGTTTGACAAATCACACATATTTCCATCAAACAGGCTTCTACATTTAAAACATTTAGCAATTGTCTTAGAAATAAGTCTACCTATTTTTATATCAAGAAGCAAGATAAAGCCTTTAGAGGACATGCAAGGGAAGTGGTGTAGTTTTTAGGATGATGTTCTTTTATACATTAAAAATGAGGTTATTCGTAAATGTCAAGATATTTATTGCCTATTCTCAATGGCTAGTGCCTCATAAACACACAATGAAATAGGATATATGCTTTCATATGGTATGTGACACAAGCCATATCACACAGCAAGCAATCACTGACTCAGAGAGATAACAGAAACTATGGTCACCTACTAACATGGTGTCAGCAAGGACAGCAGGGCATCCTTAGGTGGCAGAGTTCTGGATCAACCCAATGAGTAGAGTAGGATTTGCACTTAGATGGGAAATAAGGCAGAAGCTGATTCTTTCAGAGATATTTTTTTCTGGGTTGGGTGAGTAGAGTGTAATTATAATGGGAAAATGGCAATAGCATCTGTTCAATGTTTTTCCCTTGAGTTTCCTCCTTTGTTCTTTATTACTAGTTATTCTTGTAGTTTGTCAAATGCACAAACAAAAAAACGGGCTTTATCATGAGATCACTGTTATACTTTACTCTTACTCCGTTCTTGGGCTCATGTTCCTCCCTCCTCCCCACTGGGGCCCAGGACCATCCATCCTCTCAATAGCTTCTATTTGTCACTCATCTCTCAAATCCATTTGTCCTTTGTTATTCTTTTTTCCTTCAAAATCCATTCTTCCCTGTCATGAGATCCTTTCAAGTTTTACAGCATACCCATACTTTAACAACATCTAGGGTCTGCACATGAGAAACTGCCAGGATGTTGTTGCCTTTCAAAACAGAAAACAGAAACAAACTAAAATTCAAATGGAATTACAATCACAATTTGAAGAGATTGATTATATTACACTCAGTCTACAAATTTCCACAGCCAAGTTATGTTGGGGAGTCATAAAAATCTGATGACCCAGGATAGGAAAATACTAGGGTAGCTAAGTCAGGAGAGGGTGGGCAGGTAGGGGAGCAACCTCATAGAGGCAGGCAGGAGGGAGTGGGGATAAGGAGCTTGTAGAGAGAAGCTGGGAAGAAGGATAACATTTGAAATATGAATAAATAAAATAACCAATGAAAAATGAAAAAAAATGAAAGTCAAGTGGAATTCTGAGATTAAAAAAATAAATCTAAATATCCACAAATGCAAAAAAATATATGTATATTTATTTTTACATATAAACCTTTGTGCATGTATGTATCATGCATTCAAATATATTTGCATCACAATATCCCTTAGACTGTTTTACAGAGCTAAAATTCTTTTCAGCATCTCCTCAACTCCTTTTACTCAGCTAAGTATTTGCATATGTAGCAGAGGATGGTCCAGTCAGTCATCAATGGGAGGAGAGACCCTTGGTCTTGTGAAGATTATATGCCCCAGTACAGGGGAATGGCAAGGCCAGGAAGCAGGAGTGGGTGGGTTGGGGAGCAGAGTGGAAGGGATGGTATAGGGGACTTTCTGAGAGAAAACTAGGAAAGGGGATAGCATTTGAAATGTAAATGAAGAGAATCTCAGGGGCAGAAGATTCCATAGAGAACATCAGCACAACAATCAAAGAAAATACAAAATGCAAAAGGATCCTAACTCAAAACATCCAGGAAATACAGGACACAAGGAGAAGACCAAACATACAGGTAATAGGAGTTGATGAGAATGAAGATTTTCAACTTAAAGGGCCAGCAAATATCTTCAACAAAATAATAGAAGAAAACTTCCCAATCCTAAAGAAAGAGATGCCCATGATCATACAATAAGCCTACAGAACTCCAAATAGACTGGACCAGAAAAGAAATTCCTCCCGACACATAATAATCAGAACAACAAATGCACTAAATAAAGATAGAATATTAAAAGCAGTAAGGGAGAAAGGTCAAGTAACATATAAAGGCAGGCCTATCAGAATTACACCAGACTTTTTTTTTTTTTTTTGGTTTTTTCAAGACAGGGTTTCTCTGTGTAGCCCTGGCTGTCCTGGCACTCACTTTGTAGACCAGGCTGGCCTCGAACTCAGAAATCCGCCTGCCTCTGCCTCCCGAGTGCTGGGATTAAAGGCGTGCGCCACCACGCCCGGCTATTACACCAGACTTATCACCAGAGACTATGAAAGCCAGAAGAACCTGGACAGATGTTATACAGACACTAAGAGAACACAAATGCCAGCCCAGGTTACTATATCCGGCCAAACTCTCAATTACCATAGATGGAGAAATCAAAGTATTCCACGACAAAACCAAATTCACACATTATCTTTCCACGAATCCAGCCCTTCAAAGGATGATAACAGAAAAAAAAAAATAAAAAAATAAAAGGATGGAAATTACGCCCTAGAAAAAGCAAGAAAGTAATCCCTCAATGAACCTAAAAGAAGACTGCCACAAGAACAGAATGCCAACTCTAACAACAAAAATAAAAGGAAGCAACAATTACTTTTCCGTAATATCTCTTAATATCAATGGACTCAATTCCCCAATAAAAAGACATAGACTAATAGACTGGCTGCACAAACAGGACCCAACATTCTGCTGCTTGCAGGAAACCCATCTCAGGGAAAAAGACAGATACTACCTCAGAATGAAAGGCTGGAAAACAATTTTCCAAGCAAATGGTCTGAAGAAACAAGCTGGAGTAGCCCTTCTAATATCGAATAAAATCGACTTCCAACCCAAAGTTATCAAAAAAGACAAGGATGGACACTTCATACTCATCAAAGGTAAAATCCTCCAAGAGGAACTCTCAATTCTGAATATTTATGCCCCAAATGCAAGGGCAGCCACATTCACTAAAGACACTTTAGTAAAGCTCAAAGCACACATTGCACCTCACACAATAATAGTGGGAGACTTCAACACACGACTTTCATCAATGGACAGATCATGGAAACAGAAACTAAACAGGGACACAGTGAAACTAACAGAAGTTATGAAACAAATGCACTTAACAGATATCTACAGAACATTCTATCCTAAAACAAAAGGTTATACCTTCTTCTCAGCACCTCATGGGACCTTCTCCAAAATTGACCATATAATTGGTCACAAAACAGGCCTCAACAGATACAAAAATATTGAAATTGTCCCATGCATCCTATAAGACCACCATGGACTAAGGCTGATCTTCAATAACAACATAAATAATGGAAAGCCAACATTCACGTGGAAAATGAATAACACTCTTCTCGATGATACCTTGGTCAAGGATGGAATAAAGAAAGAAATTAAAGACTTTTTACAGTTTAATGAAAATGAAGCCACAACTTAACCAAACCTATGGGACACAATGAAAGCATTTCTAAGAGGGAAACTCATAGCTCTGAGTGCCTCCAAAAAGATACTAGAGAGAGCACACACTAGCAGCTTGACAACACATCTAAAAGCTCTAGAAAAAAAGGAAGAAAATTCACCCAAGAGGAGTAGTAGATGGCAGGAAATAATCAAACTCAGGGGTGAAATCAACCAAGTGGAAAAAAGAAGAACTATTCAAAGAATTAACCAAATGAGGAGGTGGTTCTTTGAGAAAATCAACAAGATAGATAAACCCTTAGCTAGACTCACTAGAGGGCACAGGGACAACATCCTAATTAACAAAATTAGAAATGAAAAGGAGACATAACAAGAGATCCTGAAGAAATCCACAAGGCTATACTCAACAAAACTTGAAAACCTGGACGAAATGGACACATTTCTGGACAGATACCAGGTACCAAAGTTAAATCAGGATCAAGTTAATGAGCTAAACAGTCCCATATCCCCTAAAGAAATAGAAGCAGTCATTAATAGTCTCCCAGCCAAAAAAGCCCAGGACCAGATGGGTTTAGTGAAGAGTTCTACCAGACCTTCAAGGAAGATCTAATTCCAGTTCTGCACAAACTATTCCAGAAAATAGAAGTAGAAGGAACTCTACCCAACTCATTCTATGAAGCCACAATTACTCTGATACCTAAACCACAGAAAGATCCAACAAAGATAGAGAACTTCAGACCAATTTCCCTTATAAATATAAATGCAAAAATACTCAATAAAATTCTCGCTAACTGAATCCAAGAACACATTAAAGCAATCATCCATCCTGACCAAGTAGGTTTTATTCCAGGGATGCAGGGATGGTTTAATATACGGAAATCCATCAATGTAATCCATTATATAAAGAAACTCAAAGACAAAAACCACATGATCATCTCTTTAGATGTAGAAAAAGCATTTGACAAGATCCAACACCCATTCATGATAAAAGTCTTGGAAAGATCAGGAATTCAAGGCCCATACCTAAACATTATAAAAGTGATCTACAGCAAACCAGTAGCCAACATCAAAATAAATGGTGAGAAGCTTGAAGCAATCCCACTAAAATCAGGGACTAAAAAGGCTGTCCACTCTCCCCATACCTATTCAACATTGTACTTGAAGTCCTAGCCAGAGCAATTTGACAACAAAAGGAGATCAAGGGGATACAAATTGGAAAAGATGAAGGCAAAATATCACTTTTAGCAGATGATATGATAGTATATATAAGTGACCCTAAAAATTCCACCAGAGAACTCCTAAACCTGATAAACAGCTTCGGTGAAGTAGCTGGATATAAAATTAACTCAAACAAGTCAATGGACTTTCTCTACACAAAGAATAAACAGGCTGAGAAAGAAATTAGGGAAACAACACCCTTCTCAATAGTCACAAATAATATAAAATATCTTGGCGTGACTCTAACTAAGGAAGTGAAAGATCTGTATAATAAAAACTTCAAGTCTCTGAAGAAAGAAATTAAAGAAGATCTCAGAAGATGGAAAGATCTCCCATGCTCATGGATTGGCAGGATCAACATTGTAAAAATGGCTATCTTGCCAAAAGCAATCTACAGATTCAATACAATCCCCATCAAAATTCCAACTCAATTCTTCAACGAATTAGAAAGTGCAATCTGCAAATTCATCTCGAATAACAAAAAACCTAGGATAACAAAAACTCTTCTCAAGGATAAAAGAATCTCTGGTGGAATCACCATGCCAGACCTAAAGCTTTACTACATAGCAATTGTGATAAAAACTGCATGATACTGGTATAGTGACACACAAGTTGACCAATGGAATAGAATTGAAGACCCAGAAATGAACCCACACACCTATGGTCACTTGGTCTTCAACAAGGGAGCTAAAACCATCCAGTGGAAGAAAGACAGCATTTTCAACAAAGGGTACTGGCACAACTGGTTGTTATCATGTAGAAGAATGTGAATCAATCCATTCCTATCTCCTTGTACTAAGGTCAAATCTAAGTGGATCAAGGAACTTCACATAAAACCAGAGACACTGAAACTTATAGAGGAGAAAGTGGGGAAAAGGCTTGAAGATATGGGCACAGGGGAAAGATTCCTGAATAGAACAGCAATGGCTTGTGCTGTAAGATCGAGAATTGACAAATGGGACCTCATGAAACTGCAAAGCTTCTGCAAGGCAAAAGACACCATCAATAAGACAAAAAGACCACCAACAGATTGGGAAAGGATCTTTACCTATCCTAAATCAGATAGGGGAGTAATATCCAATACATATAAAGAACTCAAGAAGATGGACTCCAGAAAATCAATTAACCCCATTAAAATTGGGGCTCAGAACTGAACAAAGAATTCTCACCTGAGGAATACCGAATGGCAGAGAAGCACCTGAAAAAATGTTCAACATCCTTAATCATCAGGGAAATGCAAATCAAAACAATCCTGAGATTCCACCTCACACCAGTCAGAATGGCTAAGATCAAAAATTCCGGTGACAGAAGATGCTGGCGAGGATGTGGAGAAAGAGGAACACTCCTCCATTGTTGGAGGGATTGCAAGCTTGTACAACCACTCTGGAAATCAGTCTGGTGGTTCCTTAGAAAATTGGACATAGTACTACCGGAGGATCCAGCAATACCTCTCCTGGGCATATATCCAGAAGATTTCCCAACCCGTAAGAAGGACACATGTTCCACTATGTTCATAGCAGCCTTATTTATAATAGCCAGAAGCTGGAAAGAACCCAGATGCCCTTCAACAGCGGAATGGATACAGAAAATGTGGTACATTTACACAATGGAGTACTACTCAGCTATTAAAAAGAATACATTTATGAAATTCATAGCCAAATGGATGGACCTGGTGGGCATCATCCTGAGTGAGGTAACACAATCACAAAGGAATTCACACAATATGTACTCACTGATAAGTGGATATTAGCCCAAAACTTAGGATACCCAAGATATAAGATACAGTTTGCTAAACACATGAAACTCAAGAAGAATGAAGACTGAAGTGTGGACACTATGCCCCTCCTTAGAATTGGGAACAGAACACCCATGGAAGGAGTTACAGAGACAAAGTTTGGAGCTGTGACGAAAGGATGGACCATCTAGAGACTGCCATATCCAGAGATCCATCCCATGATCAGCATCCAAACGCTGACACCATTGCATTCACTAGCAAGATTTTGCTGAAAGGACCCAGATATAGCTGTCTCTTGTGAGACTATGCTGGGGCCTGGCAAACACAGATGTGGATGCTCACAGTCAGCTAGTGAATGGATCACAGGGCCCCCATTGGAGGAGTTGGAGAAAGTACCGAAGGAGCTGAAGGGATCTCCAACCCTATGGGTGGAACAACATTATGAACTAACCAGTATCCCGGAGCTCTTGACTCTAGCTACATATGTATCAAAAGATGTCCTAGTCGGCCATCACTGGAAAGAGAGGCACATTGGACATGCAAACTTTATATGCCCCAGTACAGGGGAATGCCAGGGCCAAAAAACTGGGAATGGGTGGGTAGGGAAGTAGGGGGGAGGGTATGGGAGACTTTTGGGATACCATTGGAAATGTAATTGAGGAAAAGATGTAATTAAAAAAAAAAGCCCATGCTAGGCCAGTTTTTCTGTATCTCTTTGCTTGCAGCAGAAATGTAATTCTCTATGCTACTGCCCAAGCACATGCATAGACTAAACTGCTGAAACTCTAAGCAAGTCTCCAACTAAATGATTGGTTTTATATGAATTGCCTCGGTCATATTGCTCCTTTGTAGCAATAGAACAGTAATGATGACAAACATAAAGTACTTTCCAGTTAATACTTGAGATCCAGTATTCACAGTATACATAGGAACTTTACTGAAAACCATCAGAGGATTTAAAACAATAATCTGTCTGCTCAGGAGAAGAGGACTTGCTTGGCTTCTGGAGCCTGCACTTTTGTTCATTCTCAAGAGTGTGCAGGAGTATGTGTCATGCGTCCCATCCAGGGTTTTTGAGACAGAACAGCAGCAACCTGATATCTTTTGAAGGACTTACAAAAGTAAATTTTAACTATAAAGTTCCATTTTGCCTTTGATCATAAAGACCAACAAAATATCAATTACACATCTATCTATCCATCTATCTGTCTATCTATCTATCTATCTATCCATCTATCTATCATCTATCTATCTATCTAGCTGTCTATCTATCTATCTATCTATCTATCTATCTATCTATCTATCTATCTATCTATCTATCTATCTATCCATCATCACCTACTTCAATTCTAGCACTGGAAGGTAGGAGCAAAAGGACAAGCAGTTCAAGGCTATCCTCAACTACATAGGAATTTCACAGTTAGCCTGTGCTGTATGAATTCCTGTCTCAATAAAGAAAACAAATAAACAAAAATGAATAATGTTTTATTTGTAATAAGTAGGTAGAATGGTGTTTTTGAAGATGGAATATATATGTATATATATATATATATATATATACATACATACATATATATATATATGAAATGTGTATAATAAAACATGTTCATTGTCCTCAGGCAATTTTACATTGAGTTCTATAACAATGGTCAAACTGGGTTAACATTTATGTATGTTTGACTAGGGTAATGGAATGCTTAGATTTAGAAAAGAAAAACCTTTGTATTTCATAAGTCATTTTTTTAATGCCATTTATATTATCCCTTGGTCCTCTTCAAACGACCTTGGTTAACAAGGTGATTTGAGAGTAAAGACCTTACTTTTGAAATGAAGAGGTGACAAAAGCTATTATAAGGCTCTTGCTTTAGTACAGATAAGAAAGACACTGTGGGCATTTATCAAAGCTATAAAAGGATAGGATATTCAGGATCCCATGCAACAAATTCAGTAATGATCTACTATTTGCAGAATGGTCTGGGATTATCTAGGGACCCAAGAAAGAATTGTGAATGTAAATACAAAGCTACCTTTCTTCTTGGTACTCTAAGTACAGTCCCTGGCCTCCAAGCCAAGGCTACAGCATCCCAGTGAGCATCTACTAGCCCTGCTCCAATCACGCTTGCTGCTCTAATACTATATCCCATCCCACCACGGGCTTTGAACCCCTAGACACTGAGCACTGGAAGCTGCCTCAATATCCCTGTGTAAAATATACTCCCACTCTTGTTTATTGGTTCCCTTCCAAACAAAAGACAACATTGAGGCACCTTCAGGCACAAATGACAAATATCTATTTTTGATTGGTGTTTTATTTCAGATGTGATGTCAGTGTGTCTGCTGAATGTTCCTAAAGTGGAACCTTGGCCCTCAGTGGTAGGGTGATTGTACAGTAGTGAGATCTTTAAACCCTAAAACTTGTAGAAAGCTCTGTGGTCACTGAAGTATTATCCTGGAGAATAATGCTGTTCTATTGAACTGAATTCTTGTGAATATGGTGTTTAATAATACCGTGAGCCTAGTTAGAATCTCTGTTACTCTTTCTCTCTTGATCTAGGCAAGTAATATGATTCTTCCCTCAGATACATACTCCTGCATTGTGATCTGCCTTAAAATAACAATGACTCTAAAATAAAATTTTGGTACCTTGCCCTTGAATATATGATTTGGAAAGAAAAATAAATTCTTTTTCCTCAAATGTAACCTGTACCATGTATTTCAGTATATTAAGGTAAAATAGAGAATTCTAGTGGGAGTGTAAAAGAAAATATATCTAAAATTATGTTATTTCTTTTATTTTTATGATGGTTTTGTAGATATTAAACCCTGAACCTTATTCCTATTAGGTAAGGATGCTACCACTGAGTTAAATATTCTGCCTTTTTACTTGAATTTTTGAGACTAAATGCTTGGTAAGGCAATGCAAATATATATTTTTAATTTTCATATTGAGACACAGATGGATTTAAAAACACATGATAACAATTAGAGGCAATATGAACAGATGTGCTATTAAAATAAAACCAATATAATTATTTTGTATTTATGTTGATAAAATGTATATGTTTTCCAAAATGATGCCTTATTCAAAATGTAATTGCCACCCTAATATATGAAAATTACAGTAATTTGCAATAATAGATTCATATGATAAAGGGTCATGCTATTAAAAAAATATTACCCAGTAGTGTCCATTTATTGTCACTACAATATATTTAATTTCATGTAAAAACACAGACACAGACCCATATGGATATGAAGTATATGCTAACTTTTCAAAAATTATTTTTGAAGTCTCTATTAATTCACATAATATATCTGCTAAAATGATAAAGTGACAATTATATTTTTCTTTATTTTTATGTTCTGTGCTCTTGAAGATGCCTGAGGGTTTGCCAAATTGTAAGGACTTTTATAAGTTCTAGGAAGGAAAAAAAAATCAGTGCTGAGACTATATGTAACAAAAATGCAAAATTGAACATGTTCAATATCTAAAGCAATTTTTGATAGCATCATTTTTGTTTTTCTCTGCCCTCTTTTTTTGATAACACAAATGAATCATCTAGTTAAAAAACCAAAAGGTTAATATCTAGCAAAATTTAAAAGGTACATTCAATTTTTAAATTAATTTTGAGATTGTAATACATTACAAAACTTTAACAGTTCATTAAAGGTTGGTAAATGTCCTTCCAATGTAGCTCAAACTCTCTGGTTCATGATGAATGCTATGAAATTGAGATTATGAAGTCTTGAAAAGTTCAGGAGGTAATACATAAACCACAAGTTTCTCATGAAGGGAAACCAGGCCTGAATCAGCCTTATTCAGTGGTGGTAGCGGATACCTCCCAAGTTTTCTAAAACATATAACTTCTCTTATTCATTATCCAATGAGTAAGGTTACAAATTCCACTACTTTTCCCCAAAATAATCTATATAAGTTTGAGGATGTTTCACTTTCACATTCTTTGTCAATATACCACAGCACTGCAACAGAAAAGCTATCATTTAGAACTTACATGACTCCTAGTGGAACATCGTGATTCTGCATCTTTGCAGATGTAAACAAGCCCCTTTAAAAATCACATTAATCTACATCTTTAGGTAAAAGTTGCCAAAAATCCTGCAATTCTCAACTACTGGAAATAAGTTTTATTTGTGCAATCTTGTGTGTGTATGTATGTATGTGTGATGTGTATTGTGTGTGTGTGTATATGTGTGCTTTAATCATCAAGTGATATCAAAGGTATAGAGCAGGCAGTTACTGAAAATACAGACATTTATTTAGTAAATATTTGCAAAGATAGAAGAAAATGTTAAAAATACATTGGCATTATAAAGGAAACAAATACCTGTATGCTTTATAAAAAAATGATTCTACATTTTATTAAATGAAACTAAACACTAAGTCACAGGATTAATCAAAATGGCAAAACCACATTTCCACAGATATAGAAGACTGACTAAAATGAACTGTATAAAGAGGAACTGCTTCCAATTTTATTTCCAAATATATATATTTGGAACACGAACATGCATGCATGCACACACACACACACAAACACACACACACACATACACACACACACACACACACACACACACACACATATACATCAACATCAATGAAGAGAGTTTGCTGCTGGAATTGGGAAACATGGCCAGCCTCGTTCTAGACTGCTTCAAAACTGAGATTTCTATGAAGGGTACAATCATTAATTTTACAATAGCATTCTTGGATGATCTTAGTACCAAGACCTCTCTCCATATGGTGCTGGTTTTGGAATCAAGACGCCACTGGTTAAATGAACCATATTAAGCTGACTTAGGATAGGATGGGACGAGACTCCCAAGTGCTCTTCATTGTCCCATTCCTCTCCACAGATGAACGAATAAGAGGCACTAGAACATAGAAAGCTATTGTCTAAAAATGTAAGAGAAAGCCCTTCTTCCCAGGTGCTCCCTCACTTTCATGTGTGCTTTGAGAATAATGTGGTAACAAGCCCAAACAGGCACAAATCCTGTCTAGTAGAGATGCAAAGCATCAGCGACAGCTCAGTCTAGCTGTGAAAATGGTTGTGATCTCTCCCCAGGGAGTATGGGTGTAGTACGAACATTGTGAGAGACTAGAGCTAGATTCACTAAGAAAACCAGTATGTTTCCTTAATGGAGAATGGTCCCATCTGAAAAAAAGAATGTAGCAAACATGAAATAGATAGGCAAAGCATGACTTGAAAAGGGAATGTGGGGGCAGCCAGAGACGATACAAATTGAAATAGAGTTCGGTTCTTTAAATACTGTTTTATTAATTTCAGTGGTACACCAGAGAGTAACACGGCCAACTGTTTTCTGGAATAATAACTCTAAAAAGGAATTAGACTATGAAGTCAGGGAAAGAGAGTCCGGCAAGTAGAGATCAACTCAGGGGTTATTAGAATGGAAAGAGGGAAGGAGATCAAACTCTGTACAAGAAGAGTGAAAGAATTTAGTATTCAAAAACTTATAACATTTACACTGAAAATACTTAGCACTCATTCAAAATTGTAGGCAGGGAGATAGCAAATGGATACGTTTGAATTGCCTTTACATATTTGATCTATTTTAGTGAAAAAGAATGATCAATGCGGTAAGCTTAGAATTTGGAATATATATGCTAAAAATTGACAGTCGTCTTCTAGCACACAATTGGTAGGGCAGAAAATCAAATTTCTCAAAAAGCTGTCACAATTTTAAGCCCAAAAATGACACTGTAGCTGAAGAAGGAAAGATTATTATCTACCAGTGAATGCCTAGAAAACATGTCTTAATGAAAACTTGTTGAATTTAAAAGGAGGTAAACTTGTAGGGAAATGAACTGCTCCTGTTTGATTCTCACAGTTTACTCTTCCACATATATTTTAAATGGAGAGGAGAAAAAAGAAATATGTGGGATACTTGTGTTGGTATAGATAAGTAAAATAATAATGTATAAAGTTGAGTGAGTACCTGGAGGTCTGTGTACCACATGTATGTCCATTTCCTTGGCAGGGCAGAAGAGGGCATCAACTCTCCTGACACTGGAGATAGAATGATTGTGAGCTGCAATGTGAGTTCTAGGAAAATATTCTCTGTAAGGGCAATGATTGCTCTTGACTTTTGAGATGCCTCTCTAGTACCCAGATGGGGTTTTGTAATAAGAGCAAACATTTTGAGTAAAAGATGCTTATAGAACTGCACATATTAGGGGCCTAACATGATCATCATTCTCAATTAATCACTGACTATCCCAACAGACATAATTAAATGTAGCAACTAGAATTAATAGCAGTTCTATTTTTCAACGTGGTGTCTCATAGTTTGAATGGGTCTGTATCTTTCACACTGAAGCACACAGTAAATATCTGTTAGACTCTTGGGCTACTGCCCGTGTGTTTTAGTAGGACCAAATTAATGCTAAATTCACAGTCTAAGTTAGGGAGATTGCTAAAATATGCTTTCTCCTTAAAATTATACTCATATGCATGTGTGTAGTATCATTAGGTATATGCATTGAGAAATAATTATTTTTGAATGGAGAACCTGACTAGAATAAAAGCAGTGTCAACAAAACAAAACAAACAAACAAAAAACCAATCTAATAAAAACAAAACAGAAAACCAAAATAAACAAAGAAAGGAAAAATACCTTGTACAAGGAAAATTTGCAAATTTAGATTGGTCTTTAATCAGAGGGTGGAATTTCTTAGATGGTGAAAAGGATTCACTCCTTCCTTCCTTCCTTCCTTCCTTCCTTCCTTCCTTCCTTCCTTCCTTCCTTCCTTCCTTCCTTCCCTCTGCCCTTCCTTCATTCCTTCCCTCCGCCCTTCCTTCCTTCCTTCCTTCCTTCCTTCCTTCCTTCCTTCCTTCCTTCCTTCCTTCCTTCCTTCCTTCCGCCCTCCCTTCCTTTCTTACTTTCTTCCTTTTTGACCTGAATGCTCATGATATTTAAATATATTAAGCCAAGATTATCGTCTCAGTGGTACTAACTTTAGTTCAATAATAGCAATAGCTAAAGGTCAATGAGTGATTGCTGTTCATCAAGCATAGGACATAAAATATTTAGTCCTTGTAGTTTTTAAAAACAGCCTAAAGATAAGGGTTTGGGGTTGTTTGTTTGTTTGTTTGTTTTTGTTTCTATTTTTGTTTTCTGCCCCATTTTGTAGCAGACTAAACAGAAGCACAGAGAGAGTCTGGTTAAACGTGCATCCAGATTCAAGTATAAATCCATATTTATATTTGCTTGAAGAAAAGTCTGCCTTCTCTTACTCTGCCTATTGCTTCTCCAGACCAAAGCAGCCAGGCCTTACCTCCCTTGATCCAATGTCTCCACAATTATACAATTGTAACTCATGGACAAAAGTCAAGAGTTGATCTTGGAAACAGGTACATAACTAAGATGGTCTGTTTCCTGCATTTCTCATGTAAATGAATAAATTTCCATTGCCCCTGTACAAAAGAATGAATGGGCAAGAAACCAAAATAATCTCTATTAAATTTTAGAGTAACTAGCACTTCTTATTTCACCATTAACCCAGTCTTACAAAGGATGTGAGGCCAAGAGAGAAAAGAGATTATCCTAAACTTCCTTCTAGTGATACAGGTTGAACTTAGGCCATCTTGCTTTCCCAGTAACTTGTTTTGATGAATCAGTCATGTCAGGGACACACACCCACTTCAAGCATCACTCAGTGCAGTGTATTTCCTGGGAACTCCGTTAAAGATTTAAAATTGACAAAGATGACTCAGACACTTAGCACAGTTCATGTCATCAGGGTAAATGCCAGCTAACTCTGGCTGGATCTTGTCTCCTCAGAACCAAGATTCTTTTCTGTTAGGACACACTGTGTTTTACTATGCATACAAACAGTAAAGCCCCTGCTTCAGATTCTCAAGTACAGACACTAAGACCATGAACCACCAACTTAGAGCAAGATTTTTCATCAAAAAAAGGGAAAGCATTAGCCTCAAAAAGATATCTGATAACAATATTTTTCAAAATATATGAATATGTAATTCAGCAGGTATACACTACAGGAATGAACAACTGGAATAAAATCTATACAAATGATATTTTTTCTATTTTCTCTCCTCTTCTGGGAAAGAATCAAGGAAAAATAATTCCATGTATATAGCATGTGAAATCAGGCTTTAAGGTCACTGGTAGCAAAATGCAATATGCAAAGAGGAAGACTGACAACTCTTCAACTTTGGCTATGAAACTAAAATGATTTCCCCTGACAGAAAGGAGTTGAAAAACAACATAAATAAAATAAATAATATCCAATCAATTTACTGAAACTCCTGCATGGATATGAATTAAACTTCTGAAAAATACAAACTAGGAACTATCCTTTCTAATTTGAGCTACTCATACTCAGAGCTCAGAAAGAGGATTGCTTTATAGTGTTGGGATGTGTCTTCTCTAGAGATTAGAATACAGGTGTACAAAGAGTCAGTTTTTAATAGCATCAGGAGAATCGCTAAAACTTGCCTTGACAACTACTTATTTGTGTTACATGATTCCTTACTGAAAACGGGCTCATATCCCAATGATGTTGTAAAGTGTACCTCTCTTGGTTCTTGATGAGTCCTGGGACTCACCAGGAGTCTTCTGGGGATTTTTTTCTTTCATTGTTATTCTCTGTCCTGTGCGGAGCTAAACCTGCAATGCAGCTGAACTAACTAACTTCATGGGCTTTGCTTTTATTGTTTATCTGTTTAACTTTTCTTTGTTAAACAAACAGTGCAGAGGAAAAGGCACATACCGGTTTTTCAAAATCAATGTAAAAGTTTCCATTCCATAGCGGGTTGGAAACATTGTCTTGTATTCTTCTTTAAAAATAAAAAATTAAAATGTAGTTTTATATTTATTTTTTTATTAGCTTATAATATGTTTATATATTTCATCTTTGTTGATTCTCTTCTCTCCTGCTGTTATGTGTGCATGGTATTTTGTTATTTTTGTTGTAAATCTTTTGTTTTTCTTCAATTAAAATATCACTGGTGGCAAGACTAACATTATTGGCCAATCATATGCTTTGATTTTATTATTTTACACCATTAACATGTGATCTGAGACACTGAATGTCATTTTGTTTTTACAACCTAGAGTATTTCCATGTACTCTTATGATCAGTAATTATAAATAATTATAATTTCCATAAAGATGCCGGGAAAGTTATATTTGAGTACAATTTTTGGGAAAAATAGTTTGGATTGCTAATGCAATTTGTAGACCAAAGAATTCTGCCATGACTCAGAGGCTATACCTAAGAGTTTTAATAATCTTGATTCCTCTGCCTTCCCTGTGTTGTCATTTCATGTTCCCATGGCCTATTGTTCCTTAGTAAACTGTGGAGCTAGGCATAAATGAAGCATACAGAAGGAGAACATTTAGTGCAAGATTATCTACTGATAGACTATTTTATTAAACTATATAGAACATGGCAAATAATTTATACTCTACTTTGATTTTAGTAAGTTAAAATGTTTTTAATGTTTAACTATGTTTTATCATAATAAACATTGCAAAAAAATAAGAATGAACCAGGGAAAACTAACCATGACCTATGTCTATGTCTATACATCTTAATATTCAGTTAGAATTGACATTTGGAATGACAGATGTATATTTTATTAGTTTCCATACTAAATATATTTATATTTTTATATATCGATCCACAAAACTCAAACAATAGCAACAAGGACAATGAAAATCCATGACAATGAGTTAGTATTGAAAAATGATTTAGTTTTATACTCTTCAAAACTACCAGGATCTCAGAATATAAAACAAAATGGTCACATGCTCTTTCATATGTAAAATTAGCCAATAATACATTTATGTGTGCAAATAGACGTTCCTATGGATACAGTCAGTTTATAGCAAACAGTACAAGAAAGGACAAATATTAGTGGGTAAGGAGAGACTGAGTGGAGGAATGTACATGAGTTATACACTCTATTTTGAAATAGTTTTTAGAGATGGTGTAGTCCCTGTTCTTCCTCTCACTGCAATTCTTAAGTTAATCTTAAAATGAGACTTTCCCACTGGAATTCCAGAACAAAGCAAACCACCCTTTCAACACTCACCTGACTTTATGAGTCTCTCTCATACATGGTTTACTTTGCTGACTCTTACAAGAAAAGAGTGATTTTACATCATTATTTATGAATTATGAAAATCTTCTTTCTTTGTCCTATCAGTGATCATGAGAGTAAAATAGTAATGCAAATGAGAAAACACAAAGCAGCAATCAAAAGAAGTTTCAATCATTAGGAGCAATTCCAGCATTTGTGAGAAAATGGCCCATTTGTTGGAAAAATGTATTTTGGTACATAGCTATTTAAATATTCTTTACTAAGGAGCTAAATAATAAACCAGTGAAGTTGCCAATTCTAGAGAATGCAGCCATAAAAATAAAGTTCTTATCTTACAAAAAGATGTACTTTTCTCCAGGATTTATTAAAAATTCATTGTGAATATTTATCAAAAATAAATATTTAGAAAACAATATTATTATAGATAAAAGAGAAAGGATGTAACATTTACTAATCGACATCCATGTACCATTCCAGAAAGCATGATAGAAGTTTATTAATTGGGTTTTATGTCATAATTAATTAGATCTTTTTTATTAGATATTTTCATTATTTTCATTTCCTAGTTTTCCCTCTGAAAATCCCCCACTCCCTCTCCCTCCTGCTCCCCAACTCACCCACTCCCAAATAAAGCAAAGATCTTAAATATAGATTATAAAAGATCTTAAATAAAGAAAATATATAACAAATAATAGAGTAATTCTTAACAAAAGGACTTACTGCGTCCCAGAGATGCAAGGATGGTTCAACACATACAAATTGATAAATGTAATTCACCTAATTCCATTGTGTAAATGACCTACATTTTCTGTATACATTCTCCAGTTGAGGGACATCGGGCTGTTTCTAGTTTTTAGCTATATAAATCTGCTTTAAACATATCATGTCTTTGTGGTATAGCTGGTTCTTCAGGTAAAACTATTTCCAAATTTTGGAGAAATTTCCAGAGTGGTTGTACAAGTTTGGACTCCCACCAGCAATGGAGGAGTGTCTGCTTTTCTTTACACCTTCTCCAGCAATGTGCTCTCTCTTGAATTTTTTAACTTAGCCACTCTGATTAGTGTAAAATGGAATCTCAGGTTCATTTTGTTTTGTATTTCCCTGATGACTAAGGATGATAACATTTCTTCAATTGTTTCTTAATCCTTTGAGATTCCTCTGTTGATAATTCTCTGTTTATCCCTGTACCCCATTTTTTAACTGGGATATTTGGCTTGTTGGAACCTAATTTCTTGAGTTCTTTATATATTTTGGATATTAGCCTTCAGTCAAATGTAGGGTTAGTGAAGATCTTTCCTCAATTGTAGGCTGCCATTTTGTTCTGTTAGCAGTGTCCTTTGCTTACAGAAGCTATTTAGTTTCATGAGGTCCCATTTATCAATTGTGGATTTTAGTCAACCCTGAGCTACTAGTCTTCTTTTAGGAAGCAGTATCCTATACCAAAATATTGAAAGCCATTTTGCATTTTCACTTCTATTGGCTTTTGTGTTTCTGGTTTTATGTTGAGCTTCTCAATCCACTTGGACTTGAGGATTGTGCAAGGTTATATGCACTGACATCATGAATTTTTCAGGAAAATGGGTGGAAATAGAAAATAAGATCCTGAGTGTGGAAACCCAGACCCAAAAGGAAGTTCATGGTATTTGGATATTAGCTATAAAGTACAGGATATGCAGGTTACACTCCACTGATCCAAAGAAACTAAACAAGAAGGAAGGCTCAAGCAAGGATGGTTGAATTTCACTTAAAAAATGGATTAAATCCAGGACAGCCAGGGCTACACAGAGAAACCCTGTCTCGAAAAACCAAAAAAAAAAAAAAAAAAAAAAATGGATTAAAGTAGTTACAGGAGGCAGAGGGAGGGAGGGTACTAGTTAGCAGAAGGGATAGGTAGGGGAATAGGGAGGTGGTCAGGATAAGGTGTGGGGAAAGACAGGAGAAAGTACCAGAATACCAGAATGAATGGAAGTCTACAGCTGCCCAGGGAGGGGGTTGGAGGAATCTCTAGGAAGTCTCAGACACCTGGGATCTGGGAGGCTCTTAGAAGTCCACCTTAAGGAGTTCAGCTTAACCAAGACTCCTATCAGTGGGAATATGGAACGTAAGAGGCCACCCTCTGTAGACAGTCAGGACCCCCAGTGGAAGGATAAGGACACCAACCTACCCTCAAAACTTTCTACCTAAAATTTATTTTGTCAAAAGAAATAAAGGGACAAAGATGGAACAGAGACTGAAGCAATGGCCAGCCAATAACCAGCCCAGCTTCAGACCCATCCTATTGGCAAGCACCAATCCATGACACTTTCAACAATATTCTGTTATGCTTGCAGACAGAAGCCTATCATAATTATCCTGAGAAGCTCTACCCAGAAGCTGACTGAAAGAGATGCACATACTCACAGCCAAACATTGGACAGAGTGGGTGGGGGGACACTTATAGAAGAGTTGGGGGAAGAATTGAAGGCCCTGAAGAGGATAGAATCTTCACAGAAAGACCAACAGAGTTAACTAACTTGGATCTCTGGTTAGAGACTGAGGCACTCCCTAAAGAGTATACAAGGACTGGACAAAGGCCCTGGGCACATATGTACTAGACATGAAACTCAGTCTCCCTGTGAGTCTGCCAACAACTGGAGCAGGGTCTGTCAATAAACCTGTAGCTTAACTGTGGAGTCCATTCCTGAACAGTCATGCCTTGTCTGGCCTCAGTGGAAAACGATGTGCCTAATCTTGTAGAGACATGATGTGCCATTTTGGGGAATACCCAGGGAAGCCTCTCATCCTCTCAGAGGAGAAGGGGAAGAACTCTGTGGCAGGGGACTGGGAGGTGGCAGTACTTGGGATGTAATAGAAAGAAAGAAAGAAAGAAAGAAAGAAAGAAAGAAAGAAAGAAAGAAAGAAAGAAAGAAAGACAGACAGACAGACAGACAGACAGACAGAAAGAAAGAAAGAAAGAAAGAAAGAAAGAAAGAAAGAAAGAAAGAAAGAAAGAAAGAAAATAAGTATCCTACCATATAAACAAACAAACAAACAAAAAACAAACAAAACAATACAAAACATGTTCATCTCCTTAGATGTAGAAAAGGCTTTTAACAAAACCAACATCCCTGCATGATAAAACTCCAGGAAAGATTTGAACTACAAGGAACATATCTCAACATAATAAAGGCAGTTTACTATAAGCCCATATCCAATATCAACTGACATGAAACTCAATGAAATTCCACTAAAATAAAAACAAATGACAAGGTTGTATACTCTTTCCATACTTATTTAATGTAGTACTTGGAAGTCTTTGCTAGAGCAATAAAACAGCTCAAAGAGATCACAGAGATATTAATTGGAAAGGGAATTATTTGCAGATGTTATGATTGTATATCAAAGTAAGCCTGAAAATTTCACTAGGAAACTTCTTCATCAGATAAACACTTTCAGCAAAGCAACTGGCTACAAAATTAGCTCACAAAGGCAGTAGCCCTTCCTTATACAAATGACAAAGAGACTGAGAAAGAATTCAGGGAAAATACACCTTTCACAATACCCCTTAATAGTATAAAATATCTTGAGGTAACTAAATGAGCAAAAGAGAGATTTGTATGATAAAAACTTTAATAAGTTGAAGAAAATAATTGAATAAAATATCAAAACATGAAAACATTTTTTATGCTAATAGATAAGTAGGATTAACATAGTAAATAGGGACATTGTAACAAATACAATCTACAGACAGATTCAATTCAATCTCCATCAAAATTCCATCACAATTCTTCACAGATTTTGAAGGGCAATTTTCAGAGACATATGGAAACACCAAATTACAGAACAGCTAAAACAATCCTGAATTCTAAACAAAATGCTTGTGTTAACACCATCCCTGACCTAAAATTGTACTACAGGGCTATAGTAATAAAAACCGCATTGACACAAAAACAGGTATGTCAATTAACAAAATTGAATAAAGATACATAAAGAACCTACAAACCCAATAATACCTTAGTTTTGATAAAGAAGCAAGAGATGCACACTTGAAAAAAGACAGCATCTTCAATATATGCTGCTGGCCAACTGGCTGGTTGCATATAGAAGTAATCCATTCGATCCATATTTATCATCCTAAAGAAATTTAACTCCAAATGATTCAAAGAAACAGATACAAGCAAACAAACAAACAAAACAAACAGATAAACTGAAACAAAAAAAAAGTGGGAAATAACCTTGAACTCTATGACACAGGAAGTACTTTTGAAACAGAACCAATAGTTCAGGCACAAAGATGTACAATTAATAAATGGGGTACCTCATGACATTGAAAATCTGCACAGCAAAGAACACTGCCATTTGGACAAGGTGGTAGCCTGTAGAATGACCAACTATATATCTGAAGAGAGCTAATATCCAAAATATATAAAGAATACAGAAAGCTAGATATGAAAAATAATCCCATTAAATATTATGTACAGAGGGTTGTTAAAAGTAGAAACTCAAATGGTGGAGGAATGACACAAAAGTGTTCAAAATCCTTAGTCATGATGGAAATGCAAATCAAAACTACTATGAGATTTCACCTTCTGCTACTCAGAACAGCTAAGACCGATATAGAACTACATCTCATGTTAGCAAGGTTAATTCCTCCTACTTACCTTTGGGGGTGCCAACTTGTACAGTCACTGTGGAAATCACTGTGGTAGTTCCTCAAAAGTGGGATCCATCTACCTCAAGATCTAGCTCTATAACTCTTGGACATATCACCAAAGAACACTTTGTCTTACCACAAAGACATTTCCTCAACCATGGTCATTGCTGCGCTACTCAAATTGGCCAGAAATTAGACACAACTTATTTATCTCTCAACAGAAGAATTGATAAAGTGTAGTTCATTTACAAAAAGTAATATTACTCAGCCACTTAGAAAATTACATCCCGAAATTCACAGGTAAATTGATGAAACTAGAGTTAAGTAACCCAGACCCAGAAGGACAAATATGGTATGTACTTATTTATATATGGATGTTAGCTGTTAAGTCCATGACAACCAATCTACAAACCATAGAACCACAGAGGTCAGGGGGAGTAAGGGACTAGGCAGAACAGACTGATTCCTTAGGAAGGGAAATAGAATAAATAATTATGAATGATGAGAGAGGTCTGAAATTGGCATATCAAATTGGGAGGGAGAGAGAACAAGAGGGACAAGAAAGGGAATATGGAGAAGACAGCTAAGATAATGGGTCCCATGGCAGGGGGCGGCAGGTAACATGAAAACCAAACTTAATACAGTAGAAGCTTTCATCTATCTTTCTTTTTCTCTTCCATCTCTATCTTCTCTCTCTGTCTCTCTGTCTCTGACTCTCTCTTCCCATCTATTTATATACCTAAATCTATCTGCTCCTTTCTAAAGCTAATGGGAATAGATTCAGACAACCACAGCCAGACATTATGGAGAGATTGAGAGAACACTATCCCTCCATCCAACATTTTTCCTCAAGGCTCAGAGAACCCTGTGGAAGACAGGTCATAACGATTACAAGGGCCAGAGGAGATGGAGGACACCAAGAAAACAAAGCTCTTGAAATCAGTAGGATTGAGGCACGTATGACCTCTCAGAGACTGAGGCACTATGTGTGGGACCTACACTGTTCTGAACCCAGATGGTGCTCTAGAAATGAAAGGAGGTGTGGACACATGCTCCCATCTCTAATCCAGAAGGTACCTCCAATTGATACCCATCACCAAGTGATGTTTTTCTCCAAGTGAATCTCAGTGGGAAGCAAAATGCTCATGGGTAGGTAGGCAGCGAGTCCAGCAGTAGATTCCCAACAGAAAACAAACTCAGTCACATCTTTGCAAGTATATTTTCTCATACTGCTAGGTAAGGGCTTGTGTAAAAACATGTTTTATTTTCATCCTACTTTATATTTTTGAGTTTATACCATGGCTTACAGTGCTGCAGACCCTCTGGGTCCCTTGCCTGTGTCCCTTGTCTGTGTGGAACGAGTCTCTGGAGCAGGTGGGCAAGGCGTCGGCGGGAATTGACAGACAGACTCCACACAAGGGAGTGTGGATCTAATGTAATTTGTCAAATCGAGCATCAAACTTTTTATACAGAAGAAAATAGGGAAGTTGGGTGACACACTGGCAAGGTACAAAGAGGTTACTGGATTCTTACATAAAACAAAGAAATACAAATATGGAAGAACTGGCAGGAACCAACTGGGGTAAAACTCATTGTTAACAACTAGGATCAAAAACAGCTCCATCTAAGGTCCACTTAATCTTAGAAGCCAGGGGCAAGGGCTTCATGCCCTTGCCATAGTTCCTACTCTAGTTTATTGTATAGTTCACCTTCCCCCTAGGCCATTGCAAATACTCGTTTGTGTATGGGTGTAACTCAGCTACTCATAGTTCTAAGTATCTACTCTGGTTCCTCTTTAGTCACAAACTTTCTTCTTCCTAGATAATGGTAAATTTCTGTGTAGGGCAGTGACTTAGCTATCCATGCCCAAAGTTAGATCAAGGACTGCCTAGAAACTAACTTAGCTATATGTTAAAATATCAATCTTTAGGAGCACTTGTAATAAAGCAATATTACGGGAAAGGACACAGATCCATTTACCAACTAAAGCAAGGGCATTGGAGCACTCTTTAGACAGGATGCCACGATTCCAGAAGACTAAGTTTCCGTGACAGCACCCAGGTTTTCGGGGCCTGTCTCACTTGTCACTGCTGGAGTGGATGTAGCATTACAGTAGTGTTTTTTGTTTTTTGTTTTTTTTTTCTGAGTTTGCGAACGTGTTTCTGTGTCTACATATTTTATGTGTTTCTTGTGCCTGTTAGGGGTATTCTTTTCCTTCCTACTGGTTCTTGGTACTAGGATGTCTACTTGAATCCTTTAATCATTGTTTTTATATAATCTCTCCTTAACTACTAAGTCTGATGTTTCCCTAAAACTATCTAATGGAATTCTCAGTGAATGACTTCTCCTTATCTACTAAGTAGTCTGATGTCCCTGAACAGCTCTGTCATGTTTCCATTACTCATCTGTTCAGGGAATTTGATTCTTCTTTTCATTCTAGAGAAACTCTGGGTATATATATGTAAGGTAGCCTTGTGGCATCCTTAATTGTGTATTTTATGATTCCTGGTTTCCATGAAACTGTGGTCATCCTGTCTTATTTTTATCATTTATTTTTATAGTGTCTCTCCTTCCTTGTTTTCTTGTCAATTTCAAATGGTCAGTTTGTGACAACTTTTAAGGAAATCACAGTTAAGTCTTAAAAACATCTGTACTTTCAATATTCCCTTTTCCTTAATCTCTTCCATTTGAGTTTCTCTTCAAGCAGGCACAATAGATTTCTTCTCCATTTTTGATTCATGTATTTAATTGCACAGTGAGAATTTTACTGTTCAGTTGAGTTCCAAATCTTGCTCCAATCAATGTTGGCATGTGATCTTGGTCCTTTTTCATGTTCTCCATGAGATTCAGTTTCTTCTTGTTTTAATCATTATAATTAGGCATAATAATATCAACTATGCAATATCCTGGTGAGAATTAAATGAAACGCTGTTTGAAAGAAACCTGAAGTAGTGTTCGATCTCAGCAGAAAAGAAAACCATGAAGCCTGTTTCCCACTTAGATTATTATTTTAAAAACCTTCCAGGAGTCTAAAGCAATGGCTTTCTAATTGCTCCCTTTGTCTATGTTTTCCTTTATTTTAAATCTATCTTTGGAGTTATGCTAAGACATTTGAAAACACTTTAATCACACTACATGTGCGATGGTTAATCTTGAGTGCCAACTTGATTGAATTAAAATGTGACTAGTGTTACAGTGTGGATGCGAAATACCCCTAAAGGACTCACAGATTAAAAGTATAGTTAGCACTCGAAGGGATGTAGGGGAGTGAATCCATCATGGAGCTTCTGATTGCATTAACACTAGCTCATTTGGTTTCAAATTGACTGGCGTTATTGGTAGCTAATGAAACCCCTCCAAGACGGAAGGACATAGGTTACTATGGGTGCTCCACTGAACAAACCGTCTTGTTGTCTGTCCTCCCTGTTTACTCTCCTTCTTAGTCACCATAATGTGAGCAGATAGTATGTCATGCCCATGTTCCATGGCATTCCACCAGCCCTACAAAACCTAAAGCCATGAAGTGAGCTAACCACGGTACATAAATCTGAAATGATATATCCAAACAATTCTTTCTACCCTCTCAATGGTTTCATGCACATGTTCAACGTAACAGCCCAACATGACTTGTTTATGTTAAAAAAACATTTTCCCCTCCAAAGTATGTAATAAATTAGCACAACACTTCTCACCATGGAGCACATGACTTTATCAAATCCTCTCTTATAAGACATCATAATTCTTGCTTTATCAAACTACTTGTTCATACTGTGAATTTTATTCCCTCAGGTACATCTTTTTGAGGGTCAGTTACCTATTATCACCCAAATTAGCTTTTTCTTTTCTTATATTAAAATGTATTCTGATGATATTTGTAAGATTTAGTTTGTAGGGAGCAGGGCAGACCCTGAGTGACTATGTAAAGAGTGATAAAGGTCTAAGCTAGTGTCTGCTGTTGGCATGAGCTTGGCATGGCAACGTCCCCAATGCTTCACACACATGGGAATTGCAAAGTCTTCTACAATCAGCCTTGGGGAAATGGCAATTGATCTGTGTGCAGGAAAGGTCTACAGCAGCTTCCTCCTCTTGACTATTTTAAGCTGGAGAGAGCTCTCTTGTTGTGAAGCCCAACTGAGAACACTCAAACCTGTCTACTGGTTTATCTCTGTATATTAACCTCACACCCTTGTGAAGTTGTATATAATAAGCCAGGCTTTTATATTCAACTGTAAAAAATTAGTATGCTCTTGGTGTGTTTCCATTTGAGAATATGAGCCAACCTACGTCAACTCTTCTGTATGTGTGATATGTGTCTTGTTTCTTCATTTCCCTTTGCTTCAGTTAGATCTAACCTAAAGCTCACAGGTCACAGTATATGCATGTCTCTTTTTGTGACATTTTTCTATGACATCATATGCACTTGTTTAAAGTGTTTCCATCCTGCCCTGTTGTTTCTTTGTAGTCTCATCATTTATGCATAACTTCACCTATGTTTCCAGCGGCTTGTCCTATCTCATCTTGCATTATCATATTTAATGAAAAGTCAGTCCTTGTTAATTATTTAACTGATAAAAGAAATGCACATCCTATTGAATTCATACTAAACTGTAAGTTTCTAGTATTCATACCTTTATATTTATCTATTGTCTTACATATGCTTGTAAGTATCTCAAAATTCTGATGTGTCTTTGTTTCTCTTTGTTTCTATCTGTCTGCTGATGATGCTGTCTCTGTCTCTGTGTCTATCTTTCTGTCTCTCTCTTTCTCTCTCTGTCTCTGTCCTTTTTTCCATCTCATATAGCCAAAACTGGCCTTGAATTTGCTATATTGCTGAGGATAGCCTAAAAATTATGACATGAATGAATTATGGGGAGATGATACCACATCTGGTAGTTGTTCAGGGTGTCACCAAGGACTTCCCATATCCTATGCAAACACTCTACCATATGAGCTGTATCCCCAGTAGCCCCTGTGCTCAAACACTTACTGATACAGTGCTAGAATATTATAATTTATGTCTCCTATGTAGTAGGTCCATGAGTTCAGATATTGTACATTCTTTAATACTACTTGACTGTTACAGATATTGGGGTTTTTATAATAACACATTTCTGCACAGCTATTCTCATACAATGGATTTACATGTGTTTGTAAACACCTGGCCTCACAGACATAAGATTTTTAGTCTTTTCAATTAATCAAATATGCAGATTTTTATTCAAATAGAATTGATGAAATTCAAATACAAATAAAGGGGAGCTTATTGGCTTACCTAAATGATATAGGTTATTCTAGCCTATCCTTAGTCAAGTTCAGAACTAGAATTTTGAGGTTATATTAAATATTTTGATATTACTACTATTTGCAGTATCTAAAAATAAATACATACTTTATAAGCTTAGCATTTTATTATATGATTTTCTATAGAAGTATTTTTCAGAAGAAAATAATCTATGAAATTTTTCAATTCTAAATAAAATAATTAAAATTACCTCCCTAGGTTTATACCTTTTCTCATATATATTGCCTCCAAGGAATCAAGTAGTTGGGAACATGTTAACTACATGATTTAAATTACCCTGCATCATTTAACAAAAAAAAATTAATTGAAAAAGTTTTAAGAAAATCATGTTCCTCTCCAATAAATGTTGCTACCTGGGGCACAGATGAGCTGGAGGCTTTATCAGAAGTCCTTTTGTTTCTACATTAATCTTGGATTTGCTGTAAATAATACATGCACTTACCATGTTGCTTTTCCATTTCTCTTTAAATTCTATACAAATATAATGAAGCATATGATTAGATTTCTATGGTATAATACTCTTTATATTACTTTAAGAAATCTTCATCTTTTAAAACCCTGTAGGGGAATCCATTTCATTGATGCATAGCTATATAATAAAGCAAGACTTTGTTAAGGTGAACTTCATTTTTTGTTACCCGGAAGCCCCACATGTACTGAAATAAGTAATATAATATAGCAGTGAGCTTATTCTGTTGCTATCAAAGGGTAATCTTCCATATTGTTTATTTTAATCAAAAGTAAAAGAAAAAATTAAAATTTGATCTTCATTTACAATAATTTTAAAAGGTAGCTCATTCAATCAACTAAAGGAAAAAAATAACAAATTGTATAATATACAATGTCCTGCATATATTCATATAAGAAAAAAATATGTACTTTTAATATTATTGCCAAGGACTATTTCTTCCAAGATCAATATTCCGTTGATTTCATGTGGAAAATAATAATCTTGGGTTTTATTGGCCTGTTTCTTTTTATCTAAGAGAATGTGATCAGGCTTCTATTTCATATGCTGCTATAGAGACACAATTTCCTCTGCTGACCTAACTTCCCCTTCAAATCTTTTCCTTTAGATGTCCATTTCTTTCAGTTCATCATTTCCTTCCTGGGTTTATGTGGAAGTTTCCATTCCTTTGTATTGCTTAATTTAAAACATACTATTTATCATTATTTAATGTTTCCTTTATTTTTACTAACCTTCTCTTCTCACACTAAAGTGCAAATGCCATGAGGACAGAGCATATCTTTCATTCACAACTGCAGTAAGTACATAGTCAATGTCAAAGCATTTGGTCAACGAAGGAAAATTTAATTTAATGTATTGCGACAGCTCACTTTCCTCAAGGATTTTTTTTAAAGCTGCTAAAACTACTACCATTTTTTTCCTGTGTATGAGGTTTTATGACTAACTTGTATACCATGTCTGAAGCAAACTTTCTATTTTCTAGAAATAAGTATACAGTAGATAGTAACATAATAAATAATCCAGTTAGATTACTTGGAAAGAATCTGTCAAGATATAGTAGTTGTTGCTAGGTCAGAGGGTAGCTTTACCCAAAATGTTAGAGGGGGTACTTGCCAAGGATAATATCTATTCAGCTCACTGAACATAGAGAGATTGAGCTGGTGCCTGCATCAAGCCTGAATCCTTACTTCCTATTCATTTTGGTTCAGGAAGGTACTCTGTACACTACTGAAATTGAAACCTGAATCTAACCCAGCCTCAAACCTTTACATCTCTAATTGGTCCTGTGTACTAGATGTGCTGGGGAAATGGTGGTGCAGAACTTGTAGAACTGGCCTACCAGTGTGTGGTTTAACTTGAGGCCCATGTCGGAAGAGAAAGTCCATGCCTGATCCTGCTTGGATGACTGGGGACCAGAGACTGGATAGCCCAGAGACCTAGAGTAAAGCCAATCACAACTAGCCAAACAAAAAAGAAAATCAATGAAATTATTCCTAATGATAATCTGCTGTACTCATAGATCAGGGCCTTGCTTAGTTTTCATGTGACAAGGCTGACATTATGTGGAGAGAAAGTCTAAATCAGATGGCTTTGACTACCTGGAGAACATTAACCAACTAAGCAGGCTCACATGGGCTCAAAGAGAGTAAACTAGCAAGCCTATCTGTCTGTGCCAGGTCCTCTGTGTTTATGCTACGACTGTTAGGGGGAAGCCTTTGTGGGACTCCTTACAGCAGGAGAAGGTGTGTCTCTGATTGGTCCGTCTGCTCTTGAGGCACTTTTCTTCTTACTGGCTTGCCTAGTCCAGACTCAATGAGAGGATTTGATGGAAACTGTGGTGTGAATGTATTACGTGAGAGAAGAGTATTTTCATAATAAAATTCCCAAGGAACTAATAAAAATGAGAAAGACTAAGTGATAAAATATCCGAAAGTCAAAAACTCTGACCCATAATTGTTTCTGTCTGAAAGAACTGCAGCCTAGTTGACTCTTTAGGCCTTCTTGTGATGGCTTTGACCACTCCAGTTTGCTCAATTCTACCACCTTACTCTTCCACAGAGGCTCCTTGACCATCAACTGGTGTTTGTTTGTGCCTCTTAGATGCTATTGGATGAAGACTAATACTACTTTGTATTGGTTGCATAGGTTCAGACATCCAGAGAGTTGACCTTGGTATTTAGGTTTCAAAAATGTTTATAGACTGCTGGTCCTCCTACAGGATCTACCTTCTCCTCAGCTCCTTTCAACCTAATTCAACAACTGGAGTCAGCTGCTTCTGCCCATTGGTTGGGTGCAAATATCTGCATCTGATCCTTTCAGCTGCTTCTTGGGTCTTCCAGAGTGCAGTCATCTTAGGTTCCTTTTTGTGACTGCTCCATAGCCTCAGTAATAGTGTCAGGCCTTGGGACCACAGGAAGACCAGCAGTCTCACTTAATCTGGACCCCCGCGATCTCTCAAGGACTGGACCACCAAACAGGCAGCCTACACCAGCTGATATGAGGCTCCTAACACGCACATAGTAGAGGCCTGCTGGGTCTGTGTTCATTCAGATGACAAACCTAACCCTCAAGATACTGGAGGCCCCCAGGAAGTTTGAAGGTCAGGTTGGGTGGGGATTTGGGACATCCACGTTGATTCAGGGGTGTGGGGAGGAGGTTAGGAATGTGAAACAGTCAGCAGGTGGAAAGGGGTGAGGATAAAATATGGAGTGTAAAAAAATTAATTAATTAATAAAAAAGCAAAAAAAAAGCAAATAACTCCATAAAAAATATTTGTAGAAAGAGTTTAAGATGTGAGAAAGTTGATTGTACTATCATTACTTCATTATGACTAGCAAATAATTTAAACCAAGAAGGCAATATAAGGAGCATGTGTTATCTTCTGGAGAAGAACAGTGAGTTTGGAGTAAAGATATGTTTTCTTAGAGTATAATAGCATCATTATAACACACACAGTAGTTGTTGAATATACTGGGGACAAAAAACTGTTTATTATCATTTTGTTAAATGAAAGTGTGGCTGAGTGACTGATATGTGACAGAGTGACAGGACTATTCAGTAGTCTATAAAGATCACTACATCACTAAAAGTTCTACCACTATGACACATGCCTGCAGTGATCAATTAGAAACAAAAGAAATATTTACTTTGCTATCTAGCATTGGTAGTTCTAGCCTAGGAAGGACCGGTGCCATTAATTTGGAGTCAGAAGGAAGTCAGCCAATGAGGGAAGAAGCATATGAGAATGTAGAATCTCTTGTACCCTCATCAGGAAACAGAAGACCAGTGTACCCTGATCAGGGCAGGGTCCTAATAAATAGGTCCTTCCCTTTGACTGTTCTGTCACTTGTGAATAGTGCCATGCTTTGGAACACGCTCTTAGCACATAGAGCTAAAGGAAAATCCAAAGCGACACTGCAGCAGTTACCTGCATGGAGACTGAAATCACCTGCAAGAATGGGTAGAGAAGCCACGGACATAGTAACCCAACAGGTAAATTCACCAGAGAAGATGGATGAGTCAGAACAATGATAAAAACTGAGGATGCAGATTATGCAGGAGGAAATTCTTAGCACTCGTTCTTCATGCAGTTTGTGGTAGTCATGTTTGTCAAGGTGATTTAAGCTGGGCAGACTGCTCTGTTGGATGCCATGGTAAAGGAGGGAGCAGATACTATGCAGTAATTTCACAGCATGTCTGTGATTGACAGTTATATGCTCTCCAAATGGACAATTGGTGTTTTAGAAACTGCATTATAAGGAATTCTGATGCCTTACATTACTTTAATAGGTATTTCATCAATAGAGATTCCTTGATAACCAAGGCTCAGTTAAGCCTGAGTTAACAAAACCTGAAGGGGTGTCTTTATATCAGTACCTCTTACAGTCTTTAATATTTTAATGTGCAATATGAATCACCTAGAGGGAGATTCAGTATGGAGCTTCTAAACTTTATCGACCGTTTCATAGTTCCATTCAAGAACAATTATTCATATCCCTTGTATGCTAGGTTTCCTCAAAACACAGTTTGGGAGAGACTGTCAAAGATAATGTCCATTGTTCTCAAGGGCAACTGGGATGAAGTGTGCACTGTCCATGGTTAGTGATCAGCATGGGACACAGTAAAACAACCACCCTATTCTGAGATGCAAGACCTTCTTCTTCTTCTTCTTCTTCTTCTTCTTCTTCTTCTTCTTCTTCTTCTTCTTCTTCTTCTTCTTCTTCTTCTTCTTCTTCTTTTAAAGGATTTTATGGAAAACACAAAGATCATATAGAAGGATGCAACTACAAAAATCATCTAGCAAAGACATCAAAATAAAGTAAACAAGTTGATGAACTACTGTTGAAAATTATACTGATTTCATATAGAAAAAAGCTGGCATGTTACTTTATATGTTGCAATAGCAAAGGATTTAATAATTTTAGTATATTGCATATATATGGATATGTATATTCCAATATATATATGCATACATATATATATACATATATATTTCAGAAAAGTAGAGAGAGTATGCTTAGTACATACAAGATCCTAGATTCAATTTTCACCACAAAATGAATATATATGTACATGTATGTGGGTGAAATTAAAAATAATCACTTAAATTTCTACTTATTTTGCCTTGAAAAATCTTATCAGGAATAAAGAAATTCAATATTTTTGACACGTTAAAACATGCACATACATGCCAGTGTATTTCATGAAATAAGCAGATAAGCTGTGAATCTCTAAGTCCAAGATCCAAGTTTTATCCCACACAGAACTGCCGACCCTGCTTCTTGCTGAAATTCAAATATCCGAGGCTCCAAGCTGAGATTGTTATTTATTTATTTATTTATTTATATATTTATTTATTTATTTATTTATTTTGCAGAGCAGTCACTGAAAAATCAAAACATTTCTTTTCATGTTTTCTTATATGCTAAATTTCTACAATTAGAACACTCTGTATCCTTTGCGAATAAAGATTCACTATGATCTCACAGATTTTAAAGTCATTTCTTTGACTTCACTCTCCCTGCTGTTAAAATGTCATTTGTGAACATCTTAAAAAAAATATCCAATTTTTTTTCCTTCCAGTATTGAATTATGGCTCTTACAACACATTTATTTTGTTGCTTTCCAGTATAGGGACTATTTGGTCAAAATGATCAAACTGTACCATTTACAAAGAACCCCATTGTTAGCTATTCTATGCTCATGGTATGCAAATAAGTATGGCTGTTACTGTAAAGATATAATCTTCCCATCCCTTACAGATATATGGCAAGGAAAATGTATAGAATGAGCTGAAGCACAATACATTACACCAGTTTTTATCCTTTCCCTTCTTTTTTTCTCTATGATTTCAAATTACTCAAGCTGTTCAGGTTATTAAACAGTGAATCCAGCTGACTTAAAAATATAGAACTGTGCCATGCAGGCTCTTATAGCGAGCTATTTAGAGCTTCTATTATCTACTGAAGAACTAATGCACTTCCTTAATTGTGCCTGCTGGGTGATCAGGCGCAACTGGCTGAGGAATTCAAGCCCACACAGAAATGCAAGGCTGCGAAAAGGACATTTGCTCAGCAAGAAAGGTTGCAAAAGCCCTTTGACAAATGAGACCAAGTAAGTCACGTAATGACAGAAGGGCTTTTTGAACATTTTCCGTAATTTGGTTATAACTAACCCTGAAGTGCATTAGCAGAGGAATCTTAATCAGACCTCATTTTTCCATTAGAGACTGATTACCATGTGTCCTTTATTGGTAGATTTACTTTTCCTGCATGAAAATACTGAGCAAATATAAACTAATTTGTTTGAACTTCCTTTGTCCATGTCTCTGTTTCCTGAGCAAGCTTGATGCTGTCAAATGAAAGCCTGCACACACAGAGGGCACTGTTCACTAAGTCATTCCCGCTTCTGCAGGCTCATGATTACACCAAGTCCACATTAACATGAGACCAACTCTCATTCCCTCAAACGTAGTGTCTGTTGTAAGATCTTGTTTTTACAAGCTTGGTTGAATTCCACTATCTTAATTCTGTTTCTTTTATGAATGATGACTTTCAATCTGAGAGATTTATTTTCCTCTTGCTGAACATATCCCTTGCCAGGCCAATGATCTTCTTAAGAAGACATCTAAATTAAGAGATTGCCTGGGGGATGGGAGAGTGTTGCATGCCTAAGTGACTAAGACCATAGGTAATCCAATAAAAAAAATTTGAGAGAGAGAGAGAGAGAGAGAGAGAGAGAGAGAGAGAGAGAGAGAGATTCCTCTGAACAAGCAGAATAATCTCTGTTCTGCAGGTATGATCTTGAAGATATTACATGCAGGGGGGGGGCGGGGGGAGAAATATCTCTTAGCTTGCTTATTCTGAGTCAGTTTCCCTTGCTCTATTCAATGATGCCACATCAGTGCTCTCCAGTTGTGTAAGCCTCATTATATGCAGGACAATTCTCAAATTCATAACTAGCCTCCCTGCAAAAAAAAAAGGGATTGTTGTTAAAGCATAGCAAGCAAAGCCGTGCCATGGAATAGGGGGAAGTTATATTTACATGATTTCCCTTTTCATTTTTCTTTAACTTTTATGAAGTCTTTGGATGTATATGTATGTACATGTTTATTTGTATGTGTATGTGTGTATCTATATACATATATATACACACACACACATATATGATGTACCTGTATATGTATATATGGTGTATGTATTAATTAGTGTATATATATATATATATATATATATATATATATATATACACACACACACACATATACATATATGTTTACTTATGTGTGTTGATGTATGTGTATATGTGTGTATGTTGCTACATGTGCACACCTGTGTGCATTGTTGCACATGCATGTGTGTATGTTGAGGAATGGGCATGTGTTGGTGAACATGCACATGTGTGTTGGGGAATATGTATGTTTGTGTTGGTAAATGTAAATATGTGTTGGTTGCTACATCACACATGAGTGTATTTATGTGTGTGTGTGTGTTGGTGCATGTGCACATGTATGTGTGTCATTGAATGTGCACATGTGTGTGTTTGTATGTAAGTGAATGTGCTTATATGTGTGTGCATGTGCATTGTTGCATATGAATATGTATATGTTTGTAGGCTAGACAGTAGTTTCAAGAATCTATGAAATATTCTCTATCGTAGTTTTAAGATAATCTCTCATTGACCTTAAAGCCACTGACTGGCTAGGCTTATTGACAAGTAAGCTTCAATAATTTCCATGTCTTTTTAACACACAGCACTGGGATTTCAAGTACTTGGCTCTTTCTGTAGTTACTGGATCTCTGATCACTGATCCCCATGCTTTCACAATAAGCATATTAGCAATTGAGCTATCTCCTCTATTCAATATTCTTCATTTTTAAAAATTTGTGTTTGCTAACATTGAGAATTTTTAGGAGAGATTAAATTATGTCCAACAATCTATTATATTCCATTTTCTCTTTGGTATATATAATTATATATGTATATATATATATATATATATACATACATATATATATATATGACTTTCTGATATTGATACCAAGTTTTAAACAATTTACTAGGCAAATATCATCATAAATTATCCAAACCAGTAATTGGTTACATCTCAGAGAACTGGTAGTGATAATTTTGTTCTATCTAGAGACATATATACAGATAATTACCATGGTGAGGCACAGGGTCTCAAGAATGTCTTATACACCAAAAGTTTGAGTCTTGTTCTCATACATAGCTGGGGCAGTAAAGAGGACAAGTTTTCAAGGATGATAACATATACACATTTGAAAGTAAAACCAACACAGAAGAAAGAGCAGAGGAAGAAGGACAAATGTGTGTTTGGTTGATTGGTTGCCACCTTGTTTGTGTCTGTTTTTGTTTGGGACATGTGTCATAGAGCCTGGTGTAGCCTGAAACTTTCTATGAAGCAATGAATGCACTGGAATTCTGGATGTTCTGCTACCATTCCCCACACCCAAGTGCTGAGATTACAGACATGCAACCAACACCATGTCTGGATTCTTACTGACATTTTAAAGTCTTTTATTTTGCTTATGATTTAACTGTTTACTTTCTTTCATGTAGGTATAAGAGCTTGGGGACAAGCAAGTTTTGGGAAAAGTATATACATAAAGAATGTGATGTTGATGAGCAGAAGAAACTGAGAGCTTATTCAATTACTTCCCTCAAGATAAGCTACTGGGAACCCAAAATTGCTTCAGAGATTTTAGAACTTGGGAATACCATGAGCATACTTCACCTGTTTACATAATTGGGACCAAATTTATGCACGAATAGTATCTTTAAAATTTAGAGTCAGGAGAGAAATCATCATGAGATCCTGTGTGTGTTTAGGCCATTTTTCAAGTGGCATCTATTTCTGAGTGGGAATGCAGATAAACGTAGCTTCTAGTGTGTTCAGGAACTGCCATTATCTTTCACTTTTTACTGAAAATCTGTATCCTACCTGCACATTTTACAAATGTATGCAAAATCCACCTTCAGTGTGAAACTCTCTCTAAAAAGATAAATCAGTTTTACAAACTATATTTTTAGTCATAGGTTTGAGAAGTGTCCCCTTTCTCATTTTTCCCATAGAGGCTATCATTCCTTGAAGCCTAGTTTAAATGCTATCATCTCATTAGGTGTTTGTTGCCATATTCTATTACCTTCATTCTTATGCTCTCAGTCACTGACTACCACCATTCTTGGGTTTCATTCTTGTCGCTTAGACCATGTCATAAAATAGTAAATAGTCACTTACTTTTTTTCTCCCCACAAATGCTTAATAATTATTAGTATGGCTGATGCCTTTCACATTACTAAATATTTTTTGTGTGTTTAAACAAGTGAGAAGGTGTTCCTTCCTTGTTTGGATGATTAGATATATGTATGAGGGTTTCACTAAACTTTGAAAATACTTCCAAATATACAATGACAAATGATAGAGATATGACATAAGGAACTGGTGATGCCTTCTAGGGGCTAAGAGGTGACAGAGGTTCTACACAAGCAGAGATAATTCCAAAGGCTATAAAAATGCTAGATAGAAAGGCTTGACTCTATCCTAGTGAGCAATGTGACAACATGGAATGAGCTGGAGTATGTGCATCATCTACAGGTGGTATTTTAACTGACTGTGTCAGCATGTAAAAATTTCCTATATGAATTGGGTCATCTTTCTTTGCCTAAGACAGTTTTGCAATTATACTGATGGAATTATTGGCCACCTTTCTTCATTTACTGATACAATCTGGTTTAGACTGAGTATTTTCTATAGATACGTGTTAGAAGTCGGTATTATTAGTAGCTCAGCCTGATAAAGAAGGTATCTAAAGTTGATTGGTGGCCCGGGAGATCGGCTGAAATGTTACATCATTTTGTGCTAACACTGCCAACTCTCTGTATTTTGATTTATGCCTTAATGTATTTTATTTTGTTTTTGATTTCCATATTTATATGTTTATTATTTCCACCACCCATTGCTAGATACCTTGATGGCAAGCTTTGCATCTTTAAGTCCTGTGCTTCTTCAGAGTGAACTCAGGCTACACTGTAGAACCAACTAGTCACTGAATAAGCAAGTAGGCATTTGGATTAATATAGTTTAACCCTTATATTTTTGTATAGAAATTACTGCAGGCCTCTGTTGTATTTCCTGGGTAAGGGAAATTGTTCTACATAAGTTAGTAAGGCATATCAGTCTGCAATTTCAATCTTTTCTTTTTTTAGATGCCTTCATTATTTTGGGTTCTAAAGTGGAAACCTGTATTAATTGAAAATCATGTAGAATACTGATATCAAGAGAAGGTGACCCAACAAACACACAATAGGAGGAATGAGCACAGCTTGTTAACAGTTGGATTTTATGAATAAATAAATAAATATGTGACTAATAAATTGTGTATTTGATACACACATGTTTCTGGGTTTTTTTTTTCTGTTTTACCATTATCATGTATATTATTTTGTAGACAAGAAAATGTAATTTATGTCATGAGGCCTTAGGTTTCTCAAAGTAAGGAATGAAGTTCATGTACTAGTATATTTCCACTTACTAGAAAAATTTTTGGTACTCAGCCAGGGGTTTGTTCCTCTGGAGGGATTTGCACTTAAATGTGTACTTTGTAGAAATTGTACCTTAACTGAACTATCTGAAAAGCATTCTTTTAAATGCTGTCAAACTAAAGGATAAAATGTTCAAAATAATGAATTTATTATTATATGCAAATAAGTAAGCCTGAGATTGTCTACTATCTGTATTATAAGTAGAACCAAATATTGCTATAACTAACAGATATATGAATGCCAGTATTCAACTGAAAAGATTTTTGTCAAATAAAATCATTTCATAGTTTCTGAATTTCTAGCTTAACAGTAGAAAAATGTTGATACCAAACAAAATGCTTATTTATGTAGCTTACCTTGATTATTACATTAATAGAAATCAAGGGTGGTTTTTTTTTTGTTAACTTCTGAAGTTTTCCTATGTTGGAAATTTAAACAACTCATCTCTATATAAAGTAGGTCATATTTAAGGTTCAATATTAAAAGCACAATTGCTTTACCAGTGTTCTGGGTGTGAACTATGCTGGCACACATTGTTTACCATAACACTTTTTTTACTGTTTTTTTCAGAATTCAATAAAAATATTTATGCTCAAAACTTCATGATGAATCTTACTACTCCCTCGTATATTGACCTACTTTTCCCCAACACCCCATAAGGTTGTGACCTCTATTATCAAAATCTCCATGCAGATGGAAGCTCTGATGAGATTCTAATTAAGTGAAAACCTTTCTGTAATTATACATGTTCACTATTTAATGAGAATCGTTCTATAATTAGAAATTTATTTGGACACTTGAAGATTTCACAGACTGTAGCTGCAGTGTCCTGTTTCAAACATTTTTCATTCATGAGGGGGTCAAGTTCTCTTCCCCACAAATGCGTCACTGCCAAGGGACATTTCTCCTTTAATTAAGTGTCCTATTCAAGATACTCACAAAACTTATTTCCACGCTTCCTTTCTTTTCCTGAACACAGGTCAACAATAAACAGCACATGAGGCACATGCTTCCGAAGTTTGGGATAAGCGTGGTTAATTATTGCCCCAATAAGTTTCCAATGATTACTGAAAACAAATTAATGGTAAATTCTGCTTTGGGAAGAATTGCAGAAGGTTTTCAAACTTTTTCTATCTAGAAAACTAGGAAAGAAAACTGCAAGAAACATGTGGCTCAAAACCCTTATCTGGGGAAACGTTTGAAACTGGGGTAGGAGAGAAGCTTTAGATAAGTCTATTTCAAGTGTTTTGTTTGTTTTCCTCTAGAACTTGTTTTTCATTTCAAACTCTTTCCATATGCCCTTACTGTCTCTTTCTCAATGCCCTAGAAATATCACTCTTATTGTAACTTACACATCCATGGTAAACCACATCTGACTCATTAACAGAAGGTTCCACCCTGCTAACTGGAGAGAAAAGCTTGAACCAAAATGTCAGTCTGGTTATAGGATCCATAATAAAGTAGGTAGAAGCCTTTTGATATATTCTTAAGATGTGTTAAGACATATACTAAGATAGGTATATCACTTTGTGTCACTGCCTATACTTAGCATGAATCAACACCTAGGTTTTCAAGAAAATCGAGATGGGAGGGGAGGGATAGGTGCAAAAGGCACATAGAAGAGAAGGGGAAAAAAGAATAAACAGAAGAAAATAGGGATGGAGGGAAGAAAATAGTGAGACTGTCTGAAGCACATGCTCAGTAGCCAGATCTCTCTGTGTTCATGTAGAGAAACCGTAGCACTTCACATCATTTCGAATAAATGTTAATAACTTACTTAGAACTCATCAGCAAAGGTACACTCCAAAGGTGAAATCAACATCTCATTAAGAGATGTCTCTGCAAGCTGTCCAGACTGTATTGAGTCATCTCTGTAGCACTGAGGGAAGCATGTCAGCCCATGAAACCTGATACCCTGATGATAGATATTCTTTGAAATAGAAGGAAGGATATTACAATGTCTCCTTGTGTGTGTGAGCAAGAGAATATTATATTGCTTTCTAGTAAAAGTAAACTGATACACTGAATACAATATGTTCATTTGAGTATAAATCAAAGTAGTAGTTCATGGGACTTGAAGACAAATACTGAAATGATATCAAAGCTACAGTAAGATTTCAAAACTATATATCATAAAAATCTAAACTTCTCATGCATCCATCCATTCATTCATTCATCCATTCATTCAAGAATAAGAATTTATACTTAGTACTCCATTTTAAATATTCAATATTAATAAATGAATGTGTAAGTACAATTTTATAATATCGACAGCAACAAACTAATTTAGAATTGTCTGATGTAGTGCAGTATTGACATTTTAGGCAAGGCTTATGAAGGTGACTACTATCTGCATATCAGAAACTTGCTTGTTTTCTGGATATTAGTGTCTACTAATATACTTGAATATACTATAAGCTATTCTTTTCCTCAGTATCTTCATAACTAAATAACTAAGGATTTGAGAGCAGGGATATGTGCCCTTAGTTTACATCTCTCATGGAGCCTAGGACAGTGTGGCGGGAAGAGGGGGCACTCCTCTGTGCTACATGTCATGGTAGTGATTCACAAGCACCTCTGAGCTCAGTGTCCCTTTTCAGTATCAGCCATGTGAGAAGGACAATAGCTTTTTAGTGAAAACTAGTGTTTCATTCCCATAGATTCCAATCCATGAGGGATTTTGTACATTGAGAAGATATGTGAATAATTTGTTATTTCTAAAATTAAAAAAAATAGTAGAATTAGAGAAAAAAAAAACATAACTCCTCTACTTTTCCTATTACCAACCCCATGGCATTGAGGGGTAGTTTAAATTCTTCCATGTTCAATTTATTTTCTTCAATGACTATTATTTACTCCAAGAGAAAGATCAGGTTTATGGATAGCATCATTTATTTATGACAGAATAAATCTTTTAAATCTGATAAAAATTACAAGGTTATAAAGTATATTAAGTTCCTCCAGCAGATGACTTAACATCTACACTTTCTGACATTTTCTCCAATAACATTTTATTTTAAATGTCAACCATACATAAATTCAATCTCGACACAGACACTGAGATGTTCAAAAGTTCTCAATTTTAGACAGAGGGAGGGAGGAAGGAAATGGAACAGGCCAGAGAGAGAAAGAGGAGAAGAGTTACTTTAAAAGTCTATATCTGAAAATGCCTCAAAATGTTCATCCCTTCTGTAAGAAATTTTTTTTAAAAATTCCAGCTTGAAATATGACTATAAATTATGCAGAGTATCATAAATTTTGAATTGCCCATTGTAATTGTAGCATGATGTTTGAGAACAATGTCATGGAGAAGAAACATCAAATGCTATGTCTTCCTTTGTTTGCAACATAATTATTTTATGTATTAATAGAGAACACCATATATATATATATATATATATATATATATATATATATATATATAATCAGAAATGAGATGATTCTTTTAATATTCAAATGAGCACTTTTATAAGTATTTGAAACCAAACAATACAGCCACTCAGTCTGAAAGAATTTCTGTCTAGTTTTGATATTCAAGACAAATAGAACAATTTTATATTGTTTTACTTACTATAAATAATCAATCGTGTGTTGGGGCATAAAATATCAAAAGGAACTACTTTAAGTTAATTCTTCAGTACTAGTTATATAAGATGAATAAGAACCTTTGTTTTTATAAATGTATATGGCATAAAAGCTACTAGAAATACCTTAAAAACTGGTAATATTATTTATTAATTTCAGAGATATCCAGATATTAGTGAGTATAGGTTTTCATATTGATGTTGGTATTGAATATATTTAGACAAACTGAACATGTGATCTCTATTCCTATTCTTTGTTTTCCCTGCTGGGGGCAATGTCCCTCCATTTCTATTTAAGAAATGATTACAATGTGTTCATATGTTAGAGCATAGATTGCTCTTTTAAAGAAACAGTTCAGTCCTAAAGTAAAACAGAAGCAAGATGTCAAACTCACATCCCATAAAACATTGTGAAAACTGTAAAATGTATAAAGTTTATAGTTTATTTCTGCAACATGCATAGTAAATTTTTCTTTGCAATGATGAAATAATGAATAGAAATGAATTCTCTTGTCCCACCTGCACAATAATTTTATATGGAAAGTGTTTATTACTATAATCCTCAGAGTCCCTTAAAACTAGCTATACATTCCTTCTAGTTATTGGTTATGTATAATGCAATAAATAATACAGGAGATAAAATATGTGAGACAAGAAATGAACACGAGTTAAAAAAAAGAAATATTATTCTAGTAAGAAAATTACCTTAATTTATTAGTTGCATTCTTATATTAAGTATGCAAAAATTATGATTTTACATTAGAAAAGCAATGAAATGAATTTAAAACTCATTTTTAAATGCTATGCTACTCAAAGTATACTGATGAGCATAATATAATTCCTACACTAACACATTTATGAAACATCAGGATAAAAGCGTTTTACATTGGCATACTGAAACAGTCTGGATCAGAAATTAGCAAACTACAGTGAAAGATACGATGAGTAACATGAAGAAATAAAAAATAAAAAAGCGTTGTAGGATTAGCGATGTGCTCGTTAGGCACATTTAAATAAAGAGTGCCAAGCGTCCAACCAGAGTCCTGTGTGAGTCTCTCCCTTTAATACTTAATCACTCATATAGTGAATGAGACTAGTTGCTTGACTCGGCTAATCCAGATTGTTTTGTTTTTATTTTTTAAACTAGATTATTCTGCACAAGAGAAGAATTTCTCTTGTAAAAATGAAGCTACTCAGTTACTGGGGAATAGTTCTGTGATTTTTCAATATCTGTAAGAATTTGTCAAACTCTCAAGAATGACAATGTCTTAATGAATCAACTTAAGTCTGTAGTTTACTGTAATCAACATATTGTGCTGAAGAAAAAAATGTAATTATAAAATACTTAGATTGTGCAATCACTCTTGTTATTTCAATACATCATCTTGTTTGAAAAGAAAATTCCATGTATTTTACTTTTCCTGTAGAGAAAATATTTAGGATTTTTGCAGAGAAGAGCAATTTGATATGTAAACAATAGTCAGATGAAGACAGAAATTGTTTTGTTTTCTACTCTATTTTAGTATATGTATAATATATTAGTCTATTATTCCTCTCAGTAATGAATCTATGTACTAAATCCAGGATTTTATTGTCTTAAACAGGGTAAAAAGCATCTTGCAAAATGCATTTAACTTGAAATTTCCAGCCAATCAGTAGTTAAACAAAGAAGAGAAATACAAACTACATCATCTTATGGTATCTCCTCTAAGCTAATTATAATTGTTTATTCCACATTTCTTATCAGATACTTTTGGCCATTAGTATTTATACTTTGTTATGTATAAAGAAATGTGAAATTTGAAGTCTAAACTTGTAGTTGTTCATTGTGAAACCATCCTTTCTTGTTAGTGGAGATTTCAAATAAGAATCAATTTTTAGAATTTCCTCAACAGACCATGGCTTGGGGGAAGACACACAGATCCCATGACTAGAAATGACTTATTTCATTATGTTACAGCTTCTGTTTTCTTGTACACAAAAGAGAATAATATCATGGGAAACCTGGCATGTCTTTGAAGGAAAAAACATAGCCATCTACTGGCTCAAAAGAACAGCTTAAAGAAGTTGGGGAAATATAACATTGGTGAAACTGGGAAGTAGCTAATTATTACAAAACAATAAATAGTTAAATTTTATGTAAGCTGTTGTATAAGTTACATTTTGCATTGCTGTGATATAATATCTGACAAAAACAAACAAATGAAGAAAAGAAAGAGGAGAATGGGAGGGAGGGAAAGAAGGAAGAAGGGGGAAGGAAAAAGTGAGGGAGAGAGGAAGGAAGAAGAGAGATGAAAAGGAGAGGTGATTTTATTAGTGGTTCAAATTTGAGGTTATAGTTTATCCTTCTGATAGATGGATAGTGGCAGGATTATGAGTTAGCTGGCTGCTATACCTACTCCAGTGGAGTTGGCATGACAAGTCCAAAAGCTTGGCTGCAGTCCTGAAGCAAAATGCTTTACGGAAAGTGGTCTCTTGGAGAGTCTCTGGCATCCCATAACACAGATGTCGTCCATATATGCCCTTGTGATAGTCGGTGAAGGATTTACTGTGCTTTCTTTCAGTACTGTTTTATTATCAGTGCCTCCGAGGAATGATTTGATAGATAGATAAATTAGATTGAACATTGCTTCCTGGCCTCCACCAGTGTCCCAATATCCTAGTCAATCACTGAGCCAACCTTGGGCTTTGAATTTCATAAGAATGTTAGCATGTGTAACATGCCTTCAGTGTTGAAAGAGAGATAGTGAAAGAAATCAGGCCTTGTAGTTTACTGGATAAGAGAAGAAATCTTAGGGAAAGTTCTAGAAAGTAAACTTGGAATTCTCATTACAGTCACATATGGCAGACTACATTACATATTAAAAGAAATTTGGTGGGCTCCTTTATTAAATGGAGGTTCCCTATGGATACTTAGAATAACAGCTGAGTCACTCCCACATACAGGAATTTACAATGGCCTAGGAAGAAGATAGATTATAAAATAGACTAGAATTGAAACTATGGCTAGGGCATGAAGCCATTCCTCCTGGAAGAATAAGCTTACCTTAGGTAGGGCTGATTTTTATCTCAGTTGTAAACACTGCCTGGTTCCTGTTAAATTTATGTAATACATTTCTCTGTTTTGTGTCATTATGAATAGGATGTCTGACTCCTTGCCCACCTGAGTATCAGAACTCTGATGCTCCCTGGGTTTGAGAGATCAACTGAATCCAGTCCATGGCAGCTGGCCACCTCAGATGAGAAGTCAAGGAGTAGAGAATATTGGCTGCTCCTCTTGTACTCCCTTCCTACACTGTGTTTCAGTCCATGACAGACCATGTAAAATCATGATCCATATTCAGGTTCTTCAGGAAATACTTCAGGAAATATTTTATTATTAAACACACCTAGACATGTGTTTCTATGGTGACTATAAATCCAGTCAAGTTGACCATGAATATCAATCATCAGAGCCTCCTTCATGGAAAGCAGGTCTAGAGAGAGTGTAAGTGGAAATATGATACTAAGACAGATGTTGTATTCTGTATTCATTCTTACCTCTTACCACTTGGTCTGAATCTCTTTTATTTGCAAAACACGAATATAGCTAAAAGGGTCATCACTTTAACAAACAAATTTTCAGTTTGTCATGATGTACATAGTATCTGTAGTAAATGTAAAACTCAGTTAAATATATTAGACAAGTTTATTCCATGCTCAACAAAATTGAGAACTAGATGTTATGTTTTCTATTTGTTTTTAAATGAGGTCAAAGAGAAGAGTGAGTGAAGTCTGCCCTATGGGTGGAAGGTATTAAACTTGCAAGTTGTTGTCTTCCTTCCCAAGTTAATGCTTTTTTTTTTTTTTGTAGAAAATGATTGTCCATCCCTTAAGTTCACATTTGGATAGCAATAAACATGTTTATTCCTATTTGGGGGAACCTGTATTTAGTTGCCAGGACCCACATAGCAGAAGAACAAAGGGATTTGATGCCTTCCTCTGATATCCATGGACATCAGGCACATATAGTACACAAACAAGTAGAATCCATTTACACAAATTTAAAGCACATAAGCTATCAAAAATAATGAAGAGAACATCAAATTCTTTTTCCCCTTTTATTAAAATAGGTTTTTTCATGCAATATATATTTCTTAGAGTTTCACCTCCCTCTACTCTTCCAAGTTTACCCCTCCTTCCCTTCCTATCCTATTCACTCCTTTTCTGCCTCTTATAAAAAAGGAATAGCTTAAAAACAACCAAGGATAATAAGATAAAATGCAATAATATAAAACAAAACACACCACATGAAAGTTGGACTAGGAAAACCAACATAAGGAAAAGAAACCCAATAAAAATCACAGGAATTAGAGACTTGCTCACATTATATATATATATATATATATATATATATATATATATATATATATATGATACACACACATACATGTAAGTATATATGTATATATACACACATATACATATATATGTATATATACACACATATACATATATATGTATATATACACAATATATATGTACACACACACGCGCACGTGCGCACACACACACACACACACACAGGACCTAGTAAAGACCTCTGTTGGTCCTGTGCATGCTACCTAAGTCTCTTGTGAGTTCATATGAGTTTTGCTCAGTTGATTTAGGAGTGCTGGCTCCTGGTGTCCTCCATTCCCTCTAGCTGAGCTCCTGGCATCCTCCATTCCTTCTGGATCTTAACCTTCTTTCTGCCTCCTCTACCATGAATGCCATCAGAGTCCTGTCTACAATCCCCTTTTGAAGGTTGTGGAGGCTTACATGGTGCTCATTTCTCCTGGTTGGAGAACTGTGGTCAGTGTTCTCAAATTTCAATGACTAGAAGAAGTAGCCTTAGCCAATGATGGAAACATAGTTATTAAATACATGTTTTAGTGGCTTGGGCTTTTGTAGGAATAAATCTTGAAATATTTCTCTCATGTCTTCTAGAAATCACTGTGCATATAAAACCATGGTTGTACACTCAGTCAACCTGAGAGATAACAAAAACCTATAAATTTGAGAAATCAAAGATCATCTCTGAAATGAAGTTGCCATCAAAGTTTTATCCTTGTGTGTTTTTGATTGAAAAACAAAACCAAGCCAGGGCATAGTAACATTGACCTATAATTCCCCCAATATAGAGGCAGAAGAAGCATCCAGTACTCTAGGCCAACCTGGGCTATATAACACTGTAAAAAGTTCAAGGCTATCCTATGATACATAAAGTGATTGTTTCAAAAACATTAAGAGGTGAGATGAAGCTCCATGGTATAATACTTATGAAGAAAACCCAGGGTTTATACTTTCTTTTTCTTTGGGTAGAGGTGCTGAGATCAAAACTAGTACTTTGCACATGCTAATAAAGTATTCCACCACCATGCTATAGCCCATGCCCTCCAAAGTCTCTTTTATTATGATGTCGTTAGTATTCACAAAAGATGAGATTGCTCTATATTAAAATATTGACTTAAAATATCATTTGTATATTATTTTTTGTTTTTGTTTTTTGTTTTATTTTGGACAGTTATTAACAAACTCTCTTATGTCCCAAAAATGTGACTTACCTCACTTGAAGTCTATAGTCTCACTTTCCAGACATTTATTACCATTCTTATAAATTAGATCACTACATGGCTTTCCAATTGCATTGGTCCTTCAAAGACTGATATAAGAAAACTATTGACTCTACTGATCTTGGAGAAAAACTACTTTGTATGACTATAAATAGATGAAAAATCCAAACTCTGTAATACTACATCTCAGGTGTATGGCTTCAGCTGCCTGAAGGGTATTTTTAGAATAAATCTACAAATTGCAATTGCCTTATCAGGTCAATATCAACAATGTTTTGGTGAGTAATATTCTCAATTTTACAAATTATTTGTATAGTGGTATTAATGTTGAAACAATAGAATATTCTTTAAACTCACTAACACATTAAGTTCTTTTTTTCATTTGGAGATAGCCTGTATTTTTTTCCTTTGTTTCCTTTGTTCATTCAAGAAAATAATGCAGGTTACTAATTACTTTGGTCTTATTTTAATTGAGAAAGACAGTTAGCCCAGCAGATATTTTACTTAATACTTTTATAAACTAAACTTAATATACATGTGGAATTTTATATTTGTTAGCTGTTAAATTTTATAACAAATATATATGAAACTTGAGAATGCATATTTTTTAGGTAAAATTCTGAAATCTCAATGAGATAGTTGCTCTAAAATTATAAAAGATCCTGCAAATGGGAGTAAAACTGTTAAAAGGAGGATATTATTATGCCTTAGTCATTTTTTAAAGAAATAGCAGGGACTTGCTACTATTTAATGCATCAGATTTCTGAATGATCCAATTCTGTGTTAAGTTTTCATAATAAAAGCTGTCTTACATCAGTTGCTATGAGACATGACCAAAATTTTTGAAAAGTATTGCTCAAATACTATATGCCTATTTTCTGCTTTGAGAAATATTTTCCCATGACTTGTGCTTTAGTTTTCATTACTATTCCTTCGATAAATCACCAGGGCTAAAGCAATTTTGAGAGAATAAAACTTGTCTAGCTTACCTGCTCTTCATAGAAGGAATTTAGGACAGAAACTCGGTCAGAGCATGAACCTGGAGGCAGGGGCTGCAGCAGAAGCCATGGATGGATGCTGCTTACTGACTTGCTCCTCATGGCTTCATAACCTTGCTTTCTTCTAAAACCTAGGACCACCTACACAGGGATGGCACCACCCACAATGAGCTCAGTCATCCCTCAAAAATCATTAATAGAGAAAATGCTCTACAGCTGGATCTTATGAAGGCATTTTTAAAATTGAGGTTTCTTCCTTTCAGAAAACTCTTACTTGTGTCAAGTTGACATAAAACTAGCCAGCACAATTATCATGTCTTTGTAATTTTAAATACTTTTCCAGTTTATGTTAAATTATATGCTCAATAATTGAGATAACCACAGATTCTAAGATAAGAATCTGAACAAAATATCTATTCCCTTTCCTCCACCAAAAGATTCATGAATCTATTAAAATAAATATTTATATTTTTGACAATCTAAGAGCTTATTCAACATATGTCAAGGCAGAAATTTCATAATATATACAAATTAACAGCTATTAGTCTTCAAGTCTTCAAAATGGCACTTGCTTAACCTAAACTCACTAAAATCAAAACAAAATCTTTACTTTCCAATGGGTAATTCTTAAAAAATCATGTTTTCTAAGTTAGAAAAGTCTAACCCAGGAAATAAACATGGTTTCATGTATGAATTTCAAGTAGCCTTCAATACTCTCATTTAATCTGCTTTATTGCTAAAATTTCAACACCATGAAAAATTTGAGGTGTCAATCTAGACAGAGTTTTCAAAGGTAAATATAAATGGCTAAGAACTTTAAAAAGGTTCAGTGTCATTAGCCATCAAGGGTATGCAAATTAAAACTACTTTGAGATTATTATCTTACTCAAGTCAGAATTAGTATGATCAATTGAAAAATGACCACAAAATGTTGCAGATGTGGAAGTGGAAAAAGAGGAAATTTTATCCATATTTTGTGGGAGTAAAAACTAGTGTACCCACTACAGAAAACTGTGTGGACTTCCTTAAAAAGCTAGATCTAGAGCTACTACATGATCCACTCAGGGCATATACCCCAGACGACTCTATAATGTTAAAAGAGTTCTATTTTTTCATTCATGTAAACATTACAATTTTTGCCTGGAAATTATCATTCCAGAGGAGCTCACCCTGAAAAAAAAAACTGAATATTTTCTCTTATACTTAATACTATTTGTGATAATATATACATGCGTGTATGTGTATAAATTTGAATAAAAGACTAAAAATGGACAAGAACCATTGAATAGAGGAGGGATGTGAAGGCAGAGTAGACATGAGAGTATAAAGAATAGTAAATATCATTAAAGTACACTGGAAAAGCCACATGGAAACCAACTACTGTAGGAGCTTTCAAGAATATATATCTATATCTAACCTATATCTAATCTATAAAAATATATGTATATATATACATATGTATATATTTATATATGTATATGTGTGTATGTGTTTTAAAGGGGGATTAAAGGTAAAATCAATACAATATCCCATAAGATAGAAACAATATCTCTTCAAAGTTTATAAGCTATCATATAAAATGTCTAGTACCTGGTATGAGTTACCTCTTCTTGATTTATGAAACAGTAGAATCCTATAATTTTATCCATAAATGTATAGCCTATTGACCCTGATCTTAGGTTTCCATACAGAACTTGATGGTAAAGCCTTATTGTTGAGGGAACCACATACTTTGTTTATACAAGTTGGAGAATTCAAGAAAGTACTGACCTGGACTTTCATCTTTACTGACTAACTTTCATGGTGCTAAATTGTTCCCTGTATACTGCTGGAGGAAAAAAAAATTAATCAACACTCTTACCCAGATATAAACCCTGGGAGTTGCAGAAATGACTGTCTTGACAAAATGTGACAGCTGGTGCAATAGTGACATGGATGTTAGGGAAGTAACCTGCCAGTTTTGTTGTTGTTGACATTGCTGGATTTAAAGTGTTACCAACAAGATGGAACCCATGCTTGATACATTAACTGGGCCAAAAAACCAGCACCTGGCTAGTTTATTGCTGCTAGAGGAGACCCTATAACCATTATTGTACACAATAATAAGGGCTTATGGGGAAATTAATTACACTGTCTATATTTTCAGTCTTGTTTCTTTGTTTTTTTATGATTTACTATTCTATAATTGGCCTCAGTAGGTGTCATTAAGTCATTGCTGATTGTGATGACTCAAGCTGGATATAATCTGAAAGCTTCTTCCTTGCAGGAGAGCTTCTGAAGACCCAGCTATAGTACTCTTGGGAATATATCCAAAAGATGCCCCACCATGACACAGGGTCAAGTGTTCCACTATGTTCTTAGCGGTCTCATTTGTGATAACCAGAAGCTGGAAGTGACCCAGATGTCCCACAACAGAAGAATAGATACAGACATTGTGGTTCATTTACACAATGAAATACTACTCAGCTATTAAGAATGAGGACATCCTAAGTTTTTCAGGCACATAGATGGAATGAGAAAATATCATCCTGAGAGAGGTAACTCAGACCCAAAAGGACATGTATGGTATGTACTCACTCATAAGTAGATTTTAGCCAAAAACAAAAACAAAAACAAAGTACAGAATATACAAGATACTGTCCACAGAACTCAAAAAGTTCAACAAGCTGAAGTGCCCAAGTGAGGATATCTCAGTCCAGCTTTGGAGGGGTGGGAAGAAAAAAGCAATCACAAGTAGGGAGAGAGGGAGGGACCTGGGAGGAAATGTGGACTGGTGGGGAGGATGAGGGGAAGAGGGGACCTGATCTGGTGTTGGGTGAGGGAAAAGGACTGAAGCCTTGAGGGCCAGGAGAAAGACTGGAAAGAGACAACGTCAGGAGGTAGGAGGTTGGGGGGACCCTCCAGAATGCAACAGAGACTTGGGAGGTGAGAGACTCTCAGGACTCAAAGGGAGCGCTACCTTAGATGAAATGCCTGACAGTAGGGAGAGGGAACTTATAGTGCCCACCTCCAGCAGGAACAAGGCATCAAATGAGGGAGAGGGATCATCCCTCAGTCATAACTGAGACCCATAATTGTTCCTGTCTGAAAGAATTACAGGGATGGAAATGGAGAGGAGCCTGAGGAAAAGAAGATCCAGATACAGGCCCAAATTGGGATCTACCTCAAGGGGAAATTCCAAGGCCTGGCACTATTGCTGAGGCTATGGAGCGCTCACAAAAAGGGACCTGGCATGACCACACTCCAGAAGATTGAACAAGCAGCTAAAAGAGGCAGATGTAGATATTTGCACCCAACCAATGGACCAGCTGACCCCAGTTGTTGAATTAGGGGAAAGGCTGAAAGAATCTGAGCTGAAGGGTGACCCTGCAGGAGGACCAGCAGTCTCAATTAATCTAGATCCCTGAGATCTCTCAAACACTGGACCACCAAATAGGCAGCATATGCCAGCTGATATGAGGCCCCTGACACACATACAGCAAAGCACTGTCAAGTCTGTGGTCATTCAGAGATGATGTGCCTAACCCTCAAGGAACTGGAGGCCCCAGGAAGTTTAGAGGTCAGGTGGGGTGAAGGGTGGGAATATCCATGTGGAGACAGGGGTTTGGGGAGGAGGTATGGGATGTAGAACAGTCTTAGGGTATATGGGCAGTAAGGAATAAAATATGGAGATATATATATATATATATATATATATATATATATATATATATCAAACTGCCAATGAAGCAAATAAATTAAACAGTCCTACTCAGCTGCAACATGGCAGTGACCAACATGGTGAAAAATGCACAAAATTATAGTAAGTGGCACTGAAGCCTTGGTAGCAACCAAAGCTGTCACATAGGACTTGAAGCTCAATCAACAGGAGGAAACCTAATGCTAGAACCTGGTTGAATCCAGTGTTACTGAGGTTATGGACATTAGAAAATAACCTACTACTGCCACTTCCCTAGACCAGCATAATTTCTTATTATAGTCTAAGTTTTATCTTATAACCACAAATAAACATAATTACTACAACTTATCAAAGAATACTATCTTTACTGTAAACAGAAACCATCATAGCAAACTACAACTGTACTCACTGTGGCAATTGTACACAATCAATAGGCATACATAGCACCTCCTTTCTACATCTATGGGTCAGGTTACAGCACAGAAGATGGGGTAGAAAGATTAAAAGAGCCAGAATATTAGGAAGTCACCTGTCAGTCTTTCCTAAATATAGCTGTATAAATAGGACCCGAACAATAACAATATCAATGGACCTTTTAATATGAAAGGGAAAGTTTTGTGCTGTTCCATCCTTAGAGAGAAAATTACAGGCAACTAGTGACTATTGGAGAAAGGAGAATTAGCCCTCCTTGGGGATAGAACTCCTTACTGGTTGTCCACTGCAGAATAGTCAGACCTGAAAACATGGAGATATCAATATGGACATATCAGATTGTATTTACATATATTTGTGTACATCGCTCCCCCCCCCACACACACACATACACACATACCAAACATAATTAAGGGATGTTATCAGATTGATTTGAAGCTGACCATGGGAAGGTTGAATGGTAAGGTAAATTGGAAGGGCTGTAAGAAGGAAAGGAGGGTAAGTAATTTAATTCTCTCTTAATTAAAAACATTTAAAATGTTTTACCACTTTTGAAAATAGAAAAGAATTGCTTGTTGGGGCTGGACACTTAGCTCAGTGGTTAAGAGCACAGGCTGCTCTTCCAAAGGTCTCAAAATTTTTCCCCAGTGCCTATATGATGTGTCTAATGTCAGTTCCAGTGGATTCTATTCATCCTTTTGAACCCATGTGGTGTACAGACATCCATGCAGGCAAAACACTCCCACACATAAAACAAAGATAAAATTAACAAAACAAATAAATGAAAACTTTTGTGAAGGAAGAGTGAATCATAATGGAAGACAACCTGCAAGATACCCTATATAGTAGAGATGTTTCATTAAATATTATCCAGTATGATACACACAAGTCACTTTTGAAAGGGCAAAACCAAATGATGGATTGGATTATCCTTTGTCTATTTGTAAGTGTCTGTAGACACTGTAATCTCTTTTTCATAACCCCAGTATTCTTCATATACTTAAGTATTGCAAGAAAGGGGGTAGTTAGATTGTTGCTTTTGGAATAAAGACATCATTCGTTTAAATTTATGAGTATTTGCCTTGCATAAACTTGGTAGAAGAAAAAAAAAAGAAAGGTCTGAAAAAGGAGACTCAATCCAGGGAGCAGGGAAACAATCAGGGAAAGAAACAAGGGGATTGATTGATATCTGGTGATACTCTTTGGGATGTGCAGTAATCATCTGAATGTGTAGTTCAGTACAACTGGAAAAATACTTTCAAGAAACCATTGCAGGTTTCTAACTACTGGGTATGATAGATATAGATATAGTTTTAGACATGAGTCATAATATAAGCATCTTGCTGACTCTTATATGTAAGTAATTCTTATAAGCAAGTAAACTTCAAACTCACTTTCTTCCCCAGATTATCCTCTGCAGCTTTTCAATAGTGCAGGACCAAGCTTAGAAATAAACATTTTTGTGTGGGTGTATGCATCAGACTATGGGTTCATGCATACAAAGAGGTAAATCAAGAACTTTATTGTGACAAAGCTGATAATTGTAAGTCTCACAGTGTCCTATGGAAGCACAAGTGAGGTCGGAAGTTAACAAATAAAAAAAAAGAAAAAGGAAAAAAAAGAAATCTATCCTGCTGAAAAGATAAACTTAGAAGAACCACCTTCAATACAAAAAAAAAAAAAAAAAATAGGAACTTAGTTCTGAGCCATGCCTTACAATAACACTCAGGAGGCAGCAATCAATACCATCAGATCCGACAAAGTTATCATTCTTTTCTAATTTTTATGTGGGCCTTTCTGTAATTCACTCATAATAATTTTTGAAACAACTCTCATGTGTTTTGCTCTTGGTCCTCAAACTTACTTTATGCCAAGTTAACCCTTTTAAACTTTCTTTTTAAGTTTTGAAAGATACATACATGGATAAATGTGGAGTCCTATTGGCCATGCAGGGATGAAATGGCATGGTTCTTGTCCCTGGAACATAACCAGCAGGGTGTGAGTCTCCACAAGTGTTGACGGTTGCTGTGGATGTAAAGTTTTGTACACACACACACAAAAACACACACACACACACACACACACACACACACACACACACACACACACACATTCTTCTTCAGGAAATATTCATACTCCCTGCAAAGGTCAATGACTCCATGAGAATCAGAGAATCAGAGATAGTATGAGTGCTTGAGGCAAGGGTATGCTTACATCTCAGCAAAATGGTAAATGATGAGGCCTTCAGGACAGCCCTCTAGGCTGTGAAAGGTTTACCTATCGTAAGTCTAAGTCACTGTGCTTCTGTAGATGACATGCCTGAGTTGTTCTGGGGCTAGAAGCTGCAGAAGATGCATTTTGCATCTCATAGCAAAACAAAGGGGAGTTAGCCATTTGTTCTATCGCTGAAGGACCTGCTCTGCTAGCTCTAAGTTGAAGTATGGGGAAAAAGGGGGGAGAGAGGCCTGTCTCTGCTCTTTGTTCTCAGTACTTGTACTTCTTTCAGAGTGCATGATCACATGGTACAAAGTTCACTACAAGTTTGCACATAAATTCTGGTCATAAATTGAATAAGACATTTACAACAGAGAATGTTTACATTCATATCCACTAAGAGTAATTATCTGGCTAAGCATTCATCATTGGTTACTAGCTCTACAGGTTTATGGAAAGTTAAAGACTGTAACTAAGTTATCCTTGAATTTTTATATAGATAAACCCAGTCAATAGTTTATCTTCTCTTCTCATACCTATAGTAAATCCTTAGTTCCCCTTTTATGACCTTTGGTTAATGGTTTTACAACATCTAGAAATGTGCCTTCGGGTTTTAGATGCCTGTTTGCTATCTTAAAAGCCATTAATTGATGATACTTGAAGAGTACCAAAGTTCTCATCACAGTTTTGATATTAAAAAAGATTTAATAGTAGTCCTTACATAAATGAGGCTCAAGTATCTTTTTTCTGGGTTGCCATTTTGAAGTGGTGGTGACCACTGCATGCTGGTTGTTTCTGCAGAATAAATGTTCTTTGTTCTTGCATACTACTTGAGTCTGCATTCTTTCTTCAGTAATTCTCACACCCTAACACAAGTATACAAAAATATAAGGATAAAATATAAATTATATGAGGGGCTTCTTGTACCTACAAAAGCAGAGACAGCTGCACTGTGAGCCAGTTTGTCAGAAAGATACAAATATAGGCATACTCTGGAGTATACGGTCATCCAGGGACAAAGCTAATTTAGATCCAGGTGTGGCCAGCATGGTAATCTCAGGATGAGATTCCACCCAGCTAAATTTATTGTATTACAAAGACTCGCCTCCCAAACCTCTGAATTCATTTTCATTGTTAAAAAAGTATACTTGTCTTTTGAGAATCAAGGTGCTAAGTCATCAAAAGCTGCTTTGTGGGATGGTTGGGAAGGAACCTGGAATAGCTAAATGGATTGTTTTGTCAATAAAAGACCAGGCTTTTCATCTTCATGAGATGAGCTAGCAGCAAAGGATAGTGTTTCTTTTTTAGAATTTTTCCTAGGGAAAACTGAGCTATCTATAAATATCTAGATTATATATATACATATATATATATATATATATATATGTATATATATATGTATATATATATACATATATATATATATATATACACACACACACATATATATATATAATTCTAAAAGGAGCCATCATCAAAGAATCCCTAAATATTAATAATCCAATTGTAGAAACATTAATAACTATAATAGCACTACTAAATTTATTCTTCTATACATGCTTCATTTATTCCACTTCACTTACCATTTTTGCAACCAAATTCCTCGACTTATCATTTCTATTTCTTTATCTTTTATGTGCCTTAAATACTTTGTTTGTTTGTTTGTTTATGTTAATGGAAACAGTCTCTCACTAGTCTGGAATTTACCAAAGAGGCTTGGCTAGATTGCCACCAAGCTCTGCCTATCTCTGTCTCCCAATGCTGGGATTACCAAGTCTGTTTTTTCTTGTGTAGTTCCTAGACTGAGAACAAAGTTCCTCTTTTTGGAAAGTCAACCCGTTGATCATTGAGTTATCACTCCAGACTCAAGAAAATTCAATTACTCTTACTGTTGATATTGTACCAGTGAAATGTTATTGTTTTATCCTTTCCCCCACTTACACCTGCCTTCGGATCTCATACTATCTATTTGCTATAACGGATTTTTATGTTATCTAGATTTTCTCATTCCACCCTTCAGCCCATTGCTTATGAGCATGAGCATTCCTTGTAGGAATGCCTAAAATCAATTCATTAATCCTTTATGAATGCTTGTCAGGTTTCTTCAAGCTAGATTTTCTTTTTTTTTTAATGTATATTAATTGCACAGGTAAAGAGTTTCCTAACAACATTTCTACAAATGTGTGTAATATACTTTGCTCATATAAGTTCATTCCTTAGCCTTTCTTTTTGTCCTACTTTTCTTCATCTAGCATCACTTTTAGTCTCATAAACTTTTTGCCCCAAATTCCACATATGAGGAAATTCATGGGATGGATTACCATTATGATCTACATGTGTTTGTATGTGTGTGTGTGTGTCTATTCCTTGATACTGACTTTTCTATTTCCTGATCATAATGTGTAATTTTTATCGGTAAACTCATTTTTCTTTAATATTCATGGGAATGTTTATCATACTTTAAATTACTATTTTCTTCTGTGTTTTAACATCTCTAGATTCATCTTCCCTTGTTATACCTCCTTCCTTTCTGTCTGCATCATACATTGCCAGTTTCTTTAATGTCTTGGACATTATTGTGCATTTATTGTGGGTTTTCAGAAGTTTAAATACTATGTGTGTATCTCTTAGGTTGGGTCTTACCTATCCAATACCTCTCAAACTTATTTCCACTTTAAAATCACCCAGCAGATATCACATCAAGGTCCAAGTTATATTTTGAACTTTTTTAGTCAACATATCTTGAGAACATGAAATGGCACTACAGTTACAAAAATGTCCTCAATGCCAATCACTTTGGTTGGACATAAATATAAAAGTATGGTTTCCTCTGGGGTTTGCTTTTCCCTTTTCCTTTTTTTTTTTTAATCTTGTCCTCTGTCCTTGTAGCATGTTTTTATTAGATAGTTATTCTTATTAAACTCTTCAAGAACCTAAAGTCACCTGAATGTTTATGTCTCTTCTTTTGAAATTTTAGAAGAGTTAACTCATCCCTTATTTTGCATATTTTATTACTTTTGTTTTTATTTCTTTCAACCATGCTTACTTTTGTGAACCATTTATGCCATGCCATTTTTCAGTTGCTAATAAAAATACCTTTAATTCAGGCTTTATATTTAACGTAGAAAATAGTCCATATATTTTTAAATGAGTTGTAATTTTAGAGAATTGTTTTCTTGCTGTACTTTTTGATTAAGTCTTGAATGGTTAGTATTTTCTATCCTTTTTGCTTCCTATGGGACTATACTTCTGTTAGAGAAGTTCTGAGTATATCAAGTGTAGTCTGTACTGATACATACTTGTAATCTTCCCCATCTTGCAGATATTATCAGTAGCTTCTTAGAAATTTTATATTCTCTAGCATGCCCTACTGTGGGCAATTCCAGCTTATTTTCTTCCCCTTCCATATGAATACCCTAAGGCAGTGGTTCTCAACCTTCCTAACTCTGATTTTCTTTAATACAGTTCTTCATGTTGTACTGCCCTCAACCATGAAGTTACTTTTGTTGCTACTTCATGACTGCAATTTTGCTACTGTTCTGAACCATAATATAAATATTTTTGGAGATAGAGGTTTGCCAAAGGGGTTGCAACTCACATGTTGAGAAACATTGCTAACATGACACAATTTCTTCAAGAATATTGGTAGTTTTTCCATACATGCTGAAATCCCTGAGATACAACTACATATTTTGTTTTAGTTCCCTAATAATACATTCTCATTTCTTAGTCTGATTAGGAATGGAGAGTTTTAGTATGATTTGCATTTCAATCCTAGAATTTTATGAACACAGTTATGTTGTTTTATTCTTCATCTTTTAATCATGTGGAACTACTTGGGGATCAGGTTGTTGGGGGGTCATGACAGTACATGGAAACGAATGTTTTCTGCTAACTCATTCACCAGCCCTTTCTTCTGTGATTGATTTCACTTATCTTTTTGTTTAAATAGTAAAATGTCCTTTATTGTACAAGGTTCATTGCAAATCTCTTCGAATAAAACTGTTTTCAAAAATGCTCCATTTTAATCAGATGCTATTTAATTGGGCAAACAATGACTTTGAAAGGTCACCACTATTGTGTTGTGCTTCTTCAGGCAGGAGTGCCTATTTAGCATCTTTTCTAATGACGGTTCTCACATCTCTTTTATTTTATTTTATTTTTTATTAAAACATTTGTTAAGATTTATTTATTTATTATATGTAAGTACACTGTAGCTGTCTTCAGACACTCCAGAAGAGGACACCAGATCCCATTACGGGTGTGGTTTTCACATCTTAGTGTTCATGTGAATCATGTGAACTTCTTACTAGGAATTCTAAATCCTTCAGATCTGAGTGGTCTGCAGCATAGTTTACTATATTAAACTTGAATAGCATATATATGAATATATATGTGTGTGTGTGTGTGTATACACACACACACACACACACACACATATAGTAAAAGGTACATAAAGATATAAAATCTGCCACCAGATATACTTCAGGTCCTTCATACCTATACAGATATATACACACATGCATACACAAACACACAGACACACACACACACCTGAAATCATGCACAAATGCACACACACAAAATTACACTACTCTGAAAATAGACAAACAGTACAGAGAAAAGAGTACCATTACTTGTGCTTCAGAAAGCTGGTCGCTCATGAAATAAAGACCATTGTCTTAGTCATGAGCAATAGTACAATTTTTGTAGAAAAGCAAGGCTAATGAAGAAAAATTGCATGTAGAATGTATGTTTCATCATTATCTATAAAAGTAATGAAAACCCATTTTACAAAAACATAACTAGATGGTTTAAGTGTTATCAAATCCTAATTTCAGTGGCTTTTCTAATATAGTCAGAAAGTACAGTTTTGGTTTGAAATTTGGTTTGGTTTGGTGCAGCCTATAAAAGTAAACACATAGCAGAATTCTTGCCTTGATAAGACAGTGTGTTTAAAATGTGAGTTACATTATACAGACTGAATTAGGTTTTAATGTATTTAGGAGGGAGGGAGAGAGAGAGAGAGAACAAATAAAACAGGAGATCTTAAATTTGAAAAAGATCAAGGGGGTATTCATGAGACTGGAGCGAGCAAAAGTACTAGAAAAATGATATAGTTATATCTAAAAAATAAAGTAAAAATTAAGTATACTTATGAAACGTATACATACTTAAATCAAAGTGCATTGTTATGTGTGTGCATTGCAGCAGTCCTTCCTTATGTATATTTTGTTATGACAAAATAGTCATATAAATAAAAGCATGTCAATGGACATAGCCAGCAGTGTCACGCTAACAATGCAGCTGGAAGTTTTTATTTTTATCCCTTCCTATGTATTTTGTTTAGCATGATTTGCATTTCACTTCTTCTCTAATGACATATTCATAAACTGATTGTTCCATTCACATGGCCGGTTAGTAGTGAGAAGCAATTAGGAGCCTGTCTGTTCTTTCTGGGTTTGGTTCTAGAAACTATCAGGATTACAGAAATCTCTAGTGTATGTGTGAAACTTGTCAGAGCAGAGAGAGGCATTGTGACCTTACTATAAAACTTCTAACCTCAGATAGCTAGTGAGGACGACTTACAGATGGCGTTATTTTCTCTTCTGTACCTTATTTTTTGGTTATGTCCCATTTTACTGTATGTACCCAAAACAAATGCTTCCTATTTTTTCTTATGATAAATCTATGCCATTGACAATTAAGAGATTCAACATGTTGAGGGGTACTTGAAACTCTAAATGGCAAATTGATGAAAATATTTATTCACCTGGTAAAATTATTAGAAAAATTTGAGTATTATCACCTTCAGAACATGAATTAAACAAATTTTCTTTTTTAAAAAAATTGTGTTCATGTCCAAATGAGTTCTAAAACAAGATTCATATAAACATTCTCACCCTATCCCAACCCCCCACCAACAGGATTTGAGCAGGAGTCCAGTCATCTTGTATTTCCTAGGGAAGCCAACTTCATCGCTTATTGGTTCTCCCTAATTTTAGAATAACTGAATCTATATGGATTCTATAGGATGAAGGAACCAACACACACTAGGAAAGTGCAGCATAATATAAATTCACAAATACGGCTCTATAAGCATGGAAAAATCAATGCTGAGGCAGTAGACCAAGTTCTCCTCAGAGAATTTTATTTCACTGCTCATTGGAGTTAAATTAATCTCCTCATGTTTGTTAATCTGGCAGTTCTTCTGCCTTAATAAGCCTTTTGCTGTTAATCATAAACACTTACTATTAAGCATCTATAAGGCATCCCTGCCTACTTTGGCAGATAATAGATACTAGTTATCAAATTACAACCAAACGTTGAGGAGGTGTGTTTCCTCATAGTATTTCTGTACATATTCATGTAAAATATATAAAATTTAAAGATTTATATTTATTTGTTCAAATACATAATTTGATTATTTTTTATTGAACCAGCTTCATAGGTAACTCTTCAGCATATCATCGCTAAGTATTCTCTCATGTCAATATGAAAACTAATATATGTGTGGACTATTGTTTTCTGAGGGGCTATTGCCATTCTCCACCACAGAGGACATTTATCACAGGCTTCAAAGTACGGCACTGATGATGACATTAATTCTTCCCAAAGGATATTGCTCTAATTTTACACCGGAAAAAGTTCTATGAAACTGGGTTGTGTAGTTTCAGTTCTGTTTTAGTGATTAAAAGCTATAATTGGGGGGAAAAAGCAATGGAGGTATAAGGCTTATTCTTTCCTTTTAAAGATTTATTTATTTATGAATATGAGTACACTATAGCTGTCCTCAGACACACCAGAAGAGGGCATCAGATCTCATTACAGGTGGTTGTAAGCCATCACGTGATTGCTGGGAATTGAACTCAGGACCTTTGGAAAAACAGTCAGTACTCTTAACCACTGAGCCATCTCTCTGCCCCATAAGGGTTATTCTTTTTTTTTTTTTAAGGCTTATTCTTAACTCACACTTTTAGGTAACCATTAATGCTGGGCAGCTAGTTACTTCACAAGAATAGAGGAAAATAAATGGCGGTTAGTAGCTTGTACTCAGTTCCTCCTTTTACAAGTATATAGTCCAGGACACACACCTAGGGAATGTTGTTACCTACAGTGATCAGACCCCACCCGAATGAATGTAATCAAGGCATGCCTATATGATATAAACGGTTCCTCATTAGATCTCTCTCTGGATGATATATTGTTGTGACAAGTTAAAATGACAATCACAGGGTTAATTTTATACAATATTTTTAAAGTGTGGAATGTATTTAAAAAAGTAAAGTGAGGTTAGAAACAGTTCTGAGTGTCCATATTTTTCTTCATATTGACCTCAAAAATATATACTTTCTCAAGGAAAATGGTGAAGATAAAGTAGCTTGGATGTTTAGTGAAGTTAAGAAAAGTTTGCTTGCAACCTTGGAAGAGAACCTCAAGTTCTGCCCTCGATTGGACTTTGCAACTTGCTTTCAATGCTCACAGGAATAGAGACTGGGCACCTGTTTCTCTTCCCATGGCATACTTATTATGAAGCAAGGCCTCGGGTTATGTTTATCTTCCATGGAGAAATGCTTGTAAGCCACATGGATGAGTGCTTTTTGTTCTTGGTTTTCGCTATTGAGGAGCTATTATTGCAACATAGCCAAAGGAGCAGCCTCTGGGAAGTAACTCAGGGCTAAGTGTCATCGTCTCCCTTTTAAGTTAATAAAACTCACGCTTCATGGAGCATCCTCCAGGATGTCTCCAGGGTCCTTGTTGCCACAGAGTCTCTGTGCCAGTGTTGTCTATGGCCTTTATTTGCAGTAAACTTAATGGTACAACTTAGTTTAGAATTATGCTTTTCCTTCACATTTTATACAACAGGAGTTTTTGTTATGATTCTTGCTTAGAAAAAGGTAAATCAAGAAATGTTGTTTTCCTTTTTTATGGTCTTATATACAAACTTTGATGATGATCTTAAGAAAAATATAGCCCAAATCTGTTTGTCTACTTCTCCTAAAATTTTGGTTGCTTTCTACAAGTAAAACAAACTGATATAAATAAATGTACAGCTTTTAGGATCAACACTTTCATAATATTTATCAAGTCCTGACTGCCTGAAAGAGAATGGTGTTATCAATATAATACATTCTTTTTTACCCTCTCACCCAACTTATTAATATAATGCATTCTTACTCAATAATATTTCATTATGGTCTTTAGTCTATAACCAAATCAAGAAAAAATATTAAAAATATATTACAAAACATATGGGGCAAGTTCTTCACAGATGATGCATTTGATTAAATGATATATTCACCAATCATCTAGGAATACTTATTGTAGTCTGAATAGTTGACACTGAAGATTATATCATAGACCATGATGGTGAAGATGATAATGCACATAAAGGAAGCTTCCAGTAAAGTGTTTGTCACAATGCTTAACATCAACCACAGACATGAAATTTCAAAATGACTAATCTACCTGCTAAACTTTTCCTCTTTTGATCAAAGACTGGTAAATTCATTATATGAGAATAATTGAGAGCTATGACTTATTCCAAGATATTGCTTTTAAATTACATGATCTTGAAATTAAGTAAGTGGTCACTTTATAGGAAGAAACCATTCATTCTTTCAGAAAAAAGTAATTGAAATTAACAAAGCATTGGATTTAACAATGAAAGCATGAACAGCATATGCATGGCAACTGACAAGACATACCAGTTGTATGTCTTTCTGGTAACAGATTAATGTGTTACTGGTTAATGGATTCTGGCAGGAAAATGGGTAGTTTCTAGGTCTTAAATGATAAATAACATACTACATATGAACAGGTGTAAGTTGTCTGTTTTCCTAGATTCTGCCCTGAATAGAGAGTTCTGCAAAGAATACCAGGTGACATGTGCTCTTTTAAAGAGGATATCTGAACTTAATGAACTGGAGTTCTCTTGAGTGAGAATAAGTGAATCTGCCTTTTGCTCTACATAGGGTTTTTTCTCTACTTTCTAAGCCAATCAGCCATCATTTAAGGGTTGATGAGGCAGACTGGTAGATGGTGTCTTAGCTCACAGGTTACAGAGAGATTAAGTAAATCTCTTAGGTTCAAGTGAAGGATTATACTAACATTTTCCTTAAACATATTATAACTATTAATGGAAAATTAAATGTATGAAGTCCCTAGGATATTCTGTATTCAAAAGTTATTTGCATCTTCACAGAATAAACTGAAATAAAAAAAACATAACCAAATATCACATATATTTTATTTAGAAAACTATAGAAACACTTCTGTATTCACTATGCATGACATGGAGGGAGTTATATATTGTTTTCTACTATAGAAATTAATTATTTTGTACATAATTCATACACATTGTTCTTAATGAATTTGCCTTTAAATTGTTGACTAACATAATTTACATACATTGTTTTAGATGAATTCACTTCTCAAATGAGTGTAGTCATTGAATATTTTCCTATGAAGTAATAACTATGTGTTTGTTAACTCTAGACTATTATGCATATGTTTTTTAAACATATACTTGTATATATGTTTAAGAAATCAAAGATACTAGAATATATAGTGTTTGTTATTTTTCTAATAGTGTCTTTAGATTTTTCTTGATGTTGTGTATCCCTTTTGATTTTAACATTTAAAGCAATTCTGTACTTCTGGCCATGGTAAGTGTTAATGATTCCTTTTAGATGTTTGCAGGAAAGGTTCAGAATCCATCCAACACAGGGATACAGGGATTTACTATCTTTATTCAAATTGATCTGTGAAATAGAAGCATTTCTTCCCTTTGGATTTATATTACTGAAGAACAGAATGGAACTCCCAAGAGAGATTAGTAGAAGATCTCTTGGAAAGTCACCATGTTAGGGAAACAACAACAACAACAACAAAAAGTCCATGTTTACAGAAGCCTTTATTCTAATGTCTTGGATGGTAGCCTATAGTTCTATTAGTACATGGTGGAACCTTTGGAAAGCTGAGACTAATAGAAGTAAGCATGGCTAATTGCAACATGCCCTTGCAGGTTTCTAGGTCTTCAGTCCCTCAAAACTAGAGAGCTAGTTTTGACTTTCAAGCTTCCACAAAGCATCTGCTGTACTTCCTCACATGCTCCCAACATGACACAGTGCCTCACCATAGAGCAAAAGTAACAGGGCCAACCAACTGTGGACCGTAATTGTTGAAACCATAAACTAAAATAGGTGTTTTCATCTTTTTATGTTGTTTATATCAAGTAGGTAATCACACAAATTTAAAGACAGTTAACACGGGACCTTAAAATTTAATATTTACTTACAAAAAACATGAAAATTCAGTAGATGATAAAGTATGAGTTTTCTCAAAAGAACCTGAAGTCAAGAATGGAAAAATATGCAAGCAGTCACACAGTATATAATATTTTAAGTGTTATAGCATAGGTTCTGATGTTTGACAGAAATTATAAAAAAGACAGAGATTGGTTATGCTTAAAAGACTTGACAATTAAATTAGATGAGTTTCTTTACTGGAATTGAAAAACAAGTTCTATAATTGAGAATAGAATATTTGGGAGTGTGATGGTTAGCCTTGTGAGCTTGATGGAATTCAGTGTCACCATGGAAACATCTGTCTTGTTTGTGAGGATGTTTCCAGGGTATTAAATGAAGACTGAACACTCACCCTGAATGTGGACACAAGCTTTGTCATTATCTTTGACTTGGCTTCATGTTTGGTCTTCATGTTCTTTGCTCCCTCTGTATTCCACAGGAATTCGTCAGATATTTAACAAGGAAAGTAATTAATACAGAAGGGAGCAAAGTAACTGAAGATCAAACATGATGCCTAGGCAAAGATTGTGACAAAGCTTGTGTGATGTTGGGGGAGTGCACAATCAATAACATAGGAAAAGCACATGAATGGTATGTATAGGCACGGGAAATTGAATAATCATACTTTTATTTAACAAGGTGGTTTTGTCTGGAAATATGATCATATATTATGGTATATGGGCAAAGCACAAGATCTGGTTAGATATCATTGTACCAGTGTAGGAGAAGGATATATAGATGCATAGAATTTGAACTTAGGCCATAACATGATGGAGATTTTTGGAGTGCCTTGAGAAACAATTCATACAGATATGAGGAGAATCTTGGAAACAGGTAAAAGAGAGGAATTAAAATGACAATCTTGGGGAATTCCAATCCTGAATATCACCATGCAGTGCTCTGATTTTGCTAATACCAGGTACCACAAAGTACATGAACTTATTTACTTACATACATACATGCAAGCAAAACACTCATATACACAAAATAAATAAGAATGGATTAAAATGCAGAAGAATATCTGTAAGAGGTCTTTGGAAAAAAATAAAGGCTGATAAAAAAATAATCTCATAGCTGCTTATTTTCAGACACTAAAAACTGATCAAGAGGGGACAGCAATAAGGATCTAGGCTCCAGTTGAATATATTTATTAAATATTTGCTTAGGAAAAACAACAGCATTAAAATTTTTAAAAGATCAAATATATAAAAAATGCCCAGAGAAAGTACCATTTGAAGAAAGAAGATGTACTGTCCATATGTGATACAATGAGAGAATGTTTGAAGACTTTCCTTGGTGATCTTAGAATGGTCATATGATTGAACTATAAAATAGATAAAGGTCAAACAGAATTCTGTGAAACCTCAGAAACCCTGTGATCACAGAAAATAGCAGCAGGGATTCTAACTAGCCTGCATATAAAGATATTTAATGGTGTTACCTAATAGGAATTCAGATGTAATGCATTTCAGCATAAACATGACATTTATCTTCGAGTTTTGCCAGCTTCAGCTGGAGTCACCTTATAGTTATTCTTTTTATTCCCTAAAAAGTATCAACTATTTTTTATATTCCAGGAATAGAGATTTAGTTGACCAAAGAATGTTACTCACTCACAGGTATGTGGTACAGTCTATTGTTATTGTAGAGAAGTTTAGGAATCAGATGTACCCAGGACCAAGAGTGATGACTTGAAAGATCCAGCTAATATTAGACAGAATTCACATACCAGTGTTTTTATGGACTGTTGCAAAGAATGAATATTTCAGGGTTAAAATTGTGTTTGTAGGAATGTGCTTGCTTGGTAGTCTACAGGGAGCATACATTTAAGGTAAAAAAGGGGAAGATACACTTAGAGTAGAAATACATATAACCTATCTGTTCTTTCTCCTGTTTTGTGTTTTGTTTTGTTTTCTGTTTTGTTTTGTTTATTTTGTTTTTGTTTTTTTCTGAATATTTTCCAAGTAGAAAACAGCTTTCAAAGGACAGGAGAGGAAAGAATATAACCTATGACATCAAACCTCAGAAATGGTAGGAGTCAGTCAGACTGTGGAGCTGTAGAGGCCGTATATGGTGAGCAATCGGTGGACAAAGAGATGTTTGTGTTTTAGAGATAAGTGAAAAGAAGCTAGAGGAAGTAGTTGCTCCTGATGATGGTCTCTAGTTTTACTGGAAACGTGGCAGAGGCAGACAGCTTTGGCAAAAATGATGGGCAAGTGAATGCTACTTGGAGGTCTTGAAAATAAAAACCCACTTTGTATTTCTTTTCTCCAGTTCTAACCTGGCATGGGAGGTGGTGCCCTGAGCCCTTCTGAGTTGCTCTTTGGCCCAGCTGGCCTCAGGATTGCACTCTGGGGCAGCACTGGTGCTATGAGCTTTAATCTCATGCCCCTCTCTGTCTGCTTCAGCGCCTCTCAACACCCTAATTTCCTGCCCTCTGTCCTTCATGTTTTCTCTCTGGTGATTTCTGCTGACATCCATATTTCTTTTCTGTCTTCTGTCCTGACCTTCAACCCCATTGTCTGAAAGAATGCCAAAGATTCTATTTGAAAAGGTAGACAATAATCTTATTTTATATATATATATATATATATATATATATATATATATATAGTGCAGAGAGGGAGGGGAGTAGAGAGGCTTATACTAAAACAGTGTACTCAAAAATGATGCTACCAGAAAATTTCTGGATGATTTAGGTGATTATTATATTATTATTTAGAGTCTGGCAAATCTGCTTATAATAAAAAAAAATGGGAAGGTGATACAATTTAGAATAAAATTGCTGTTCAACACAGTGTATTTAGTGAGTACAGTATTAGGTTTATGTCAGAATTCTATAACTTTGACCGTAACCCAATTAAAGCATAATCAGGTACTGTATTTCACACTCACCTACACTGTTTGTCAACATGACAGTGAAATAATTGTTTTCCACAGATGTTTCATTGTGATATCATAGAAACTGCTTGTTTTTTTTTTTTCAGTTAATTTGAGATGAGGCTTTTGTAACAAACAAAGAACTACATTTTGGTGGGCCAATTTTCCTTTATATAAGAAATAGACATAGACTTGTCCTCCATTCAGGAAAGCATGACCTACATACACTGCGGATGGCTGTGATTTTCTCATTTTCCCTAGTGAGAGGGGAACTCTCCCCTCCCCCATCATCCTCCTGCTGCTCTAAAAAGGAAAAAAAAATGATCACAGGAGCTTTGAATACAATTTTTGTTGAGCTTGTTTTTTTTTTTTTTCCCCTCTCACCTTAGGTGACCAGATCGATAGACAGTCCAGCAGCTTGAAGAAAAATCAGATGGCTGGGATGTGGCCAGAGGCAGTTTATCTAGTACAGCATGAGTCCATTCTGATATTACAAAATTGGAAATAAATGGTATACGAGGAGACACTTCTATCTCAATAAATTCAAACAGAACATGTACATGTCAAAATAACTCATGATAATATTCAAATCAGTCTTACACACACACACACACACACACACACACTACCAACAATGAAACACAGTTTCCAAGGTCATGAGAGTGACCTGATGTTTGAAAGTTATTGGAGTTTATGGACATAAATTTATATAAGCTAATCACCATAGCTAAACCTAGTACTGTACGGACAAGTCAAGTTAGACATAGCAGAAAAACAAAACTATATCCAAATTAAAAACCAAGCATGTTGTCCCTTCCGGAAGCCATAGATTGCCAAATAAAAAGCACAGTAACAAGTACGGTATATGGCTATTTGAGTTGTTGTTAAGGGCTGCCATATTGCACTTGGTTGTCCACCAGATCTTGACACTAAGACTCTAAACAGAAGATAATATCCGCTTTCATCAAAGGCCATGGGTAAATCAAGTTGAGCCTAATCAGGAAGCTCCCTCTCTGCTGGCTGGCTCGTCCCTCAGACTTGTGTAAGTGCGTCAATATATAAACACTCAACTCATGCACTAAGAAAGAACCTTGCATCCATTGAATGCCTGCATACTGATTCCTTTCTTAGGACTCTCCCCCCCCCCCCGCCCCCAGAAATTAATGGTGGGATGAACCAGAGGGACATTGTGTAAGATTCTTTGTTTCAGCATTGATAGCAGGAAATTGTCCACCTCAGTACCTCTGCCTCCCAGCCCTCACCATTTACCATATACCCCTGATAAAGCCCACAGTGTATATGTGTGACTTCATGATGCAGCCTACGTCTACTGTCATAGCATAAATTTGCATTTTGTGGATGTCAAATTCAGTGATTTAATGTGCAGTTCTGCATAGTGAGGTTAACCTGTTTAGGTCTAGGAACTGTTCTCCTGCAGCAGTAATGTTATTCTGGGTTACATAGATTCACTGGGAACCAATAATCTAGGGAAGGTTGTCAAGGTGTTACACATCTGGAATCATAGCATCCAAGATTCTGAGGAAGAACAGCTACTTAGAGACTATACCTTGGCCACATAATGGTTTATAGGCCAATCTAAGCTATAATAAAATCCTGTTTCATAAAACCAAGAAAAATGTTCTTTCTTCCAAGAAAACCATGAAGACTGGTAACTCCCATAGTCTTTTTCCAGATGTCACTGAAATGTCTGCCCCATGAATTGAAATTTGGAAACCAATGAGCATTTGGTGAAAACCACGTAGCACTGTAAATTCAAAAATTCCATAATAAAGTCTAACTTCACAACCCCATGTAGTGATGATACACCTATGTTTCCTACAATAGGCAGGACCCTGCTTTTGTGTTCATAGCATAAAGCTATTGCAAATCAATTGTATAGGAAATGAACAAACAATATGTCACTAGCATGTCTTTTGGTGTAAAAGAAAATTATTTAATACCAAAACCTCTATATTATGCATGTGCTTTCTATGTGAATGAGCTAAGCTAAATACTGTGTGTGTGTGTGTGTACGCGCGCACACGTGTGCGTGATTTGCATCTAATGCTTTTTAAAGTTATCTCAAGCAAACAGTTACAACAATTTTCTGTTGTTTTGAAGAATGATTTTAAGAATGTGCATTCATCAGACAGTTTAGAATATTATTAATAAGCAATTAAATATCTTTGCTATTCAGAGGTTGAACCCATTTGCTATAGACACATCTACTTTAATATGTCTATTTTTCAAAGTGTGAATTTTATCTGCCGCATTTTGTTTCCATGAACTATGGGAAAATTATCTCTTAACAGAGAAAAATAAAAAGTATAAATATAGTCTGGAAACATGAAAAAATGAAAACCCTTTGCTGAGACAAAAAGGACAGTCTGGTAAGAACTAATATTACATTCTTGTTTTTTTTTTAAAAAAAAACAAAATACCAAATAATTTTAAAAACTGTTAGGTAAACTACAATGCACATATAAAAATGTCAAGCAATATTAGATTTTCATTGTATGATAATTTGAAAAAGAACCTATGCTCATAGAAAACCTCTCAATTTAAATGTTATTCTCAATTGAATATTCTAAAAGTACTCTCTAATTGGAGCATTTCTTAGTGTTACCATTATCAAGGGTGAAAAAAACAGACTCAAAGAATTCATGTGTGAATGATTTAAATAATAGTGTTAAATATTCATTCACTTTAACTCTACCATGAAAACTTCAGACCCAGTGTAATGAACCACTATTATGTATTTATTTCAAATGCAAGTTATTAAAAAATGCACTCATTGCCTTAAGGCCTGTGGGAACATACTTTTAAAAGACAAAAGTAGATAAATTAAATTAAATACACAAGCAGTCAGATTCCATGTTAAAGAGACTACCGGGTCAAATCTACAACATACTAAGAAGAAACATTTTGTGTATATGCCTGTGTCTTTAATTATCATAGCTTACTCGCGGCCTAGTCTCTCCTGACTTTGATATAACAGTTTCATTTGGTTTTATCATGGAAGTGGTAGTCTGCAAGTGCTGAGTAAGGATTTATTCAAAGAATGATGGAGCTATTGGCTAAGGTTCAACAAGAAAATGAATGCAGAGTGTTTCTGACAATTAGAAATATTTGTGGGAATTTCAAATTAAGGCTGGATGCTGATCACAGGTGTTTGTTTGTTTGTTTGGGTTTTTTTTGTTGTTTTGTTTTGTTTTGCACATGAAGCTCAACCTTCTCTCCTATCCATCTACTGTCTGGTATAGAAATCATTGTAGATTTTATTAACACTAGAACTATGGAAGCTCAACAGAGGAGGGCAGATTTGCTGGTAGAAAGTCAAGCTGAAAACCATTTTCCTTGTCTGCATCAGACTTCATAGACCTTGTCTACCCTACATATCTTATCTGATGACACTTGAGTTTCCAAACCTCAGCCTAAAACAAAACTTCCATAAATCTAGAAAATAATGGTCTCAAATGAGTAACTCTGCATCACATGTTTTTTTGCTCAGGAATGAAAGAGGTATGTTCCTAGGCAAAAGTGCTCAGGTGAACTCGGCCAATAGGCTCGCTTTCACAGTGAAAAGTAAGATCAATATTCTCACAGAATTGAACACATAGATTTAGGTTGTAGTGCGCTAAGACACAGCCTTCAGCATCATGCTGGAGGCATCTAACAAAAACAGATGTGTATTGGATAGGAAAAGAAAGGATTCCAGTAAATCTCTTCTCAATTTTACTTATTACTAGCCATGTTCCAATGCACTAATATATCTCATTTCTTTTTCTGTTTAAAACTTTCCTTGAGGAAGAAAGTTCACACAGCAGTATTAAAACACTAATGTTAATGATCTTTAGAAACAATTTAAATGGGAATCTGAGATTTGGGAATTGGATATTAACTTATTCACTCACCAGAGGTCTTAGGACACCTAGAAAATTGGCAGATTCTAGTCTAGGATGCTCTGTCAACTTGAGAGTTGCATATGAAGTCTCATGTTACCCAGATGTGGTCTGGGACACAAGGGATCATGACATCACATTTGATGTAGATGCCAAAAAGTCATCAATGCTCAGAATTTGCAGAAAGAACTTAAAATTTTGGGCTTTGAGTCTCTGTAATGTTTTCCAGCCTTCTGTGCTAGCTCTGCCAGGTTGTCATCTGTCATGTACTTGAATGTCGCAGCAATTGGCAAAGGCCACCTAATTGAAAATCTCTTACTGATTAGGCTCTAAGCTACTCTCTACTGTTCTTTTTCTCTGGTTTATACTGATATGTAGCACCACATGCTGGCTGTTCTGTAGACATTCCAAACCTCAGGGCATTTTACTAGCTTGTCTTCATCCTTGCCGCCCAAGTCCCTGGAGATTGTATGTCTTAGTTAGGGTTTTACTGCCGTGAACAGACACCATGACCAAGGCAAGTTTTATAAAAAAACAACATTTAATTGGGGCTGGCTTACAGGTTCAGAGGTTCAGTCCATTATCATCAAGGTGGGAGCATGGCAGTATCTAGGCAGGCATGGCGCAGGAGGAGCTGAGAGTTCTATGTCTTCATCCAAAGGCTGCTAGTGGAAGACTGACTTCCAGGCAACTAGGGTGAGGATCTTATACCCACACCCATAGTGACACACCCATTCCAACCAGGTCACACCTATTCCAACAAGGCCACACCTTCAGATGGTGCCACTCCCTGGTCCAAGGATATACAAACCATCACATTGTACTTCTTCATATCTTATTTCAGATAACAATTATTATAAATATCCCCCTTGCCTCCTCTCACATTCCTCTCCTGCCTCTCTTTGATTTTCTTCATAGGTAAATGTTTCTGCCATATTAGAATTTTCATGTTGTAATTTCTTTACATTAGTGTGTATGTGTACTGGTTAGTATTTGCCCCATTATTTTGCCCCTAATATTTGCCCCATTGAGGTAGTTGGTAGTGGACACAATGTTTAAGATTTTTTAATTAAAGCACACCAGGTATCACAAACAAAGCAAATGAGAATGTACTGCACACATCATTTTCTCTTTTAAAGTACTCCCATTAGATCAATTTTCAAAAACACCCTTCTCAATTAATACTCTAAAAGCATAATCTGTGTCCTTATTCCAAGATCAAAGCCTTGTCATCAGCTGACTGGATTAACACAGCAACTTCTAATTGGCAGTTACAGCTGCTAACTTCTTCCTTTGGGTTGTGCTTTAGTTTATTTTTTTTTTTTTATGTTGTAGCTGGGAGATATTTGAAAATCCACTTAGACATATCTCCTTATTGCTTAATATTTTAAATAGTTCTTATTTCCATTTCAAAAGGTTCAGATTCTTTAGTGATTTTTATTGTTGTTTCCTTGTTTTCTTTGTTTGTTTTGCTTTGTTTGTTGGTGTTTTGTTTTGTTTTGTTTGCGGTTTGTTTTGCTTTTCCTCATCTTTTCTGACTTTGTTATCCATGCAATGTGTCTCTGATTTGGGAAGCTTTCTGTCAGTTTCTCTGAACTACGTTACATGTCTGAGGAGGGATGGACACTTGAGTTCCTGCGTGTTGAAAGGACATAGTACGTTATACCTGTATGCTTAATTTCTTTTCTAAACTACCAGTTTCAGGCTGCAAGGAATAAGAATGCCAAAGAACATGCTTATTTGCTAATCCAAGGCTACCTGAGTCAGCTTAGAGCAAATATTCAAGTCAGACCATAGTGCTGAAATGAACGAATTCAACCCTGGATCTCAGGATGTCACCTTAATCTCAGATTGGAGATTTTCATTGAGTTTCAGAAATCAGATTCATTTGTCTAGGCTCTCTTACACTTCTCATCAGTGGTTTTGAAACATTTATGTCTAGGCAATAAAATATGGCTGAACAGACTCAGACTGAACAAGACTTTGCCCTTTAGGCATTTCTGTGTTGAGCCCCATCCACCACCTAACCATTCTTCCAGGCGCTAGAGAGGTGGTCTGGAAAGAGGACTGCTAATGTTCCTACATTGAATCTAAGCTTACACAATAGTAAACGTTACAGACTATAATAAATATGCAATATTAAGTGACACATAGGCCATATGTTTATGTTGAGTGTGATAATACTTTCTGGAAGAAACTAAAACAAGATAGAAAGAGAGAGGCACTAGAAAGAGCATAGTTTTATATGGAAGAGTTACAGCCGACTTTTCCTCTCAAACCATAAACTAAATTGTTAGGCGAGTGACAGAATTCATCCAGATATGAAACTTTCAGGCACAAAGTCTCCTAGAATATGCTTTCCAGGCACATGTGGTTGTTATGGTTTTATACATAAAAATGGTTGTAAAGTCAAGATTCTGAGAGGAATGAGAAAGACCAGTTTTATACAGCTATGGAGTTATTGTATCTTTTATTTCCAGTTGCCAAGTTCGTCACTGGCATTCAACTATCTCATCTAAAGCCAAACTTCATTTATGTAGAGTCTGATAGAACTCAAAACTTATGTTGGGTTGCACACAGCACACATGTATCAGGCACTACCGTGGAGTAACCCACAAATCATTATAATCAGGAGAGAAGCAAAGGTAATGTGTTTTCCTCCTTCCTTCTACTCCTTTCTTTTCTTTTATTCACTGAGCTCCAGAGTAAGTAGTGCTTGGAGGGAGATAAAGTGATGAATACACTCATTCAGTTTAAAGAAACAACAACAACAACAGCAGCAACAGCAACAACAACAACAAAAAACCCCAGTTGAATGTGTCATTGCAATGGCCAAATGGCCATTGTTTAGCAGATGAGAGCTCCTCTATTTAGTATCCAGGCAATGAGTAATGATTTTCCTCCAAACCTCCCACACTTTAAAGAATAAATAAGCCCCTAAGGCCTCAGAGAGATAAGTATTACTTTCCTCCTGCTAGTTTTAGCTAGTGAGTGAGATGGAAAAAAAAGAAACTGGACAATATTTCAAAGCCGAGACCTATAAACATGATGGTGGATATTGCATTTCTCCACGCCTAATTGTTTGGTACCCAAAATGGTCTCTGTGCCCTCCTGTGTATTTTCTGCCTTATCCACAAATTCCCTCATCTGAAGAGGGCTTGGGTAGAATATGTTTCTCTGTGCCCTCACATCAGTAGAATTACAGTCACTGCATTGCCCAAAGAAAAACAACCTTTGTGGCCTCCGCTGCTGCTTAAACAGCATTGTAAAATTAGATGACCAGTGGGCCAGATTGCACAATGACCATTTCTCCCAGGCTTACATCTTTATCTGCATTATTTTATTTTCAAGGGACATCATTTGAAATAAAGAAGAAGAAGAAACAAAAAACTACTATCAGTGAGTACTGGGCTTTTAGATACATGCACATTGAATGCAAATGTCAAGTTCAGAGTGTTGGTTTCATTTGCTCATCTCTATTAGCAAAAATGTCATGGGTTAATATATTTGTGCCCCACCGAGAATTAAAGGGGAAACAAAATACTTAGTGTTTGTAATGAGGTCAGGCATTAATGTGGGGGAGGTCATACAGATAGCACATAATAGATATGGTGACATGATTTTCCATAGTTGCCAATGAGGCATTCAACTTAATGCTGGGTGATACTTTGAGAAATATTTATTTTGTGGTGGAAAGGGAAGAGAGTGAAAGCACTCTGGCTTGACAGAAACCATAAATAAGAGTTTTCCCACAAAGAAAGATGGAAAGCAAAGATACTTCTTACAAGCGCTACTGCCTCAAAGTTCAAAACCTGAGTGAGGAGATCACAGAACATGGGACGGGAAGTAGAATATGTTTGTTTGCAAGGCTTTCCTGTGATGAAATTGGCTTTTAGTCTTAGGAGAAAAGGCCAAATAAAATAAATGAACATTGATAAGATGGAAGGGGAAAGAAAAATACAAAGTGGAGAAAATCATATATTTGTATTTATCAATTAAAAATTAACACTGGTTGTCTTTGAAATGGATCTCACTGACAAATTTGGTATGTGACTGAGTCCACTTGAATTTGAGATAATAAACTATTTGACATTTTTTAGGGATGATGATTGTTAGAAAATATTTAGAATAAAAATGAAACAGTCTTATAATATAATAAGTATTTTATATACTTATTATATTATAATAAGATTTTAGCAAAATCATTAAAAAATGTCACCTAGCTTAAAACAATTTTCATTTGCATATTGTAAAACATAAAAAAATCCCAGCAAATAAGAAGTACCTGAAAGAAATGTGTGCAATCTCACAAAGTCATTCACAAAATAAAACAAAGAAAAAGAAATTTAATTAATAAAACATACTATCAACACTAATCAAAATTTATGTAGAAACTGGCATTCATTAGGTTATTTAAAAAGTTAAACCTCTAAAGATTAAGAAGACAGAATTAATTTAGTATTGGGACTGATAAAAATCCAAATATTCCATATTGGTAGGACAATTCAGAATACAACTTAGTCAAAATTGAAATGCTGGCTGCCTTTTTAGGGAGAAATTTGCTAATAAATCTTTATCAGTTCAATATCTAGTAAGTTACCTTAAAATTAGTTATTGACAAATGAAAAATTGTATTGTCAATGATATGTATCTGAAACAAACTTGGTAGTAGTGAACAGTTTAAAATAATTGAAGAGTCCAATGAGAAAGCATAGACTTAGCCAAGAATTTTTGTTTGTGTAACTAGATTTTCTGTGGCCATTCAAAGAAGGCTATCTTTTGGAGGTCTAATGACATTTTGCTGTGGGTCATGACATTTTGATGCTGGTCAGTCAAGTGCTTTATCCTTGGTTGCTTCCTAATTTTGGAGAAGTGATTCATTTTATTAACAACTTGAAAGTTACAAAAAGGTAAAGCCATCACATATTTTAGAATGAGTCTTCTTACAAACAGCCTTAGCTTTCTTTTATTTTACAGTATTTAAAAGTGCCCTGAGAGAAACCATGTAGAAAAAAATCATTAGGCCATGACTACATTAAACTCATGGAACTATTGCCATCCAGTTAAGTGAGTTTTTATGCCTCTGTCATAGAGATCAAAGATAAAAATGCTAAGAGTAAACGTTGGTTTGGGTTCATGGTTTCAGATGCTTCAATCCTTGCCTGTTTTTTTGTTTTGGTTTGGTTTGGGTTTTTTTGTTTGTTTGTTTTTGTTTTTGTTTTTTCCCCAGTCCTATGTCTGTTCTGAAGTAGAATTTTTATGAGAAAGGAAAAGTTGACACCCATTGACATGCAGGAAACAAAGAGAGAAAGACAAGAAGAGTCATTGTCTATGAACAGGCAACATAGTCAGGCTAAACCCCTGTTCCAGTTGTTGGGTGCCCCAATGAAGACCAAGCTTCACATCTGCTACATATATATGGGCAGGGGTGCTCTTTGGTTAATCATTCAGTCACTTGATGTGCTGGGATGAGTTGGTATCTATGGGGCAGGGGGCTCCCCTTTCTCAGTGGTGAAGGGGAGGGGTCAAGGGAAGGATCTGTATGAGACAGCAGCTGGGAGAAGTGGGGACTATGATCAGGATGCAAAGTGAATAAATAAATGAATGAATACACAAAAATGAAAAGAATGGGTCAGTAACACGATGTATTCTTCCAAAACATCCATCCATGCTTTACTGTCTCCATCCGGGCCTCTCTCCAAGTCTCTATCACATCTCCGAGATGCAATTTTATTGAGAATAATCCATCAAAGTATTAATCAACTGATTAAGTCATCAAACTCAGGATTCATTCCCTTGCCAAAACTCATCAGCTGGTAAACAAGTCCCCAGTCCTGAGCCTTTCAAGATACATTTCATATGCAAACCATGACAACTCCCTTGCTTGTACATATCAGCTACAGATTTCAACCTAATCCTTCTCAGCATTAGGGTTGACATTTTTTAACATTTTTTTATATTATCTTTTTAATTAGGTATTTTCTTCATTTCTATTTCCAGTGCTACCCCAAAAGTCCCCCAAACCCTCCTTCCCCCCCCCCCACTCCCACTTCTTGGACCTGGCGTTCCCCTGTACTGAGGCATATAAAGTTTGCAAGACCAATGGGCCTCTCTTTCCACTGATGGGCGACTAGGTCATCTTTTGATACATATGCAGCTAGAGACACGAGCTCCAGGGGGTACTGGTTAGTTCATATTGTTGTTCCACCTATAGGGTTGCAGACCCCTTTAGCTCCTTGGGTACTTTCTCTAGCTCCTCCATTGGGGGCCCTGTGATCCACCCAATAGCTGACTGTGAGCATCCACTTCTGTGTTTACTAGGCCCAGGCATAGCCTCGCAAGAGACAGCTATATCAGGGTCCTTTCAGCAAAATCTTGCTAGTGTGTTGTACTGGCTATTTTTGTGTCAACTTGACACAGCTGGAGTTATCACAGAGAAAGGAGCTTCAGTTGAGGAAATGCCTCCATGAGATCCAACTATAAGGCATTTTCTCAATTAGTGATCAAGGGGGGAAGGCCCCTTGTGGGTGGGACCATCCCTGGGCTGGTAGTCTTGGGTTCTATAAGAGAGTAGGCTGAGCAAGCCAGGGGAGGCAAGCCAGTAAAGAACATCCCTCCATGGCCTCTGTATCAGCTCCTGCTCCCTGACCTGTCTGAGTTCCAGTCCTGACTTCCTTTGGTGATGAACAGCAGCATGGAAGTGTAAGCCGAATAAACCCTTTCCTCCCCAACTTGCTTCTTGGTCATGATGTTTGTGCAGGAATAGAAACCCTGACTAAGACATGTGTGCAATGGTGTCAGCGTTTGGAGGCTGATTATGGGATGGATCCCCGGGTATGGCAGTCTCTAGATGGTCCATCCTTTCGTCTCAGCTCCAATCTTTGTCTCTGTAACTCCTTCCATGGGTGTTTTGTTCCCAATTCTAAGAAGGAACAAAGTGTCCACACTTTTGTCTCTATCGCTCTCACCTTTGACATGTCATGCAAGTGTATAAAACTTGTATTGTGAGAAGTGTGGCTGTTTAGGTTATGAATAGATGTGAAGACCTAATAGTAGAATGTTTATACAAAACTGTCTAACAGCATTTATGCTTACTTAGAGATGAGTGGATGACCCATTTAGTTTTTACTATTTTATTTGTGTTTCTGAAGGTTTTGTTGTTACTATTTTTTAAACCTAATTAATATGATTGAAAATATTACTTTGATGAATAACTGAAAAATTCTGAAATCTTTCCAAGATATTTTTATATATGGATGAAAAATGAACCTGAATGAAATGAAAGCTCTAGATTTGTGAAAATGATGAGGTAATAAGTTGAATGAACTTAAGTCTCTCCCAGGACTAAGACCAGTCACCATTTATTGATGAATCATTGGTGAGAGGAACATCATTACTGTACTTTCATGTTGCCTTCCGTGACCATTTTATCAAAGGAAAACTGAGCATGTGGGCCATTTAACTTCCTAATGGGTTCATTATCTGGACAGAGCTGTGAGCTATAACAGCGTTGTAGTTAGATTTACTCAAGGGCTCTTCTCTTGACATATTTGAATATTCAGAGGTTCAAAGGAATGCTACAGATTGGCATTAGAAGGTAGACATTTCCATTTAAAAAGATATTCTTTTGAAATACATTTTGTTTAATAGCTACTTGAAATGACTCTGAAGGTTGGCATTTTTCTCACATAAATGTATGTGCAAAATTTTACAGTGTGACCATAAGTCTAGACCAAAACAAAAATCTTTAGTAAGTCTCAAGGAAGGGTTTCATTCCTGCAGCTCTACTCACTGCAGCCTGGCTGTTTCTGGTAATATGTGCTCATAAATGTACACTGAACAAATTTAAATTTCAATAACTCTAAGTATGCACATGTCAAAAAAATCGTGAGCACTTAAGAACATAGTAAAGTTTTAAAACAGCATATCTAAAAAGTTTTCAGCTTTCATACTACAATTGCTGTATTGTTATGAAATCATCAATGTGATTTTCCAACTCACTGAAAAAGATTTCCAGTTGCTACTACATAGTTTCAGAAATTATGAGCATACTCCAAGTCCTGTGTACCCCCAAGGTGGCTAGCTCTAAGGAATAAAGAGGAATTTAGTAATTCACTTCCATAATATTTCTGTTCATATCATTTGCAGTGTAAACTTTATCCTAATAGAATACTGAATAATAATCACCATTTTCTTTGTAGAGAATTGCAGGGAATTTTATGAAGTTTCTTCTTAGGATAAGTTTTATTTTTAATTTTGATGACTGGTATCTGAGATGCATGTGTACTTCAGAGGGATGTCTGATAGCCTCCTAACTGGATACTGTATATGAATAGTAATGATACATTTGTTCTGAAACTTGTCTTTCATAGAATATTAGTTATTAGATGGACTTTTCACCTGAGGCAGTATGGATTTCCGCACTAAATCATGTAGGAGTGCAGTTTGTATAGAGCACCATCTCAGGGGCTCTGTTTATTTACATTACAGTAATAATGTAGTTTAAATGTTTTTCAACAGATTTCTCTAGAAGGGATTTTATCAGATTTTTTTAAAAAGAGCCTGACAATGTGGTGTGGCAGTTGGTACCCATGAAAATGTGCCTGCTCTGCAAGCACATATGCCCAAGTTCAGATCCTTAGCACCCACCATGCAAATTGAGCACTGCAAACTGATGCCTGTTTGTGATTCTGCCACTGGGGAAGAAGAGATAAGAAGATCCAACCTTGCAACTAAGTGGCCAGTCAGCTTTGCCAAATCAGTGAACTCCTGGTTCATTGAGAGACTATGTCCCAAGAAAAGAAAAGGGTAGAGTATGACTTGCCTCTATATGCATACGTGTGTGTGTGTGTGTGTGTGTGTGTGTAAACACATGTGCATACAGACTTGAACATGCACACATACATACACCATTCATAGCAGAGGGAGAGAGGGAGGCAGAGACAGAGAGAGAGAGAGAGAGAGAGAGAGAGAGAGAGAGAGAGACATAATAAGTCTAGTATGTCTCTTGTCCACCCTTATAGAGTTGATTGCCTTAGATGTTATAATAGTGACACAAAGTTTGCACACTTCTCAAACTACTATTGGAATTTAAGATTACATAACATAATTTGCAAACACAGGAGATAGACTGCTATAGCCTTGAATTAGTATGCCTCATCGAGCTATTCCCACCTTCTTTCCCCTGGATATAATTTTATCAATCATATCCATGCATCCTGCTTTAGAATGTTTTGAAGTATTTGTCTTTCATGGAATTTTAGGTATGAGATGCACTCTTCACCTGGGGCAGTATGGAGTTCTGCACTCAATCATGCAGTTGTTTAGTTTATATGGTGAAGTGAGCAGAAAATGATGGTTATTTGAAGAGAAAATTTGCTCTTTACTGTTCTTTTTATGGAAGAGCCACTCCAAAGCATGGGAAAATCACCAGGGTCGTCAAATGAGACAGAAAGGAGACGGGGAGCTATGAGCTTCTCTCAAGGTTTCCATAGGAGATAAAGTGAAGAATAATGTGATAAGATTTAAGGTATTTTGGGTTTCAAGGGGTGCAGTCTCTATGTACCTCCGTGTTATGTAGACCTGATACAATCTTAAAAGATACATGATGGCAAAGACTAGGAAAGAGCAATGAAGGAGAGGCCTTGTTGGCTGCATGTTGATTAATGGGTTGTGACTGAAAGAGGGCCAGCCTCCTAGGAATCATTGCTTTGTTTAAAATCTGAATGAATTAAATCACTGGGGTAGTTAAAGCAGACTATAGAAACATGGTTGGTGTTATAATGTAGATCAGGGCTACTTGGAGGCCAGAGCTCCTCCTACCTCTCCTGTACAGAAGAGATAGGCCAATGGCACCTTTAAATCCAAAATGAGCAGGATCTAGGTCCAGAGTTGCTGAATTTTGTGGCTGAGGGTAGTCACATATACTTGGGCAAATCTTGGAACATGAAACCATGACTGAAATACCTTTGTGAATATTATTATATAACAATTTGTTGAACTCTTAGTCAGACCAGGAAGGCACACAACCAAAAGAGGGAGAGTCAAGAATTAACATGGCTATGTGTTAATAATTGTTTTAGACCAAATCCATTTGTATCCATATTGACCTATGTCCTTTTACTGAAGATATTTAAATAAATTATGTTGGTAGATTCCACCATGGTGGGGACAGTGAAATTGTTATAATAAACAAAAGTCAGAGAAGAATGCGTAGCAACTACAGATAACTTCCTATCCATAAGGCAGCTAGCAATTGTGAGACACAGCCAGCCTAAGAGGTGTCCATAAGTGATCAAGTTGATTGGTCTCTTTTATGGTTTTACTCCAATGAATTCCAGTGACCTTCAAAATTCAAATTTCCTCAAAATTATCTTATTACTACTGATGAGAAATATGCATTTGATTTATTTTCCTTTTTTGAAATAGACGAAGATTTTAACACGCAATTGAGAGCAGCTAGCAGAGAGGAACCTGTCATTTCCCCTCTCTTTGTGTATTCGGTTTTACTAAGAGGCCTGATGTTCGAGGTTAAGAGAGTCATAAAAACACAAGAACTATCCTTCATTCCTGCTGCAAAACACCACACACCAGGAACCAAAGTCTGTAAAAAGAAAATGACTGCCTGATTAATTAACATAGACCCAGTCTATTCCAAAGGGCATTCAAACACAGGGCACTTGCATAGTATCTTTCTTTTTATATCTAAATCTATTCAGGTAGATTATTCTTAAGAAAATGTAGTTAGTCATGAAATAGATGAGACTGCTGTAATTCCTTCTCTCTGTATCTTCCCTCAGGTTCTTAATGACAAATGCATTACAGTTATTTATTACAAGTAGATTAAAGTGTCAGTATGGTTCAATTCATAGCAATCTTATACTTTTAAAATGCGTGGGGAATTGGGTTGCTTCCCAGTGCTGACAATGCACAGGATTGCTTTCCAGGGGACTAGACTCCTCAGGAGTCCATTTCTTTATGTTTATTACTTTAAGAACTGAAGGTGCCATCTGCTCTTGCCTCAGAGTTGTTTAAACTATTTAGAACCTCAGGTCACACTGAGAGAAACTACTGTGTACTTCCATATAGTAAATTTCATTGGCAAATAATTAGCTACCCAGTCCTTTCTTTTGACGTGAGATGGATAACTCTGGATGTAAAATGGCCTGCATCAGCAGCGTGTTCCCAGAACTGAGGCACTGCAGACCTCTCTAAGTGATGCTGCACGGCAGCAGACACGAGATCACTCTGTAGCTCAGTTTCATAGTTATGCATACTCCACACAGGTATACTCTTTGTGATTAAACGATACCTCATAGTGTTGGGTAAATATGCTCTTCGGATATAGTTGGAACAGAGGATGGAGAGTCAGAGTTTCAATTACACAGACAGAAACAGAACATCTCTGTGGCTGCAAATTCACATTATAAGGGAAACTAGTTAAGGTAAAATTTCATAGCAGTTATATAACTGCAATGTTCTTTCTTATTGGTTGCTTTATAATATAAGTATTCAATAACAAAGAATAGAACCATAGAACGTTTAATCAATTATAACTGCTTTTAAACCAAAAATATGAGAATATGCCAGAATTATATAGAGAAACTGGGGTCTTTATAAGTACGTATTTTTTTGAGTTGGGTCTGACTTTCCCTTCACCATTTGACTGTTTTGAAGTTAGCATACAGTAGCACACTGATTAAATACTCTAGGTACTGGGGGAAGGGACCCCCAAAATGTTTACCTTTTAAAGAGGATAGTAAACTGCAGGACACAAGGAGTTTAATAAAAAAAAATTAGTGTGTTTTCAAAATGTTATAAAAAAAATAGACTGAATAAACTCAAACCAGAGAATTTGTTATTTGACTACTTCTCAGCAAGAGATCTGCATCCAACTCCCAACTTGGGTGTAATAGATACACACACTTAACATAACAATGGGCTTGATTATGTCATGCAGTGTTTGAAGCCTTCCCAGGCACCAGACTGATAACTTTCAGGAGCACTGTTTGTACAGATGCCTGTACAAATTACTGCATACATGGAGGGATTCAAATGAGTGCATCTCTCCTTCATAGAACACTTCTCTTTATGTGCCTGCCATGTCCCTCATGCCCATCATTTAAGTGATTACATTGCTATGTTCATATCCAAATATCTTCATATTTGACAGGTTCTCTTTCTGTTAACAAGGAGAAAATTATGCCGTATTTCTGCAACCAAAGGGAAGATGGATACTGTAAATATTGCTTAAGGAAACAGATGTAAACATTTATAGAAGTAACGAGAAGCTTACCTGAGAGAATTATTAGGGAAAGGAGGCAAGGGCTGAAATGCTATACAGTCATGAGGGCTTTATCTTTTCTAACAACTTTCTGTATGGAATGCAAATGTGTTGTATGCTTCCTTGAGGGAATTTTGAAGAAAGAAAAGACAGGAGACAAAAAAGAGAAGAGTGGAGAGGGAGAGGAGAGGGAACTGGAAGTGGGCAGAAGGAGAGAAAGAGGGTAGGGGAGACACAGAGGCAGAGAAACAGAGACAGAGAGACCTAAATTAGTCAGATGCTCGCCCATCCATCTCTAAGCCATTCACTATGTTTTTCCTGTACAACCTATGCAGAGTGGCCTTTGCACACTTGTCAAGCATCTAACTAATGAGTCCTTGTTGTGTAAGGTTTTTGTTTTTGTTTTTGTCTCTCATATTATAGGACCTAGTAAATGTTTTGGAGAGAAGACAGTTGTCCTTTAATCAACCGATGCCCGGATGTACTCTGATCTGCATGGTGCCATGAAACTTGTTCACAGTCACCCGGACAAGCCTTCCAGAAAGTAATGACCATAGTTTGAACGATAAAACGGAAGAAGGGTGCTCTCCAGCAGAGACGTAAATAGACATCTGCATAACAAATTATATTTTGAATGTAATGTCAGATATTTATGAACTGGGGCATTCTAAAATTGACAGTTCTGTTTTCTTACATTTTAGAGATCAGGGACTCCTTGAAACATGTTATGCAAGGTCTTTTGAATTACATTTCATCTAAAAAGTTGATAAGAGTTCTTCTTAAGGTGGAGGACGAGAGGGAAAAAGGAGGAGAATCAAGGGAAAGCAGAGGAAGAGGAGGAGAGGAAAGTTTCACGATTCTGCATTCAAAGAAAAAGACTCAGGTTCTAAGTTCTCTCAGCTCCTCCCATCCATCTTCTCTCCCAGGGTTTCTGCACTGCCTTCATTTTCAAAGCACTGCCCTGGTTCAGCCTCTACACAAAAAGACAGGAAGCTGACATAAATGCTTCAGTTACACACCTAGAAATTTTCCTCTCCATCCCTAATCACGTGGATCCAGTGTCCTCTTTATTGCTTTATTGTAAGGGTCTTGAAAGTCAGAATATATTAATCCCCTTGCTAACGTATCAGCGCCAGAGTTAAAAATGCTGGGTAATCTCCACTCTCCATTTCCAGAACATTTTCATTTTCTCAGCAGGAAATTCTTCCTCTTAAGCAATAACTCCCATTATTCCCTTCATCTGGCCTCGGTCATGCTTATTTGACTCTTTAAATGGTATGAATGTGTTTATTCCATGTATCTTACCTAAGTGGGGTCCATCAATCTGTGTTCTTTCCTGTCTGCATTTTAGTTAGATTACATTGTTACTTATCATTTATCTTACAGTGTATGTGTTAAGCCAGAACCCTGTTCTACTATATTTAAGGAGCTCATTAGTTTCTTCCATCATTGATTTATAGATATTGGTTTGTGTATATAATATATATATATATATATACACACATATATATATATATAATTTTTCATTAAGGATGTTCTCAACATGGCTACCCAAGAACCCCTTTCAGTTCCTTCTTTGATATATTTGACATAAAACTGTAAGCAAATTAATTGATACTTGTTTGGCAATTCCTTCTTTTCATTCATTCATTCATTCATTTGCTCATTCATTTATTTACTTTACATTCTAATTGGACTTTCTGTTCCCTCCTTTTCTCCCAGTCTCTCCTTCTTATCTCATCTCCTCCTAGGTTCCCTCCTTTTCTCCTAGGAGAAGGGACACATCATCTGGGTAACAACCTGCCTTAGCATATCACAATATAGTAAGACTGGGCCCATCTTCTTCTACCAAGGCTCAACAAGGAAGTCCAGTTAGATTGGGATCCAAGGGCAGATAGTGTAGTCAGAGAGCCCCTGCTCCTGCTATTAGAGGTCCCACATGAGGATCAACTGTACATCTGTTACAGATGTGTAGGGAGATTAGGTCTGTCCCAAGCATGCTCTGTGGTTTGTGTGGTTTAGTATCTGTGATCCATTGTTTACCCAAGTTAGTTGATTTTGTAGGTTTTCTTGTATTCTTGACCTCTGGTTCTTTCAATCCTTTGCCTTCCTCTCCCATAAGGTTCCCTGATCTCAGGCTGATGTTTGACTGTGTCTTAGCATCTGTTTTTATTTTCTACAAGGTGAAGGCCCTAGAATAGCAGTTATGCCAGCATCCTGCCTACAAACATAGCAGAATACTATTAATAGTGTCAAAGGTGGGCTCTCTGTCAAGTCACGGGACTCAAGTTGGGCCATGAGTTGGGTGGTCATTTCCTCACTTTCTGCTCTCTCTTTATCCATGCACCTCTTATAGGCAGAAAAGGTAGTGGGTTGAAGGCTTTGTGACTGGTTTGTATCCCCCTTGCTCCAGTGGGATTCTTGCCTGGTTACAGGAAGTTACTGTTTCATGTTCCATATCACCTATTGCTAGGATTCTTAGCTAGGTTCACCTTCATAGATTCCTGAGGGTTTTCATTGTCCTAGATTTCTAGTTTTCCCTAGGGATAAGTGCCCACCCCTCCACTGATTTTGGTTCTCTTTCCCAGTCTTCTCTCTAGCCATCCTGCCCATACCCTCCTGTTTCCCTCCCCACCCTCTCTCCCATCCAGTTCGCTCCCTCCATCCACCTCTGATGTCTATTTTATTTCTCAGTGAGATTAATGCACCCTCCCTTGACTTGTTATTTAGCTTCTTTTTGTCTGTGGATTACAGCAGGGTTATCGTGTACCTTTTGACTAATATCCACTGTTTGGTAATCTTATGTTTAATTTTAAAACTGTCTGTGTAGCATTTGCTATTCTTCTCTGGATGAATTGTTTTATTTTTTTAACCCTTTTTAATCCACCAAGTTTTATTTTCCTTCTCAATATCAATAATATTCAGAACTATGTTTATCTTTGTAATAATAAAGTGACTATAACACCTTACCACAAGTCATGCACCTTCCTATCCTTTATACTTGTGCCATTAAACCCTTGAAATAAGCAAGTTCATAATATATGACTCTGCTGTCATATTATTTCTTCTATATCTTTCTCTGTTTCTTCAAGTTATGGATTTGTCTACATTATTATTTTATTTTCCAATAATTAGGACTCATACCAATGGTAATAATCCATTTAATCATAATTTCTCCATTACAATCAATGGGTCATATCAGAAACCCATCATGGCAGTCTGAAGGTGGAGGAACAATATTTCATTCATTCTGCTGACATGCATATTGAAAAGTTTCTTTTTGTAGTATGTCCTAAAACTTTATGACATCTGAGTATTTTGCCATGATACAAATGGCCTAAGACACTGATTATTTATATCTACATCATAAGATCAACATTATGTTAATAGAATCCCAAAGGAAAGTCTACATCTAGCATTCTGGAGAAGATTGAATAAGCTAAAGTATGTGATAAGTAAAATGGCAATGTCTGAATAGCACTACTCACTCACTCTAGGTAGCACAGTGGGTGATAGATGCTCATCTTTGCATCAGTTCCTTCAAAATATAGTGGGAAGGGGGAGGCCCATATGTCACAAGTGTCAAAATGGAACTTGAAGAAGGAGGTAGGTGGCCTGGCTCATGTAATAAAAAGAAAAATTTCATTGTCCATACATTTCTTCAATGCAGTAAAAGTATGCAAGGATAAGGTGGATTACATGTGGCTACACATGTAACACATGTAACTTGAAGAAGGAGGTAGGTGGCCTGGCTCATGTAATAAAAAGAAAAATTTCATTGTCCATACATTTCTTCAATGCAGTAAAAGTATGCAAGGATAAGGTGGATTACACATGGCTATCAAGTCTCATACTTTCCCTTCATCATGTTTTAAGCCTTTAGAACAATGACATCCCTAAAGAAGCAACATTTTATATACCAGTAAAAAATAATTTAGTTTTGTCCACACTTGGTGCTCATTTCCCTTATAAATCTTAACATTTATACTGTCAGGTGTCTTACAATTCTTATTCTTTTCAGATGTTTTGTACAGAAAACCCAACCTAGGATTTTATTTCTTTAAAAGTCTCCTACCACTTAGCTAAGTGTTTATTTTAGGAGGTATTATTTGGAATCTCAGGTGACCAGTCAGAGCAATAAGACTACAATCTCTAATTACTCTTAACTAATTAACTAATTAGAAGTTAATAAGGCAAGTAAGTGCTATTCTTTCCATTAACAGAGTATTAACATGTCAACCAATTAGGTTTTAGAATATATGTGCTAAAGTTTATAAGAACTAATAAAGAACTAATAAATTTATTTCAGGGAGAGAAACACTCATTCTAGGTCATATTGAGAGGTTCTCTGAAATTTGGTAATTCATAATTTCTAACATGATCTTAGCAAATATTTGGTAATATAAGTCCCAAATATGAGTTAATGCACATTTCCTAATATGTTATCATAAAATTAGATAGGCACTATTCTCAATTATAATGTAAATATTATAAAATTGAAAAATATTTAAAAGAGTGTGATGGGAAAATGTTGAATGAAAAATAACTGATTTGGAGACTACATATTAGCAATAATTTAATAATTACTAGCAATGAATTAAATTTATGCCTTCGTGGAAAATTAAATGACTAAGAAAATTCTATGAGTAAGAAAACACCATAAATTACAAAGAACCATTGTGATACTGGTTTTACATTCACATTTGAAAATCATAGAATTGTGTTTTATATGTTTAATATCTTGTGTATTATTATTATATTCAAGCTCTAGAATAATTACTCAGTAATTCAAGATTTTATAGTAATCGGTATGATTTCACTATGCCAGTAAACACTTTATATACCATTGTTTTGACACTTTCAAGTGAGATATTTATTAGAAACATCCATAAAACATGAAACACATAAATATACTTGTTCTTCTGCACAGATGTCCATGCATACTTTCAAATATACAAATTGCATGTAGTTTCTGTCAGACATGGAGCAAGGCTATCTGGAAAACCCCTGTCTCCACTGGGCCCCATCAGTCCTCCAGTAACTATGTGCTCTCTCATCCTGCATATTTCTGCCCAAGTAATGAAAATGAAATTTTCCATTTAAATGAAATTTGCAGGTATAAAATATGTTGAATATTCACAAATATAATAGGCATAACATATATTAGATGGAACTTGTAATTGTTGATATTTGATACAGTTTTCCATTTTCTGTTGAAAACATAATGCTATGGTTTGCATAGTTTCAGTTTTCCTCAGGGGTCTTACTCATGCTAAGCTTTGTGAGACACTAAAAGGGTTGGAACAAATCAACCTCAACCGTGGTAGTTAGAACTGAGGAAACTGGAAGGTGATTTGGTACAGATAAAGTCTTAGCAATGATTTCTAAATTGCATAGATTAAGAGAGAGACCAGGACATGCACATGGGCAAAGTGTGCACAGACACACACACACACACACGCTATACACACCAATATGCAGACATACACGCACACATACACACACAGGCTCATGCACATACCAGGTTATACAAATTTTCATTTTATTTCAAATAACATTGGAAAAATATACTAGCTCGATGGCTTTCAGGACTAATGGGACCAGAGTACCAATTATTAAATCACTGGCTCTCAACCTTCATAATCCTCTTACTCTTTTATAGACTTCCTCATAGGGTGGTGATCCTCAAACATAAAATTATTTTAGTGCCACTTCATAACTATAATTTTGCTACTGTTATGGATTACAATGTAAATATCTATAGTTTTCAGTGGTTTGGATCATGAACCAAAGCTTGAGAAACCTTGTTTCTGAGTCAGTGAATATATTAATCTGTTCATCAATGACTTCCTGAAAAATCTTTGAGTGAAAGGACACAGCAGTATAAAGAAAATCTTCAGATCAACTATATTTGGTTCTTTGATTGCATACCCAGAAAAAGTAGGTTCAGTAGTGATGTCTAGCAATGATGCTTGTCAAAGTTTTTGACATTTTTATTTCATTAAGCATCAACCAGTCACTCCATGCGACCTGATATCATGCAAAGTTACACAATGTTCATGGCAAAGGCATTTACTATGATTTTTTTTTAAAAAAGTATTTTAGTAGAGCAAGATGTTCTTTTCTGAAACCAGTACATTTAATATATTTTATTTTAAAAACTACCATCCTCCTCATTTCTATTAAATTTATAATAATGAGGTGTGTGCATAAAAGCCAGTATTTAAAACATGAATCCTAGTGATGAAAGACTCCAAAACTCCCAAAGGGAGGCACTTACTCAAGCCTCGGGTCAGCCGCGCACCCAAGAAGACACTGAGACCGGTACTTAAGATGTATAGATAGCAAGATTTAATACAGCAACGACAAGAAAGCAGACAAAACAAACAAAAAGCACATATATACCAGATATCTGGGGCCGGACCTCATGCAGCCTGCAAGGTGCAGAGGAGATCCGGCCATTAGCCCAAACTTTTCACAAGCTTTTATAGGTAGGAGGCAAGGGGGGGAGCAGGGCAGGGAAAATACAGTTTTTACGTCACTAAGTGATTCAACCAAGGGTTTTTCCAAAGTGCTTTTGCAACCGCGTCCCACACTTTGGCCATGTACTTGATTCATTAGAACTGAGGTTTTTACTCACACCCTTATCTCAAAAATGTCCCTGGCACAGTCCTTAGTTGGGAGGGGTAGGACTGGGTTCGTTCCAGGAAACCCTTATCTCAGAAATGTCCCCGGAACAGTTTTCATTTGAGAGGGGGTCTGACTCTGGTGTGAGAGTTCAGAATGTACTCTGGGGTGAGAGTTCTGGTGGTCAGTAATTTTCCTCTTTCAGTGATAAATCAGAAGGCTTAATCAGTAGCTTGGGAAGTATGCCTGCAGAAATGTTCACCCCATTATCTGCCTTTGTTTTTAAATATCTGGATGACTGAATATCAAGTTTAATTTTATGGCTATTAGCCTGTAAGTGACAGAAAGTCTTCCACATATAATGATAATCCATATCCCTTAAAGCAGAAACTCAATTGAAGAAAATGGCCTGCATAGATGGGAAATTGGAGACATATGCAAAATGGCAAAAATCAAAGATAAATTAATGAGAATGCTTATAATTACATTTATGTATTTTCCCTATAATAAACTTTGAGACAAAAATGCACATCTGATTTATCCATATGCTTAATGAAGGGGAAAATTCAATCTAATTACATTCCAGTTGAATCTTTACTTCTAATGCAAATTCTTTCAGTTTTTCAATACTTTAAAGGATAGCTCCAATAAATGTGATATATCAAGCCAGAAAAAGTAACTTTCTCTAAAGCATTCTCTTTCCTTTTTCATTATGTGTTGAAATTCACCAAACATAAACACATTTTAAGCCTTCAGTTCAATTACACAAACCTAAGAAGATATATTCATCAACTGCTGGTGGACTTTAATAGAGATTATTCCTAAAATTATTATTTGGAAGTAAGTCATTCTCTTTAAAATTACATAAAATTTCATTCTATTAAAATACTATATATAAAAAGATACTCTTTCAGATTTTATTCTTTTCATATAATATTCTTTGTTAGTCACTTAAAAAGCAATAAACATTTTTTATTTTCATGTGCTCATTAAATTACTAGGTATATACTGACAATTTTTAGTGTGAGGATTGTAATAAGTTACCATAATTTTAATTTCAATCTAAATTAAACACAATTTTCTAAGCGAATTATTAAATTAGTCTTCAAATCCTACCTTCTACCCAGAAAAATACTGTATATATTTTCAGATGAAAAATAGATATTGTCCACATCTGGAACACAGGTAAACATATTTCTCTGTAAAGTTGAAATCTGATCAGGAATTTATTTTTAACCGCATACAAAGACAAATGGCATATACACAGCTGGACTGCATATAAATTGTGATTCATTTTCCTCTCTGCCATATGCTATCTTCCAAGTAATATTGATGTGATAATAGGAGGGGATGCACTAGTCAACAAGATCCACTTGTAACACACAACTGCTGTTTCCAATTGCTTTCTTAATATCATTCTTCCTCTCCACATTTAATTCTGAAGATAAAATCAATGGGACTGCAGGAGGGTATAAATCACAGGTTTTAAGAGACAAGGGGATATTTGAACTCTGTCTTCAGATAAATATTTCAGTCTAACTTTATATCTTCTAGAGGATCATGGTGAATATGCACAGAATAGATGACATTGTTTATGCTATCCTAATATGTTATCCTAATATGAAAGTAATCAGAAGGGAAGTAGTTATATTTAGTTGATTCTTGGAGGTGCCACTCTTAATCACGTTATAGCACCAGTATAGTAAAAAGAAGAGAGATCAGAGTCTCCTTTCTGTTTCGCGTGAGAATACTATAAGTTCTACATCCACTCCAGTAGCCTGACAGGCCAAAAAGCCTGGGCGCGGTCCCGAGGTGAAAAGTTCACAGAAACTTAGTCTCCTGGAACCGCAGCCCGTATAACGAATGCTCCAATGTCCTTGCTTTAGTTGGTAAATGGATCTGTGTGCTTTCCCTTAATATTGCTTTATTATAAGTGATCCTCAGGATTGAATTTTTGACATATAGCTAAGTTAGATTCTTCACCAGTCCTAGGCAGTCAGTCCTTGAGCAGACCCTGGGCATGGATATCTAAGTCACTGCCCTAGGCAGGAATTTACCATTACTAAGGAAGAAGAAAGGTTGTGGTCTAGGGAGGAACCAGAGTAGATACTTAGAACTATAGATAACTGAGTTACACCCATACACAGGAATTTACAATGGCCTAGGGGGAAGGGGACCATACAATAGACTAGAATAGGAACTGTGGTAAGGTTAACGCTTCAAGCCCTTGCCCCTGGCTTCTAAGATTAAGCTGAGTTTAGGTGGGGCTGTTTTTTTTTTTGTTTGTTTGTTTGTTTGTTTTTGGGGGGGGTTGTTGTTTTGTTTGTTCGCTTGTTTTTTTGGTTTTCGAGACAGGGTTTCTCTGTATAGCCCTGGCTTTCCCGGAACTCACTTTGTAGACCAGGCTGGCCTTGAACTCAGAAATCCGCCTGCCTCTGCTTCCCAAGTGCTGGGATTAAAGGCGTGAGCCACCACGCCCGGCTGGGCCTGGTTTTGATACCAGTTGTTAACACTGAATTTTATCCCAGCTGGTTCCTGTCAGTCCTTCCGTGTTTGCATTCCTCTGTTTTATGTAAGAATCCAGTAACCTCCTTGTACCTTGCCGATGTGTCACCTAACTTCCCTATTTTCTTCTGTATAAAAAGTTTGATGCTTGATTTGACAAATTACATTCAGATCAACACTCCCTTGTGTTGCATCTGTTGCCAACTCCTTTGCCCACCTACAACCAGAAACCCATTCCACGCAGATAGGAGTACCCAGAAGGGGTAAGTCTGGGGCGCTAAAGGACAAGTAATGATACAAGTTAGAAAAAGGTCTTTTGAAACTAATGCATTCTGCACCTACCATGATCTTTGGTTTCACCATTTCCATTTCTAGCATTGTGCAAAATCACTATCTATATGTCAACCACCAGGTCCATACTATTTCTCTGTAGCTGCATAAACTGAAAACATTTTCATGTATTTTTTCCTTTAGAATAGTTTTGCAAGCATAATCTCTGAAGACATTTCATATATGCCAATACATAAATGTAATCCTCACCCCTCATCAAGGATGCTTCTATTTCAACAAGCAGAGACTATTCCACCACGTGGCGTACAATCAAAATGCAAAGGAGTAGTGGCCTGTCCCAGTGGATGCTCCTATAAAACAATTCTTGCAACAAAGACTAGGTGAACATTTATGAGAGTGGGGTGGAAAGATTTTTGTTTCCCCATTATGTCGAAGGCACACACAAAAAGTCTCACAAATGTAACTTCTTACATATGAGCTAACCAAGAATGAAACCAACAGACATGCAAAAATGAAAAGGCCTCAATGTAAGATTTCAAAAGCACCTTTACGTTTATGGTTTCAAATTGTTTTCGAATAGGAAAAATAGAAATTTCTAATATTTAAAGAGGGAAAAGTATGTTTCTCCTTTCACCGGAGCTCTGGTGAATCTCCAAGTTGCTTTTCTAGTAATGGAATTTAATTTCCAACATTTGAGCCAACCATTTACAAAAAAAAGTGTGGCAAATGTTGTGCTATATTTGGCTATATCTATATTTTTTTTCCTATTTGCATGCGATTTCTGACATTGACAGGAATCTCAAGTGGTGAACTCATGCGCTATTTATTAAACGTTGTTGATGCATAAAAAGTTAGAATGGGAAGTAATATAGAAAGATAGACTTATGTTGATGAATTTATAAATACTTTCATAGTTTTCCAAATGATGAGAACGTATATGGCCCATTTACTTTAATTTGTATTTTATTTAGATAAAATACAAGATTGCTTGGTGAAATACAAATGTAGTTAAAATAGAATTACAAATAACTAGTACATGAAGTTTGTGTTCCAAAGATAGGTATTTATATCTGAAAAATCTGGCAAAAGTCTGTTTAGACTATACAGTTTTGCAACTATGCTTGAAGTCTGCTCTTTTTACCTCTTTGATTGGTAGCCCAGGACATATTCTAAAAAATGTAATTTATCAATAGCTCAGAATTGTTAAGATCAGCAAACAACTGACAAAAAAAAAATGCACCACTCACTGTTGGTGAGAATGCTAATTGGTATAGAAACTCTGAAAATCAGTGGGCAGAATCCTTTAAAAAAATCTAAAATTTACCCTTCCAGGTGACACAACTAAACTACTCCTTAACATATTCCCAAAGGACATAACATCATACTCCACATTTCCTCGTACATTACTGCCCTATTCACAATAGCTAGGAAATAGAAAGAACCTAAATATCTTTCAAAATATGGACAGATCAATAAAGAATATGTTGTACATATACCCATTTAATTATTATTTGTCTGTAAAGGAAATAAAATCATGAAGCTTTTGGTAAATGAATAGTGGTAGAAAAGACTATATTGAATGAGGTAATTCAGAACCAGAGAGATCGACTATGTGTTTCCTTTCACCTATTGTTCCTTGTCCCAAGTCATCAGACTTAAGTACATTACATAGAGTAACCGCAGGAGGACGGACAGTGTGAAATGACCTGGGGGGTACAAGAGAGGAAGAGCAGAGTAGAGTTAATATGAAAGAAGTAATAGAAAAACAGGGAGGGGCCCCGACTGGGAAAAGGGAAGTCAATATAAATGGAGGGGTCACAAGGACAAATAACACTACCACCAATGTAAGGTCATTTGATAAAACCTCAAGATATCATATTGTTTCTATTTAAATAAAATTATAACACACATGCGCATGAACACATACACACACACACACACACACACACACACACACTTTATACCACTCATGTGGCAATTTTGTCCATTCTAATAGGAACCATAATACCAGACCTGAGAAACCTCATTTCTTTTTATTATTATTATTATTGGGTATTTATTTCATTTACATTTCCAATGCTATCCCAAAAGTCCCCCACACGCTCCCCCACCCACTCCCCCTTCTTAGTCCTGGTGTTCCCCTGTACTGAGGCAAATAAAGTTTGCACAACCAATGGGCCTCTCCACTGATGGCCGACTAGCCCATCTTCTGATTCATATGCAGCTAGAGACACGAGCTCCGAGGTGGGGTACTGGTTAGTTCATATTGTTGTTCCACCTATAGGGTTACAGACCCCTTTAGCTCCTTGGGTACTTTCTCTAGCTCCTCCATTGGGGGCCCTGTGATCCATCCAATAGCTGACTGTGAGCATCCACTTCTGCATTTGCTAGGCCCTGGCATAGTCTCACTAGAGACAGCTATATCTGGGTCCTTTCAGCAAAATCTTGCTAGTGTATGCAATGGTGTCAGCATTTGGAAGCTGATTACGGGATAGATCCCCGGATATGGCAGTCTCTAGATGGTCTATTCTTTCATCTCAGCTCCAAACTTTGTCTCTGTAACTCTTTCCATGGGTGTTTTGTTCCCAATTCTAAGAAGGGGCAAAGTGTCCACACTTTGGTCTTCATTCTTCTTGAGTTTCATGCATTTAGCAAATTGTATCTTATACCTTGGGTATTCTAAGTTTCTGGGCTAATATCCACTTATCAGTGAGTACATATTGTGTGAGTTCTTTTGTGATTGGGTAGGTTACCTCACTCAGGATGATGCCCTCCAGGTCCATCCATTTGCCTAGGAATTTCATAAATTCATTCTTTTTAATAGCTGAGTAGTACTCCATTGTGTAAATGTACCACATTTTCTGTATCCATTGCTCTGTTGAGGGGCATCTGGGTTCTTTCCAGCTTCTGGCTATTATACATAAGGCTGCTATGAACATAGTGGAGCATGTGTCCTTCTTACCGGTTGGAACATCTTCTGGATATATGCCCAGGAGAGCATTTCTTATAGGTTGGCATGGCAGTCTAGTGATTCCGAAAACATCATTGGCCTAGCTGTTAGCCTTGGTTGCCTCTCAGAGCTTGAAGGTAAGTACCTATTATTGAAGGCACTATACACTTAGGATATAGAACTCAGATGATTACATCTGTCTAACCTGAAAGTCTCTTTCCTGTGATCAACTCATCAGTTCGTACTCTCATCAACCTGAGACATTTGAAGCCACAGTACTGACTCTTGCAACAAGGTATTTATAAAAGTGCAATAAACAACAGGTACTTGTTGATAGAAACCTGTCTAACAGGATGTAAGGCTGCCTGGTACAAGAAACTTAGCCAGGTCACTGTGAATAGTGAGGCATGGAACTTGTAGGGATCCTCCCAACATCATCTTTTTCCAAAGGACACTCAAAATGTCATATATTGCCAGGCAGTGCTGGTGCACGGCTTTAATCCCAGCACTTGGGAGGCAGAGGCAGGCAGATTTCTGAGTTCGAGGCCAGTCTGGTCGATAAAGTGAGTTCCAGGACAGCCAGGGCTATACAGAGAAACCCTGTCTTGAATAAACAAAGCAAAACAAAACAAAACAAAACAAAACAAAACAAAACAAAACAAAACAAAACAAAACAAAGCAAAGCAAAGCAAAGCAAAGCAAAGCAAAGCAAAGCAAAGCAAAGCAAAGCAAAGCAAAGCAAAGCAAACCAAACCAAACCAAACCAAACCAAACCAAACCAAACCAAACCAAACCAAACCAAACCAAACCAAACCAAACCAAACCAAACCAAACCAAACCAAACCAAAACAAAACAAAACAAAACAAAACAAAACAAAAATGTCTTATCTTGGTACCCACAGGGAAATATAGCTTAAAGTATAGCTCATTATAGTCTCATCTTAAAATGGAAACCATTACAGAAAAATTACATCTGGACACAATGCAGGGATAAATGGATAGTGATCAGCCTTGTCTCAATAGATACAGCTGAGCTCAGTTCCTGCAACTGTAGACCAAGAAACATTGAGGGCGAGGTGACAGTAAAATCAGAAGAGTCAGAATGCCAGGAATTCTACTGTGAGATTGTCTCTCCTAGAAATGAGTGTATAAACATTATCTGAACAATGCCTTTATCAGTAGATAGACTAGCACAAAAGGGGGAAAATGATTTTCATAGTCCCACTTCTAGATAAAATCCTACAAGAAACTAATGACTGCTGAGAGAAGGAAATTCAAAGTGGTTAACCCTGAAACTCTAAAAGCACAAGCAACTCAGCAGGTTGTATCTATATCTTTGTCCTTCGTGTGTGTGTGCACGTGTGTGTGTGTGTGTGTGTGTGTGTGTGTGAATCAATAATGCAAGAAAGCAATGATATCAATTTGAAGTGAGAGACTTGGGAGAGGCTGGAAGGAGGAAAATGAAACGGGAAATTGATGTAATTACTTCTTAATTAATATATATTAAAACAATAGTGATAATAATAGCTGATTCCAAACCTGAAAAATGTTTAAATATTAAGCGTCAAGACTCCATCGCAACAGTAAAAGAAGACTGTTTAGACTTTAACGCTAAAGAGACACATCAAAGACTGTTAACACAGGACAATATACCTCAGGCATTTTCTATGAGTAACAGATGTAGTATAATAAATAAAATATCTTTTAATGCATTTATATCTATGGCAATTTTTCCATTTGAATTTCCAGAAATGTGTAATTTAGGCAGATAAGTTATTAAGTTTGTGAGGTTTGTGAAGACACCAACTTCACAAACTTATTGTTCATTGAGACATATTTCATGTTTTCCAACTTATTCTTTGAATCATAAATATGTACAAAATATGCTAGGTGACATTGTATTTCTACTTCTATATTAAGTATTCCCCAGGGATATCAAACTAAAGAGCAATTAGATGTTTTCTAATTAATTTTCATTTTCAGCATTTTAGCTAAAACATCAAAGGTGCTAATAAATCCATCACTACATAACAGTTATGGTCTTATAGGCTCTGTAACTCCTAATGTAAAGTGAAGGGTTATTCACCAATTAAAATACTTTATTTATAACTCAAAAGAAGTTGAGCACTTTTAAAAGTGGTTTTTAGTTATTTTGATTTTTAAAAAAATTTACTGGCAAATAGTATTGTGTCTAGCACAGTGTTGTTTAATGATGCCCATTTAGGTGACACTTAAATGAATAAGCATGTTAAAAGTCTTCCTTGGATATTGAATATTAGAACTTCACAGTCGTGATAATTATGAAATTGTTCACTGGTTAAACTGGAAAAGTTTTATTGGCTATGTTCAAAGCACATGAAGAGGGTGTCATAGGAAAGAAATAACTCGGTACTTCTGAGATGTTCTAACTCCATGTAGATGCTTTCGCCATATCTGATTGGGGAGATTAGAAAGGTCCATTATCTAGGCTTTAGAGGGAATAGTTTTTCCTGACATCAAGATTCCTGGGGAAGTTAACTGTAAGTACATCAGGAACCGTCATGTTTCCAATCCTGCCTTTTATTCTCCTAGAGCTGTGAGCCAGCACATTTTTGATGCTAATAAAGTAGGAAGAATTGCCATGTATTAAACAATATAAATGACATAGCTTTGCCTTTAAGCAGGGATTAAATCACCAAAGTTCAGAGCTTGTCTTGATACAGATATCCAGGAAGATCTAGGCCAGTCAAAAATTGGCTTTTAAATAAATTACTAATTCTCCATGATGAACTCATACTATCCCATTCTCTTGATCAGCCTCAGCCTCTTTTATGAAATATATTCACACTACCCTTGAGTTCCTGATCATGTAAGAATACAGGATTACACTTAAGAATTAACCTTGGAAACATGTGTTGTTAATTCTTGCAGAAATCCCTAGTCCTGACACTCTTTCAACTCAGGATGCTATTTCTAATTTTGAAATAAGGCACTGACAACCTAACTAAACAACATGTAATGAGAGTTCCTTAACAATTTGTTCTTAGTGTTTAAAAGTCTAGCTTATGGAGCATGGTGAATTTAATGAATATAAATGACAGTGACCCAAAATAGAGCTCTTACTTATGTTCTCATTTTTATAGAATTGCCAATTCCATTCATTGTCTCATTTTGGGCTTTTCTTCGAATGTTAAGGAATATCGACAAGTAATCTAATCTACAATTTGCTTATACTACAAATTGAAGAGAGAAAATCCCCAGAGATGAATTCATCATTGTCCTAATATGTTAGTGTGAACATCACAAAATCTAGCTCTTTTTCTAACATGGTTAAAGTCTTTTCAACACACAAAGCTGTACATATCTGGTGATTTGATAACTAATATTATGTGTTTTAGAGTGGGCACTTCTGTTACATGATTATTCAAAATTTACATCCTCCACTTAAAATGGTTTCAATGTCTCATTTTGATCAGAATGGGCAAGATACACTCTTTCCAAGTAGAATTCGTCACTCCAAAAATGATAGTGGGCCCAGAGTCTAGGGTGTAATTGTAAAGCTGTATTATTTTCTGTAGAGTGAGATTACTTAACTACTTGTCTTTCTTGATAGTATTCAGAGGAGAGTTCTAGCAACAAAAGAACATAAACATTTTTTTTTATTGGCAAGAACATTTTAATGATTCTCTTCATTCTGATGAATAACTAGTATTAGAAAATCAAACAAATATGAAATAAAGACAAAATTACATAAAATAAGATACAAATGTCACAGCTGAATCATTGTACTGACAGTGTGCTACTCCAAAAGATGTACACAATCAATCTATAAACATCTGATTTCAATTTAGTTTTGTATATCATTGGCTTAGGTTTTACAATAGGTTTCAAGAATTATTACCCTTTAAGGGTTCCACTAAAATGTTTAAAATTAAACATTCCTACTTTAAAATGTTATACCAAGGTAATGTCTTAGTTTTGTAAAATACATGTAAGATTTTAACACAGGGAGACAATATTCTTATTATAAAAAAAACTCCTTCACTATTTTTATAATTCCACCAACATAAAGTTACTGCAAAATAAAAGGTTAGGAAAGACAGGTCAATTTATTACTTCCTTTGTGCAAGCAAAAGCTAGACAAGAAAAACTGCATTTTAAATTTCCCATGATAAATTGAGTTACAATGTGTATAAATTTTATCTAGGTTTGATTGTTTTGATGCTATAATAAAAGAAAGACATATATCTAATAGAAATAACTTCTCAAAGCTAACAAGCATTTTTATTAACTGTAGGGTAAAACACTCTTTCTTAAAAATACTGCAGCATGAGAGTTAAGGTAAATTTTACTTAATTTTTATCTGAATGCCATGCAAAAGTTCTGAAACAATAATTAAATGGTCACAAACTATGCACAACTACGGAAGAAATATGTTGTGCAATCATGCCTAAAGTTAGAAAACTTGCTCTAACAGTGACATCAAAACAAAGTTGTTATTCAAAAGAAAACAAAACCACCCCAACAAGGAAGTGATACAGATATAATTATTATTTTGAATCAAATTGTTTCAACCTCTTTCCTCAGGTAGTACACAAGATCTCCTTTTCTTTTTTTCTTTTTGGATTTTCAAGAGTTTCTGTGTAGCCCTCGCTGTCCTGGAACTCACTTTGTAGACCAGGCTGGCCTCGAACTCAAGAGATCCACCTGCCTTTGCCTCCCAAATGCTGGGATTAAAGGTATGCGCCAAAATTGCCAGGCAAGATCTCTTTTTCTAAATGCATTCCCTTTTAACTATAAACTTAGAAACACTATTTGGATACCAGTTTTTTATTGCCAAAAAATGTTTAGTATGTTCTTGCTTCATCAAAGCCTGAAGGCTAGATTAGTATCTTTATACTTGTTGCCTGAGGCTCATAGTATCTTTAATAGTTATCTGCTAATAGCAGTATGATAATTCGTGCAAATAGGTTGCTTGCTGTATCAAAGAGCACAGTATAAGACTGATGCCCATGGAGGCCAGAAGAAGGTCCTGTGTGTGATGTGAAGATCCTCAAGTATTTAAGATGCCACGTGGATGCAGGGAATTGAACCCATTAACTAGTGCCCTTAAAGGAGCTGTCTCTCCAGCCCCCATACAGATCCTTTATTAACTAAAACAATAGACTAATGAAACTTTGTTAGGATTCTATTAACACCAAAGAGTTTGAGAAATAAAGACTTTCAACTTTCATTTTGATCTAAGTTTATCTGTGTCATCTACAACTAATGAAAATGAAGTATAACACATAACCATTATATGTAAAACTCTTCATGAAACTCTTAAAATGGCTCCCAAGAATTAAACTACTAAATTAACTTAACACATAACATTCAGGTATTCTAAAATACAGACTGTAATTTTCCCGTTGTATATTACTTTTCTTGTCTTGACCAAAACATGACAGAAACAACTCAAGGGAGGTAAGGTTTATTTTGGCTCACGGTTTCAGAGGATACAATCTATAATGGCTGAGGAGGCAGCAGTGGGAGTATGGGACAGAGGTGGTTCATATGTCCTGACTGGATCAGACCAGCAGGAGTGTATGATCCTTAAAGGCTCACCCCTCAATATGCTAAAGGTTTCACAGCCTTCAAAATAGAGCCCTAAGTTGAAAGACCAACAGCTCAAAACAAGCCTCCAGGTACATTTCAGATTCAAGCCGCAACACACACCTTAATGTATTTCAACGAAGCTACACATTCACAATTTAACAGATACAGTTTTTCATCAGGGATTCATCAGATATCACCCATAAGAGTGTTTAGACTGTAAATCAGATATAATTTTGTCAAAACACCATAAAGAGTCCTTTAAATAATCAGGAAAGAGATTTTAACATTATTGCTTACTCTTATGATGAATTTTAACCAAATTGTAATTCTATAATCTTAGTTTATTTCCTATAGACTTAAATTATACTGCTTGCCAGGTAATGCAAGTATTGAAGCAACTTTCTAAAATTAATTTAACTGCAAATGAATTATAAACTCAGCCAGCACACACAGACGGTTTGACTCCACTGCTTCAGAATTAGTACTACAAAAAGTAACCACTGCATAGGAAGAAACAAAGTCTTTTCCTTAAAGATTTTCAAGAATTATAATAACAAAAGTTCATGGAGAGGCCAACTCAGTTTTTTATATACCACTTTGCTTTCCCATTTAAGGGAAAAAGAAGTTATCAGGATTAAACAAAACAAAACTTCTTTCACTTCCTGCTTATAATAATTTATACTAAAAAATACTGCAATTATACTTATGGTTTCTTTCCCTCCCTTCAAGTGTAAGGGCAACAACTATAGTTCTAGTGAGGAGACTTGAATAATCATATTATGTAACTCGAAAGGAAGATAGAGGCACAAAAATTGAACAGACTTTGGCTTTGAAGAACCTCATGATAACCCCAAAATGACAGACTAGAAACAACGAAAGATTCCAGCAGCAAGCAACCATCTCTCACACACACACACACACACACACACACACACGTTAAGAATTCTGTTCCTCTTCTAATCAATCAGCTATATCTTTTTGTTTCTCCTGCTTTTTGGTTGTAGGTAGCTCAAGACTTGCCCACTGCATGGGTTCCGCCTTTCTCATAGTGATCTCAATCTTTGTTGCAGTCATCGTTACGTAACTTCGTTTAACATCAATTACACCCCACAGTTTCACATTTTGATGAAATTCTTTCTCTCCTTCAAATACAATGTGTACATTTAACAAAGTACTATTTGCTTCAACTTGACTGAGTTCTGGTAGGGAATTTTTAGCATACACTGAGATGGTAACTTCACCCCCAGTCTGATGCCAGTCGTGTCTACAGGGAACAACTTTTTTCCCTGCATCCTTTTTAGTCCATACATGCTTCCCTCTTGTACAGCCCTCTTGGGCTAAGAATGTATTAAAATCTGAAGTTTTTCTTCTACAACAGCTCCAATATTTCATCCCCTCATGGAAAATAGGTACTCCAGAATGTTATACACAGACTTCTTCTAGACTCTGTAGACCCTGGTATGTCTTTGAACACCCTCCATTTTTACAGGAAGTCCCAACCTTAATTTCATCACTGTCTTCTTCTTTTTTATCTTCTTCACTCCCGGATGACAGTTCAAGTTTATCAAGTGCTTGTTTTAGGGAAGCAGATATTTTTAACTCCAAGTTTGTCATTGGTTCATCTGGGCTTGGCCTTTTTATTGCTTCTACTGGCTTAGGGGCTTGAATGATGTGCTCCTGAAATTTGGGTTTTAATTCAGATAGTTCCTTCTTCTCAGTAGTCTTGACTTCAGGCTTTACCGGTTCAGGTGGCTTCTCACTATTATGCCTACCTTTTGTACAGCCTACAATGCTTAAGAAGTCAGAGAAATCAGTTGTCCTTCTTTTACAGCAAGACCAACCCTTTAGGGCATCATGAAAGACAGGAACACCTGGGTGGTATGTGCAAGCATCGTCCGAGTTGGCCTCTGGGTCGAAACGCTGGCCACAGCCGCGGTTGTAACGCAAGAGCGCCATTCCGTCTTCCCGGCGAAATCCAGACCACCCGGGACTAGAAGTGAACCACCGCAGCAATCATCAGCCCTACTGTTCAGGCCGCAGCTAGCTTCCGGAAGCCCGAACATAAACATTTTTAAGAACATATATTTTTGCATTATTATCTCTACTTCTGTACATGGATTGGTTCATGTAATTTATGATGTAAAAAATCACTAATGGTTACATGCAATTTATTTATACAAGTTCAAGAAAGTGTAATACCACACAGAAACATTGAGAAGGAGTTGATAATTTTAAGGATGGAGTGTTAAGTGTTAAGTAATATCTAACGGAAGATATTGCTTCATTATTCTCACCCACTCCTCTCTCTCTCTCTCTCTCAAAATCCTCAGATATTTGGAGGATATTAATCATTCTGTTAAAAACCCTGAATTGTGTTTCACCTCTGCATAGTGTTTTTGGTAAGATGTTCTCACACGTGCAGAGGACAAGAATTTCAGAGCTGAATTAAGAAATGACCCATAGTTTAGATCTTACAACCACTCTTATAACTGATCCTTTCCCAGTTGCTACTGCTTCTTTGCTGCCACTGGTCTATAGAATGCTAGAGTTTTCTCAGTCCTTCAAAGTCAAGGATGTAAGTTAAACTTAACTTTAGGCCCAGACTTAAACATCATTGGTAAAAGACCTAGTTAGACATTCATAATCTTGTTAGTTATTTTTCCATAGGTAGATATATATTTAATATTAATGTATAATTAATTATTTCACTGTATTATAAGTATTTTTATCAATAAAAATTATAAGAAATGAAACGAAAAATATTGACAAAACAAAATAAACCTTTTTTTTTTTTTCTCCCAGAGCTGAGGACCGAACCCAGGGCCTTGCGCTTACTAGGCAAGCACTCTACCACTGAACTAAATCCCCAACCCCAAAATAAACTTTTTGCCTTAACATCATCTTCATAATGATACTGAGGACAAAATATAAGGAATAGGGAAAAATATAAAGTCTACTCAATTCAAATATTCTGTTTTATTAGATATTAAATATGAGCTGGAAAAGAAAGTCACTGTGATACAATTACATAAACCTTCTGATTGTAGCACTATCAGTATTTGAATTAAATATATAATTGCTTATTTATTTATATACTGCGTACTTAAAAAATTGAAGTGATTTTATGAAAATGTGTTGGCAGTCCTTGAATATAATATAACACAGAATCATAATGTGGTTTTGTCAATTTAATAACAATGCCAGAATATTTAAAGATATTCATTGTCATAGCTATCCACGTATTCTGAAACATTACTTACATAAGTGGTATATTATCTGTGCAGCATTTCCTCCATCCGATTGGTATTTGACATCATTATGCATTGTATTTTTATAAGATAGTTTTTATACATTATTTTAGCGAATATTACAACACAATTTCAGGAGTTCATCTGTTACCTTATCTGAATCTTTTAACTGTTACTGGAAGGACACTGAAATATTCAACGAAATAGCACTTTTCTTTTATCAGGAATCCTTTTCTGGCTTTTAGAGATAACCGTGTATGGATGACCCAGCAGAGACACCTATGCTCACTGGGATTCTATCACTTAGATTTTCTGCTCCAGCTTGGAGGGAGACTTGGAGTTCTTTCTCCTTAGTTATTTTCTATTCAATTCTCCAAGTGGGGAATTTGTAGTTCCTAATTTTTGTTTTGTTAATTTGCTATTCATCTCTTCTTTTGTCTCCATGACTAATTATACAGAAACTATGCCAAATCCCTGCAAATTCAAGCACTGTGGCCCCAGACAAATTTAGAAGCATGTTAGCAGTCTACCTTTAAATACTTTAACAAAAAGAAGTAAATAGTTTTACTGAATGAAATACATTCATTATCTTGTTCCTTCATAAGCTCTTGTGTAAAAAGGACACATCAGCATGCAAATTCCATTAATATTCAATATGTTTGCTTTCAGCATTATTCTGCAATGCTGATCATCTGCTTCTTCTTCAAGTCTAACTTACATGTGGGCAATAATGACTAGTTGGTTACAGTGACCAACCAATGAAAAGTTAAGAGGATACAGGTGGAAATCAGGGAAGGGCTTACCAAGAGGACTATTCCCTTCTCTTGAGAAAAGTGGCATGAAGGACAAAATTTGCTCAATGATAAACACCTATGCATGAGAATAGAGAAAGGGGCTTTATGCAATGCCTAACTCAGATTGCCTCCTACGCAGACATATTGCCAAATATACGTGTTCTCTCTTATCCAGACACATCAAGATAGGAACTGTCAACATGTGTTCACTGATGACTGCTTTCACTCTATGTCTTCATTTTCGTCTTTTGCCTTTCATGGATAGTCAGTCTTTTACCTGTCCCATAAAAGGAAGGTGAGTACCATCCACAGTCTATACAAAGAGCATAAAGAGACTCAGGTTTCCAGAGTTATGTGTGGTACAATTTGCACTTGAGTTTTTCCTGAGGAGACTTTGCGAAGGTATAGACATTGCTTAGTGCCCCCTGAAGAAAAGTTTCAAACAGATGGTGAATTTATTTGTTAATACTACTATTTTGCTTGACATTTGGAAATAGGACAGTATGTAGAAAATGTATATTTAAAATGTAAACCAGAAATAATTATAATAAAAAGACTTAGACAACACAATCGTACCTGAAATTGAAAGAAAACTTAAAACCTCATTGAAATTACAAAGATCTGAGCAATTTTAAACAAGATGTGCATAAAACACAAGACTAAGAGAAAATACATATCATTCCAAATACATCCACATAGGATCTTATTAGTTTCCATGTCAAAGGTCAATATAAAGGTGTCACACTTCTGCTGAAATCATAGCAATTAAAAGGAATAACTTAAAAAAATCCATAGCAGATGTATAATCAAAATTTATTTGAATGCTTGGCTTCAGCTCAAATGTATTTTCTAGATATTAAATTTAAAAGTTATCATTCTTGGCCACCTTCATGGCTTTCAGCATGCAGAAGAAGAGGATAATCAAATATAATCAAATGATCAGTATGAATAAGGGACTATACTACTGGAATATTTGACTGAACCAAGTGAGATACTATCCAGACAACCCTTTGCCACTGATTTTTTTCTTAAAGAAAATAGAAAACTTCTGTCAGGATATTGAACACTATGACCTTGACTCAAGACAACACTGTAATCCCTACCTTTTACCAATAAATAAATAAAATTAAAATTAAAATCAGAAAAAAGGATATATCTTCTTAATGCCAAGGTCAAATCTAAAGCTAAAAATATATTTACCAGCTATAAACAGTTCTCTTTTCATACATTATTCTCACAACTGTTCCATATTCTCTGACTAAAAGAGGCTATGAGGTACTATGTTGTCAAACTCACAACTCTGGGAAAAATATTCAGGATATCAGAATGGAGCTTATGGGACAATGCAGGGATCATAAATGTCAAAACCAATAAATAATATTTCTTTCTTATATTGACAGAAGCTAATGTCTAGCCCTACTCTGAATTAAAATAAAATCCGTATTTCAGCCCAACTTGATCAATTATGGCTAGCTCCTCTTGATGTTTTACCTGTTACATGGATAAGGGCAGCTTTTACTATAAATGACTCTGCCAATGAGGCAGTCATCTTACCTAACTTCTATAGACTCTCCAGACTTCCACTTCCCTTTACAGGAGTCTGGTATAAAGAATAGTTAATTATACAATTAAATAGTAATCCATCAAATAAAACTTTTGCCAATCTAATTATAGGTTATACTGTAGAAAGAAGAGGAGGATAATGATGATAATAATGATGATTAATAATAATAATAATAATAATATAATGTGGCAACTATGTCTCTAATTATATCTCTCAGTATTTACGTGGAAACTGCAAAGAGTCCCAATGATCAACCTCTGAACATAAAGTGATTGATAAAGACAAAACAAAACAAAAAACAAAAGCAAGGAACCTCCTTAAGTTTCTGAGCCAAAATAAGTTTTCTCCACAGTCCAATTGAAGACCACGTAACAAAGAAACCATTGACTTTGTTAAGACATAAGATAAGTGAACAATCTTTGGGTGGTTTTCTTGCCCATTTTCTTTAACAAGAGCAAAAGTGCCCAGTAAGAAGTGTGGCAGTACTAATACTTTGTGTATGCTGCGGATGCTGCTTCACCCTCACAGCAATCTCCAAGATCGATTGCTATCATCTAATGGCTGGCCTATGTGCTAGATCTCTGCTAAGATTTTTTTTTTTTGTGGCCCCTTAAACAAACTTTCCTTGAAGCCACTGACTACTGCCTTTTACTATGGTTCCCTTTTGACAGCTTGAAGCAGCTAGAATGGTCATCATTGCCTACCCCAACAGTAGGAACTGCTTTGATCTATGAGAGGGAATGAGAAAAAATATTGAAGGATATAGACAGAAAGAGAAAAGAGGGACTTGTTTCTCAAGAGAGCTATTTCCATGTTCATAAGAGAGGTAGCAGGGAGTAGAAGCCACATACACACACACCCTGGCATTCTACTTTCATGGGAAAAATAAATAAATAAAAGAAGTAGGAGGAGCCAAGGACCTCTCTAAAAACCTAACCTAGAGCATCATTGTAACTTCCCAATCTGTTTCCTCTCATCTTGGTGGGAGCTGTCAACTTGTGAAAAATTAAATAATTATTTTTCTTCTCTCTCTTCATTTTGCCTTTTTCCTTTGTACATGTGAGTCATTCATCTTCTCTAGACGGTCAGTTCTTTGTGTGTCCCACAGAATGAACTGTTATTTCCAGGATCTCCATTATATAATGACCATCAAAGTGTGCTGGCAGCCTTATTCAGTGATGCTCTATTCTACTTATCTACAACTACTACTCTACTGCTACCACTGCTAGGATGACTACTTCTACTACTTCTCTACTTCTTCCTTCTTGATAATCTTCTTTCTTCCTCCTCCTCCTTCATCCTCCTCTTCCTCTTCTTCCTATTTCCTCCTCTTATTCTTATCATTAAAACTGTCCTTCGGTAACTTTCTCCACCTACCTCACTTTACTGTATTATAACCTGACGGCATATTTAACATGTTTCTTTGATTTGAGTAATTGTACAAAGTTAGGGTATTTTTAAATTATATGGTAAGCTTTTTCACTCTAACACTCTACTCATGGTGCATTCCTCTAGCTAGGAAGCCAGTGATTATGATTTATTAGATATGGCATATGCTTGAGATACTAACACTTAGAGCCTAATGCTGGAGGATTTCGAATTCAAGGAAAGCCTATGTTATATAAAAAAGACTCTATCTCAAAGTATCTTTTTTTCTTGAATATCAAGAAGCAATTCAGGGACTAGAGATATCTCTTAGCAGTTAAGACCTTACATTGAATAGTAGAAAAACCGAGATTGATTCCCAGCACCCATATTAAGTGATTTACACTTGGCTATAATTTTAATCCAGGAAATCAGATGATTCTAATTCCCATGGCACCAGCATTCTTGTGCACATATGTACGCAAAGTCACACACACATACACACAGAAAAATTAATATAATAAAAATACATCTTTTTAAAAAGATAATTCATGGCTAGTAGATACAATGAGATATCTGTTATTCTAGCCTAGTCAAGCTCTTGTTAAGTGAGGGCCAGTATGCTACACAACCTTCATAAATCACATCTACTCCATAAGTTAAAGGTTGTTAATTACTGCAAATCTATGGTGTGAAGTATGCTCAATAAGACAATCATTTCAATGACTGCATATTTAAATGCTCTTCTTCAAGATTTTTTTCTACATGTCTGGTAAAGTCATTCTGCTCTAATATCAGTAGGAAATATGAGATATATGAATCATCCTATGAATCCCATTTCTGTATCAGTGAAAGATAATAGAGATAGGAAGTGTCTTATGACTTCGACCTCACTAGCAACTGTCAAGTGTGATTTCGAGAGTCTGTCTACTCTGTAATCTCCCCTACACTCCTGTCCTCTGTCATTCACAGATTTAGCTACAGTGGGCTAGCTTTGGTGATGCAGGCTATTCTCATGGTGTTGGCTCGAACTCTTAAGTCTGCCCTCACACAAAGTCTATTAGACCTGTTTAAATTATCTTCAATTGATTATATCTCCTCCTTCTTTCATATACCATAAATCCTTTCAATCACTGGCTGAGAATTCAGGAACAATAGCTATCAAAGTGCATCTTATGCACCTTCCTCTATGACAATTCTGTTCATTCTTCACTTACTCTTCTTCCTTAGATTATTGCTACCCTAAGGGCCTTCTTCAGTGGCATGTGAGTTCTCCCTGGCCTCAGTATGGTTTACTTCCCCTTCATTCACAAGCACTTTGGCATTCTCCTTGTACTTTTGACACTTCTAAATCATTTTTTGTGTGTCTTTCACAAAAGATATTGGCTATGAACATTCTGTCTGTCATGAGGCTGTCCTCTTTCTCTCTCTACCCCACACACACAGAGAGAAAGAAAGAAAGAAGGAGAGAGAGAGAGAGAGAGAGAGAGAGAGAGAGAGAGAGAGGTGTGCACACAAACATAACGATAGTTAGATCATACTAATATTATTTTGGTATTTCATATTCTAATCTCCTTCACCATACCTCTTTCTAGAGTGCTCATATTTATCTGTATTCCTCATCTGGTTGACCTCTTTCTATCTGTCTTTGATGAAGTATCCTCATAGGTAAAGGTTTGCTCCAATAATCCATCCGTACTACCTCATCAGTATCAATAAATTACATTTACACTTCTTATCAGATCATTTTTATCATATATTTCTTGACTATTTTTTTCTCTCATATTTTTCTTCCTCCCAGTAGAAAACACTGGCCTAATTGTTCAAAAGTCTCCTCTTTATTCCCTTTCTGGATTTTAAGTTTTGATCTTTGAGGAAAAGACAACTCAAAGACAGATGCATTTCAAGTGTAATGTCACTGATAAGATTCTCTTGTATGTCAGGGTGGTTATTCATGTGTTGCACAGACACTTGCTGTGTGATACAGTGGGTGCCCAATCAGATGGCTCCACAGTAACTGTTGTCTCTAAGATTTTCTGTTAAAACAATATGAACTAACCAGTACCCCAGAGCTCATGTCTCTAGCTGCATATGTAGCAGAAGATGGCCTAGTCGGCCATCACTGGAAAGAGAGGCCCCTTGGTCTTGCAAACTTTATATGCCTCAGTACAGGGGAACGCCAGGGCCAAGAAGTAGGAGTGAGTGGGTAGGGGAGCAGGGCAGGGGGAGGGTATGGGGGACTTTTGGGATAGCATTGGAAATGTAAATGAAGAAAATACCTAATTAAAAATAATTAAAGCTAGAACAACAAAAAAAGATTTTCTGTTAAAGACTCATCTTAACACAACTAGCACCCAAATTCTAATTCTCATTGTAATGAGGATGTCAGGTTTGGAGATTTGGTCTTTCTCCCTTGGATCCTTTTGTGATTTTCTTTTTCTTTTCTTTTTTTTTTTTGAGTTATTTTATTTTATTTTATTTTTAATTTATTTTTTATTAGGTATTTTCCTCGTTTACATTTTCTTTTTTTTTTTTTCTTTTTTTTTTTGATTTATTTTTTAATTAGGTATTTTCCTCGTTTACATTTTCAATGCTGTCCCAAAAGTCCCCCATTCCCACCCCACCGAATCCCCTACACCCCCACTCCCCCTTTTTGGCCCTGGGGTTCCCCTGTACTGGGGCTTATAAAGTTTGCAAGTCCAATGGGCCTCTCTTTGCAGTGATGGCCGACTAGGCCATCTTTTGATACATATGCAGCTAGAGACAAGAGCTCCGGGGTATTGGTTAGTTCATCATGTTGTTCCACCTATAGGGTTGCAGATCCCTTTAGCTCCTTGGGTAATTTCTCTACCTTCCTGGTTTTCTCACTGTTTCTCTGCTCTGTTTCCTTTAATCTCTCTCTTAAGTGTTATCCCTTGAGCCCTCATACATTGGGGTTCTCCAGTGCTAGTCCGTGAGTGTTTTCTTATTTCTATGTAAATTATGTTCTGCTTAAAATTAATATCCAGTCTGGGCATGGGTACAGGGGAACTAATAGGAGATGATCTTATAATATGTTGTCATAGAATTTTGAGTTAATTTTCCATTGCATCCCATTGATGCCATCCATAACCCCTGTCCTATTTGTAATGCCACACATACTCCAAGATTTCTGTTATTCATCACCCTCCCCTATTTTGACCACTACACTTACTAACCCTTCCAGGGTTTGATACTTTTGAGTCATTTTCTCCTTGAATGATTGGCAGAGATTTTTGTATAAAGCATCTCTCTTCCTTTGAATATTGGGGATATTAGGACATGAGAAAATTTATCCAAGCACAATGACTGTTCGAACTCTTCATTCTGTAGCTGGTACTTAACCCTTGGCACTATTAGGGAATCAACAATCGACTGTTTCAATTAAGTCTTAGGCAGTGATTAATTTACAGGATGGATTAATAGGTGCCAGCACAAACGGAAGTGTTTAAGTCTTTGAAACATTATGGGATTAACTGAAGATGTATCATCCATAAGAAATGACTAACTTTTTGATTGTTAGTTATCTCAGAATAGGTAAGGGATGAACGATTTCAAGTAACATGCATATAAACAACACGTTTCTGGCTAGGATCGTATAGGATGCATTGCTTTCATCAAATTGTGCTATAGATTCTTCTACTTTACTAAAGAAAATATATACTGTTTGTTAATTCAGTGCTATTTATAATGAAAATAGCCACAGATTTGGTTACTTAGAAATAAGATGGCTTTTACTTTCTTTCAGTTCTTGTGGACATAATTTGAAATCACCTTTTCTGGGCTGTTGCCAGTGTCATGGTCCCTTTAGACATCATAAGGGTAAATTATTCACTACTTCTCCAGCTTCCAGTAGTTGGTGGTATTATTTGACTTATCGTTACCTCATGTTGTTCAGTACCTCCATGGACACTTGGTTTTCTGGGAAAACATTCCCTCTGCTTCCATTAAGAAGCGTAAAACTATTATATGAAGGATCTACTTCATCATCTAAGGTACTGTATGCTCTTAATCAGACATCAAAATCTTTAAATTAACCCTAGCAACAAGAGTATCTATATCATATAAAAAGGTACTCATACAAAAATTCCAGGTATTAGGATTTTCATAGCCTTTCAGAGCTATTATTCAACTTACCATATGCCCCCATATTTTACCACAAATGCCAATCATATCATTGATTTTGACTTAAATAAAAACATATTACATTATCAATAATTTTGTTATGTGATAATTTATTTCAAATTATTTTATTATATGTACTTGTGACTCATTACATATATGCCTCTTTGGGACTTATGTATAATTCAGATTGTAATTCATTGATGAGGAGACATGTATATGTACAAAAATCCAATATATTATATATGTGCATATATAAGATTATATATGTATATACACACATATATATGTATGTGTATATATATGTATATATATATATATATATGTATGTATGTGTGTGTGTGTGTGTGTGTGTGTGTGTATGTCCTTACTTCGCATGCATGGTTTCTTTTTCATAAACAGTAAAACTAATTCGAATAGTTTAATGAAAATGGACAAATACTATTATCCTATTTCAACTCCACAGTCCACAGTGAAAATAATTTGCACAGTATTTTTATTCTGTTATTGCATTTCTTTTGTGACCAGAATGAAGTTTCAGATTTTTATTGTCTGATATATATTGGAAATTAGAATTGTATGCCCTATCGCCCTGACCTTTATACATACTCTGCGTTTAGACCAGATAACCTTTCTACTTTTTCATCCTATTTATACCTTTGCCAAACTAGGAGGAAAAGGTGAGGCATCCAGCCAGTCAATATACAGAACAGCAGGTCAAGCTGAGAGAGGGGAATGACCAAATTTCACACAGGACTGTCAACATTCCAATTCCACAATCCCATATTTATGTTAAATTGAAAGAAGAATTGAAATTAGCATAACTGAATTCATCTTGTAAAAATGAATAAAAGAAATGCTGCAAGCTTAACCCACTCCATGTTATGTTACAATTCCCTAGTCTTCCAAGGAAACATCATTGACAGGTTACATAAGGTCACAAAGTCAGTTTTCAGTATTATTGAAGTGATGCATACATATATTTGGATCTTAAGCTCTGAGCAAGGAAAGCTATTTCAGATCTGTCATTCTGCAGGTGTGTTGCAAAATCACAGATTGATCATGACTTTTTCATCTGTTTTTGACAATATGCCCTGGTAGACAGATGTCTTATACCCGAGAAGGACAGAATAGTTGTCATCCAGATGCAAAAATCATCACTAAACTTCCCTCAAACTTTCTTTGAAACTTACTATTTTACCTACGGCACATGGGCATCTGAAGTAATTCTGCTCTTTTACTTTGATATATTCTTAGCACATTTATTAGTACAGTAAAGTACTAGGACTGTAATTAGCCCAAATTTGAAATTAGCTCCCCCTAATCACTACCTTAGGCACCACTGATGTGTTTAAATAAAAATAAACTTTATTTCAAGTGAGTGATTAAGGACAACAGAATATATGTACAGTTTCAATCAATGAGATAATCCAATATCTGAAAAAACAATAAACCTGCTTTATAAATAAATAATCAACTACAATCTTTTAACTACCGTAACTTAGTATATCCAGCACATTTATGTCTGAAAAGAGTATTAAGTATAAGGTATATACAATTGTAAGTTGTCCAGTATCACCTAGATCCTTGATGAAAGTTCCTATAGTCAAAAACCTTGCTTTTGGGCAGGATTGTAGTTCATTGATAGTGTGTGTGTGTGTGTGTGTGTGTGTGTGTGTGTGTGTGTGCCTAGCATGAGCCAGATCCTGGGTTCAAATGACTAACTCTAGGTTTAAACCATTATTAGTAATACTTTTAAATAATAACTACACTTTTTATACTGGTGAGTAAAACTGCCTTTAAGTATCTTCATCTTAGGATTTTTAAAAGTCTAATATGTCAAAATCACCTAGTGACTTTCACAGGCAAAAAAAAAAAAAAAAAAAAACCCTAAATATGAAGATGAGATCACAAAAATGATAGCTTCCTCCCCACAAAGTTCAAAAGAGAAAAACAATTTCTCAAGATGTTACAGTGCTTTTTCCTGGAATATATGGTTGCTTTTAAGTACTTTCCTATTTGCATAGTTGAATTTTGCCAAATTTTAAGTAAAAACAACCTCCACCCCCAAAACAATATACACTTTAGGAAAAATACAGATACAACACAGACACAGATAGAAAAGAATGGAGTGCTATGAGAAATGGAAGAATATTTCATTGTTTTGTTGACAAAGAATGAGGAAACAATCATCACTAGTGATCTTTCTCAGTGAATGCTACATGAAAATGTAAATTGAAGGAAGAAAACGATTTGAATACATGAGCAAGAAGTCTGCAAAGACACTTGTGGGGAGGAAAAGAAAACTTTCCAAGTGAAAGGAAATTGAAAATTGTATATTTGAGGATGTAAATTATTGTAGATCAGCTAAGGTGAGAAGGACTTTAGATTAGAGTAAAAGACAATATTCTGCAGGTTGAAGATATCACTTCAAGTATCTAACAGAAATTTAGATGTATTTGGATGAGAAAGCCAATGTGTTTAATTGTTTTTGCACAGAAAACAAAGCAATGTAAACAATGAGAGTGACCAGGAAGTTATTTTTCCCCCAAAGAACACTAAAATTTATTTTTGAGTATCAAGGTGGAATTACACTAAAAGTACCAGTGAACTTTTCATCAATTAGAATGAGAAACATACATCACTTTGCTCTAAAAGCTAATATGCATATATATGTGTATATATATATATGTATTAATTACATATTACAATGTTAGACAAATTGTAAATCCAAATAGCTTGCACTTAGTAGATAATATCATGAACAGTGTTCTTTTAAATTCAGACCATGATTGAAGTTACAAATTTACTTTACTTCTCTTGGTATCTATCAAGTATTGCCCTTTCAATATCATGTGCAAATAATAGCAATAGATTATATACAAAAAAATACAGTTTAGGAAAAGGATCCCATAACCCATATCCCATATTTTATAACCATAAGAAAGCCAATCACACTTATAACCTATAAACCGAAAACTGAATTAATGTTGCATGCAACTAACCAATCTTTACTTTCCCTTATGAGCCAGATGCAGTGCCCTTAGAAATAATATTTTCTCATATTTTCCAATTTGGTAGCATGCGTGTGCATGTTTGCATGTTTGTGTGTGTGTGTGTATTTTTATGTGTATGTGTATGCATGTGTGCCTCTGTGTGTGTGTGTGCATGTCTGCATGTGTGTGTGTATGTACTTCCGTGCACAGAGAGCAAATTGGGAGTTTCATAAATTTTAAAGGGTCAGAGGTAGTGAACTATGCCTTAAATATTGAGCACTGAGATTTGCCCTCTAATGAGATTTTGTAGTTTCAACTGTTATTTTTTAGTGAGAGCTAGCATCAATGAACTTCTGTAATTAAAAAAAAAAACCCTGAAATTGTGGTTCTTAATAAGTGAAAAGAAAATGAAATGTTTTAGGACAATGGTCTTGTCCTAGAGGGTGAACCTTCTGGTGTACTGGAATTTTCTAATTCTCCCAGAGAGTCCAGACCAGCTTTATTTATGCCTCTCAGTGACATAAAAGAAAATCCTTGAAGTAATAACTTGGAGATGTAAAATTTTCTTCTCATTCAAAGAAAACTTAGGTGTTATCTACGAGACTAACATTGAAATATTATAGAATTATTAAGTCTCTTTCCTTCTAAAATTATTAAACAGGCATAAGTGTCAAAGTATCATCAATCGTATTAAATTTCATGGTTCAATATTATGTTTTATGAACACCTACCAAATCTGGATATTACTAAACTATGACTCTTGACTCTATCTGGGCTGTCCAGTGGTAACCACTCGCCATATTTGCCACTTCAGCTTTTGCCACGTGATCAATGCAGCTGGAGAACTGAACTTGCCGATTACCTTAATTTTAATTAATTCTAATTTTGTAGTCCCATGAGTCTAGTGATGCTGAGATGACACAGCAAGTGAGACAAAGTATCCCAGAGAGGATAGCTGACTGGTTCTAAATTAGACTGCATAATTACCCCTCACACCACTGCTTCATTGTTTTCTAAACCTTTCTGCTTTTTCAACTACTCATGTTAAAATTGGTCACTCATTTCTGTCACACTCCTCTCCTTTCTGAGATATTCTGACCAATGATTATCCTATAACTTTGCTTCTTTGAGAGGGAGAAACCATCATAGAATCATCCTCATCTTGATGGGCCAAATTTATAGCTTTTATTTTTTCCTTCTCTTCCACCCGAGTTGATACTCCTTTGATTAAGTTGTCATTCTTCCCTCGGGGAAGGAGTCCAGTTGTTTCCTGAGTATTCTCTTGTTGCTGCATCTGTTCCTAGTCATGTTTCCTTAATCTTTCTTCATGATAATAAAGTTTTGGTCCTTGACACTTTGGGGATTTTCTGTATATACTGCTAACATCCCTCATCATATAAGACTCAGTTGGGGCTAGTCATTGGTCGGCCATTTCCTCACTTTATGCTCCCTCTTTATCCCTATACCTCTTTAAGGCAGGAAAAATTGTGAATCAAATGTTTGGCGGCTGGGTTGGTATCACCACCCCTCCATTGGAAGTCTTGCCTGGTTATAGGAGGTGACCATTTCATGGCCAATGTCTCCTATTGCTAGGAGTCTTACTTAGGGCCATCCTCATCAATTCCCAGTTCCTATTGTCCTGGGATTCTATCTTGTCTCAGGTATTACCCACCCTCCTCCCAAATGATTCCAGTCCATTCTCTTAGTTCTCTCTCTTGCCTTCCTGTGGGAAGCCACATACACCATTACAAGATGGCTCTGGCTACCGCTGGCCACCACCCTTAAGTTTGGGTAAACAACTAATGTGCGCATGTGCAGTAGAGTTTTTTGCCAAGTCACTGCCTGGCCCAAGGCATGCAAATGAGGTACTGAAAGCATAACCGATCGGGTGTGGACACGCCTCTCCTAGGCCTATATAAGCAGCACCAGTTCTGGGGCTCCGGGTCTTTTCGCCTCTGCAATCAAGCTCTCCCAATAAAAGTGTGCAGAAGGATCCTGTTGTGGCGTCTTTCTTGCTGGCGAGTCGGGCGCTCACACCTCCTCCCCACACTTGATCTCTCCCATTCCCCTCACCACTCACCCAGTTCCTTCCTACTATCCACACCAGATATCTGTTTTATTTTACTATCTCACTGAGATTCAAGCATCCTCTCTTGGGCCAACTTTATACTTAGCTTCTTTGCATCTGTAGATTGTAACATGTTTATCCTGTACTTTGTGTTAATATACATTTATAAGAGAGCATATACCATGTTTGTGTCCCATGCCATGAGAGAGAGCCCACCTCTGACACCATTAATAATATACTGGTATATTTGAAGACAGGATGCTAGCATGATAGTCATTTGAAGGACTTCACCAACCAGCTAATGAAAACAGATGCAGAGACTCACAGCCAAACTTTAGGAAGGGCTTTATGGGTCTTGAAGAAGAGTAGAGGAAGGGTGAATTGAAAGACCTAAATAGGTCAAGGATACCACAGGAAAACTTACAGTATCTACCAACCTGGGCAAACAGCGACTCTCAGAGATTGAATCACCAACCATGGAGCATGCATGGGATGGACCTAGTCATCCTACAACTGTGCAATATATGTACACCTTGGTCCTCATGTGGGATCTAACAGTAGGAGCAGGGGATAACTCTGACACTGTTGCAGGCCTTTGGATCCCTTTACCCTAATGGATAGCCTTGTCTAAACTAGAAGAAAATGGGCCCAATCCTATTGCAGCTTGATAGGCAATGCAGGTTGATATCCATGGGAAGTCTTGTTTTCTCTGAGGAAATAAGGAAGGGTATAGGGGCTGGGGAGGAGCGAAGGAGGTACTGGGAGGAGAGGACTGAGAGAAAGCTCTGATTGGGAAAAAATGAATAACATAATTAAATAATTACTTAATAAAAGTAATTCTAACATCCACTAGTTTTCTAAAACCCACTAGGGTCATGAAGGGAAGAAACAAAATAAAACACAGGCTCTCCTGCAAAGCTGCAGCTACAAAGTGAGACTCACTCTCTCCTTTTCACTGAGTTCTGCCATTGTTTCTCTGAGCAGTCGTGCTCTCCTACCGTCTTGATCATGCTATAGAATGGAGTGCCTTAAAGCTTCCCCTTCCTTGATAGCTTAATGAAGGCTGTGACCTTTCTACTCAATCCTTGATGCTCACCATCTGTCTCAAACTTCACTTTGCATATCACCATGGTTATCTTTCCTGTTGTATACAGCTCTTGTGGTCCAATATGAACTGTACCAGAAAACTTTGCCTTCACTTTCAAGAAAAAGCCAAGTGGCAACCTCTCAGCTGCCTGATTCCTATCATAGCACACCTAACATGCTTCTCTTAAATCCTGTGGTCATCCAGAAGGCAGGAAAATATCCATTCATAAATTACAGATGAAATTCACATTACAAAATTAGAGATTAGATGAAATTAGAAAATTCACAAATAAAGAAAAATTCTGTCTAAAATCTTAGCTTCCTCTTGTGTGAATGTAGGTATGTGCTTGTATATATGTGTGCATTTATATACACATATGTCTACAGAATATGCATGTCATTATAAATATGTATAATTGTATGTATTTATGTAAATATATGTATTTATTTCTATATATCATATTATACAATACATTTTATAAGTCTATAGACCTATATTGATGCTTGGTCAATTCTTGAAAATAAATAGACATGATTTGACAAGTAAAAATATCTTCTAAATCACAGAGACTCTGAGAAAAATCAGTTCAAATTTTATCTATACAACATGCACCTCAGCTACTAGTGAACTCAATGTAGTAACTGTGTACTAAAGTGAACACTGCTGTGTTTCTTATTGCTGAGGTTATATTTGCTGCCCATTAAACCTTCTACTCACAGTAAAGACAAAGACAACCTTTCAGTTATTTCACCAATAAGTTCATACTATATTAATTGTGTGAATATACCTTAATACTAGTTTTATATCTCCTAAAATAGGAATAAATGCACTTACTAAGATATAATATTAAATCAGAGATATATTACAAGGAAATTTGAAAAAAATAAAGTAGCATATTTCTTTTTATATCCAACATATCTCTGAATGGCCTATGCACACATTCCATAAGCATGACAATGTTGTCTTTTTGATAACATAACAGTAGCGGATTTATTGCACTCTAGAAAGACATTTTAATTGCCTGTAGAGGCCATGCCAAATTGAAAATCAGTGGGCAGGAATATTGCCAAATAGTTCAACAGTTGAGTCAGTATGATATCCAGGAAATAGCATCAGCGAGGGGGAAAAAAAAAAACAGAGCATGCGCTATACTGTTTAACATGCCAGATCGATTTGAGCAGGAAAACTACCGTGAAGATGAAGTACTTAGAAAATCCAGTATTCACAAGTTACAGAGCACTGTTGTATCTCTGTGAGTTTTCCTGATATAGGAAACTGAATGTCAAATGCTGCTTGCTTTTCATTAAAATAGCATTTCCGCTAACAGCCTCCCATCTGAAACTGCTTTAATTCCTGAGCGAGCAACGGGCCTGCAGCAGGCTGATATTTCCCTACTCCATTTAGAACTGAGATAATTGCCAAGTAATTACATTAATGTAAAGAAAGGGACAAAGATAACGCAGGATGTCGGGAAAAAACAAGTTACATATGTTCACAGTTGGAATGAACAGGTTTAAGGCATCATGAAAATTAATGGCCGAAGAGCAAACAAATGACTCTACCTCACTTTACCATCCACCTTCAGTTAGAAGAAAGAGGCCCTTTGCTTATCTTGTACAAGAGGAAGATCACCTTCCCTAGGCAAACTTCTAACATGCAACATTATTAACTTTTTGGATTATTTAATAGAAACTGCAGATAGGTGTTCTACAAGCCAAAACATGATCAATTGTAAGATACTTAAACATAGAAAAGCCAGACTGTGCAATTAGCAAATCAGAAAGGAAATCAGTGTTGGATTATCTAAATAGCATATTATCTAAATTATCTAAATAGCAATATAAACAACAAAAAATGGAATGTCTTAGTTATGACATAGGTTTCTTCAAGATTAAAATGACTTGCTTTTAACCAATTCAATTTTTATAGTAACATTAGTTATAATGAGGAAATTTTAGCATGATTATTTTAAATTTAAGAAAACACATTAACATATTTTAAGTAATTTGAAACAGATTTCAGTTCTAAATATTGGAGAGTCTTAGTATCTTCAGTGTATTTAAAGATACAAGTATACACGTAGGTTTGTACATACAAACACTTACTCTTGTTTTCTTGAGCAAAATCTATATTCACCACCAGAGTTGGAAGTTATTGCCTGTTAAAAATAACAAAACATGAATATATTAATTTGAAACACAATAAACTCTAAATTGAAACAGATAATAAGATTTTTTATGTTCTTAAAATTTTTTATAACTATCATATCATGGTTTTAATTTATTTCTTGAATAAAAAATAGACAAAGCCAACTGCAAATTATTTTCCAATGTTCACTGTATGTTAGAAAATACCATTCTCAGCAAAATTAAAATTTGATTACAGAATAAAAAATGTGAGATTTTGTAGTTGGAACAGACACTGTATTCATTTTGGGGGGCTTATAAGAAATACAATCATTGGTTTATATCAAATGAACAAAATATCATTTGCCTTTCATTCTGTTAGATATTTAGGCTTTTGTAGTTTTCCAAATTTTGATCTGATGCAATAAACTTTTCTTAATTTTTCATATAAACTCAAAAATAACAAGCTTCAAAAATGTAGTCTATTCAAATTAGAGACACAGTCTGAACAAAAAAGAATATATGAAAGAATTCACAGTTAAATGCAGCATTTCCATGGATCCTAGACTAATGTGTTGCAGAAAAGATAACATGGTTAGTATATATTTGACATAGGGCTCTCTATAGTTCAGTATTTGATCTTTAATAGGGATCTTTGGTAATTATCTTTGTTACTCGGGGCCAAAGACCAATTTACAAAAATTATCCAGATCACTGGGGCAAAGGAGAATTTATCCTATGTTATTTCTTAAGTGCTAATTTTACTTGTCGTGGTTGGAACTCAACAAACACAGAATAAAATGAATTTAATTAAATATCTATAAACACAGATAAAAATATCTGAAAATATTGAATACAATAAATTTTGCTTCAAGAGGAGCTAATGATGTTTATATTTCGGTAAGATACAAAGAAAGTGGCATTTGTAGCCTCACCTCCAAAATCAATGACTACTGGCCCTAGGTGTTTGCCTGCCTTTCCTTCACCTGGGAGTAGTCCCCATTTTTTTGAGTTGTTCTTAAATAAAATTTGGTAATTGTTCGATAGCCCAAATCAATATGTGCTACTACTGTACTCTAGGGCTATTGTGCCCTGCTGGTCCTTGTGGTTCATAGGCATCCTAGGTAGATAGCATATTTGGTTGCTTTTCTCTTCTGAAGCTTGCATGGTACCTCTGGAACAATTAAAACTATTCCCCAGGAAGGTGGTTTTCAGGTCAGTTACTGCTCAAGGGCATTTGGACACTGCATCTGAAGTACATTGTGTCCTCAGCAATATGGATCCATTTTGGGTTGGGGTGTAACCAAGGGAGGTAGCAATAGCTTTAATGTTTGGGAATTAAAGTATCTTAAAGTATCCTGACAAGCACTTCATTATTCATGCCTGGTATTGTGGTTTATGTTAGGCAGTCTTAGACTCTTGGAAGGAGCATTGTCAACCTAGATGAAAAAATTTCATATATATACACATATATATGTAATGTATATTTATGTAAATATATTTCTGTATATGTACACACTCACACACACACACACACACACACACATATATATATATATATATACATACTTACATATATATACATATATACTTATATATGGAAGTGAAAATTTTCACCTATATATATATGCATATATTCTTATATATAAATTCACATATAAATATATTTATATACACTTAGATCTACTTATATACATATGTTAGTATACATACAGACTTAACTTACTATAGTTTTTTCTTTGAATTAAATAGCTAATAGTATGATTCTTTATGACTTTTTCAGATATCCTTATTATTTTATTCTTCCTTTTCCTCCTTGTCTCCTGAACTCATCACTACCTGCAGCCTCTCCCATTTTTCCTTTTCTCCATCACATCATTTGTACCAACCTACCCCATTCTCTGTTGCTCCATTCCACTCTGGCACTGGGTTCTTTTGTTTATCTGGTTATTGAAATTATCCCAGGGTATGTGCTAATATCTGAGTATTGTGGAGATAGGAACCTCAGATGAGCAAAGATGCTCTAAATACACTAACCATGACATTGGTGTAAGTAACACTTTATCATAATTATATACTTCCATCATATTTGCTTATCTATTTTATTTTCTCTGCCCAACCTCAAAATTATAAGGTAACCTTTGAAATATATTTGAATATTACATCCAGTGTCAGTTTTAAAAGTTGTATCATTCCAAAATATTTCCATCTGTAGAAAAATCACACTTAATATAAAATTAGAAGTGTGTCACTTTTTTTAAAAAAATCTGTATTTTATAGATCAAAATCTGTTCACATAGTACAAGAAAAAGTATTATATATTTTTTACCAAATTTTTTAAAAAAGATTAAAATTAAAACTTAAAGGTGAAAGCAAATAATTCCTGAAAAAGTAAATGTTTTGACAATATTTCAATAAAGTTAAAAATATCTTAACTGTACATGATAATATATTTTTATGATATTAAGTTGGTAGACAGTATAACATTACCACATCATAACATTACATAAAATACTTTACTTGAATGGTGAATTATTAGCATCTATTTCAGTGTTAGGCTTAGACAATGTGGATAAAAACATAAATTAGTAATTCCTCTTTACTATTATCTCCTAGAAACTGTATACTAATAACACTTAAATCTCATAAGTTATTTTCATTAATATAGGACAAACCTTTATATAATAGTTTTAAAATCAACTTTCATCTTCCCATGATTTTTATGAAGGGGTTATTCAAATTTCCTTATATGACAATAACTTTTATTGCATAGTTGTTGGATTATATAGCATTTCCTTAGGACAACATGAGAAACACCATTTTAAATACCTTTTATTTCCTTATACTCCTTGGATAACACATTCTTAACCTTTTTATAAAAGTTTTTTTAATGTATTCTTGTTCACTAGTGCTTTAATACCATTGTACTCCAAGTAATACCTGATCTTGCCAGAAACATTTCAAGGATTCAGGTGACAGCAGATTCTGGCAAGGATATGGAGAAAGAGAAACACTCCCCCATGGCTGGTGGGATTGCAAGCTTGTACAACCACTCGGGAAATCAGTCTGGCTGTTACTCAGAAAATTGGACATAGTACTACCGGAGGATCCAGCAATACCTCTCCTGGGCATATACCCAGAAGATGTTCCAACTGGTAATAAGGACACATGCTCCACTATGTTCATAGCAGCCTTATTTATAATAACCAGAAGCTGAAAAGAACCCAGATGTCCCTCAACAGAAGAATGGATACTGAAAATGTGGTACATTTACACAATGGAGTACTACTCAGTTATTAAAAACAATGAATTTATGGAATTTTTGGGCAAATGGATGTATCTGGAGGATATCATTCTTAGTGAGGTAACCCAATCACAAAAGAAGTCACTTGCTATGTACTCACTGATAAGTGGGTACTAGCCCAGAAACTTAGAATACCCAAGATGCAATTTGCAAAACACAAGAAAATCAAGAAGAAGGAAGACCAAAACGCGGATACTTCATTCCTCCTTAGAATAGGGAACAAAACACCCATAGAAGGAGTTACAGAGACAATGTTTGGAGCTAAGACGAAAGGATGAACTATCCAGAGACTACCCCACTCAGGGATCCATCCCATAATCAGCCACCAAACCCAGACACTACTGCATATGCCAGCATGATTTTGCTGAAAGGACTCTGATATAGCTGTCTCTTGTGAGGCTATGCCAGTGCCTGGCAAACGCAGAAGTGGATGCTAACAGTCATCTATAGGATGGAACACAGGGCCCCCAATGAAGAAGCTAGAGAAAGTACCCAAGGAGTTGAAGGGGTCTGCAACCCTATAGGTGGAAAAACAATATGAACTAACTAGTACCCCCAAGAGCTCGTGTCTCTAGCTGCATATGAATCAGAAGATGGCCTAGTCGGCCATCATTGGGAAGAGAGGCCCATTGGTCTTGCAAACTTTATATGCCCCAGTACAGGGGAACACAAGGGCCAAGAAGTGGGAGTGGGTGGGTAGGGGAGTAGGGCAGGGGAAGGGTATGGGGAACTTTCAGGATAGCATTTGAAATGTAAATAAAGAAAATATCTAATAAAAAAGATAAAAAAAAAAAAGATATATGTTTACATTTAAAAAAAGATCCAGCTACAGGGTATGTTTTTAACTAGTTTCTTATGGGAACTGACTCTCATTGTGGGTAGTGCTATCCCTGGGCTGGTGGTCTGGGGTCCTATATTAAAGGAGGTAATCAAGCCATGGTAACTAAGCCAGCAATCAATTTCCCATTCGTGGCCACTACATCAGATCCTGACTCCAGGTTCTTGATCTGTTTGAGTTCCTGTCATGACTTTAATGATGAAAAGTGATTTGAAAGCATCACCAAATAAACCTTTTCCTTCCCAGAGGGAAACAAACAAACAAACAAACAAACAAAAAACTCCAGTGAAATGGAAATATGAATGGGTACAGGTGTTTAAATTTATATTGCCTTCAAAATAGTTAAAGAAGTACTTTTAACATGGTCAAATATTCACTACACAACCCCTTAACATACATGTCAATTCTTTGCAATATAATTTTGTCCGACAAATGTGCAATGTCAATACACTCCACAAAGAACACCAAGAGTTCTGTTAGTTATGCGTTATGAAAGCTACAGAAAACTTCCCTCAAATGAAACATCACTGGTCGTAGAATGTGGCATCCAGAATGCTGTCCTTTGCTGTGAATCCATCCTTCAAATCATGCCTGGAACTTTGAATTTACCTCCAAGAAAACTCTAGGTTTTAGAGTAGCAAATTCTGACACGCATACTTCTGCATTTCTTATCTTTTTTTGGGGGGGGGGGCATGGTTGGTTATGGTTTCTTCTCTCTCTCTCTCTCTCTCTTTTAGTATGTCTACATGGGTGTGTTTTGCATGCCTGTGGGCATGTATGTCTATAATTCTAAAGGCACGCATATGGATGTCAGAGGCAGAGTTAATGGCTGTTCTTGGTGGTTCTCTACCTTATGTATTGTTGTAGTGTCTCTCCCTCAATTCTACCTTGTCTGTTGTTTAATTAGTTTAGCTAGCCGGCTTTCTGTGGATTACTTCTCTCCAACTTTCCTATGCGTGGACTGGGTAGAACTCAGCATCCTCTAGGGTTCTGGAGATGTAAACTACAGTCCTTTTGCTTGCATGGAAAGTGCTCTACATAATGAACCAGTTCTTTGGCCACTGCATTCCTTAATATTGCCTCCCCCCCAAAAAAAAAATACAGTAAAAGAGGCATTGAAAACTGCATGCTTACTGAGAAGGACAAAAGAAGTTCAAGGGAAAAAAACACATACAAGATGTGAGTGGGGATAATGAAAAGAGATAAAAATTGGTTTTGATAGTCTGTAGGGTACTCAGCAAAATCTTAGCAAGCTGAAGGGGAGCACACAGCTCTGAAACAGGAGTGTTTGAAGAAAAAGACATGCTAATCAGTGAACTTCACAGACACTTGTACGTCTTTATTCAGCCAGGGGAATGTATAATTAAATGTCTGATTTTCTAAGATTTACTTGATCCTTGTGGGTGAATCTGAGAATATGTTTTTGTAATCTCCCTAAAGCCAAACTATGAAATAAGGTTCATTTATTCTTACATAATGCTAATTTCCTTAATATCTCACCACATCACAAATGACAGAGTTTAATAAAAAAAATACATAGCATATACAATAAAACATTGTTTCCTAAAACGTGACTTTCCTACTTGATATACCCCTACCTTTCCAGCATGATAAACAAACAAATATCTAATTGAAGAAAAAAACATACAAGTGAAGAAATATAAAATAAAGGAGCAAGAAGATCCTGTATTCACATAGCTGCTCTGGGATATATATTAAACGTCCTAGAGAAGAGGTTGCACCAGAATTGTGGCGTACTCCTCTTTTAGCTCTCTACTTTGGAATGTTGGGAGATCAACATCAGACTCTACTTCCTAACCTTCCAAAAGACATGTTGGCTTCTAGGTATGCTTTCCTGGCTCTTTTGCTATCAGTGCATAATTTGACAGTTTGTCACCATGGTAACAGGATTCATTAAGGACATTCAGTTTTGTTCTGCCAATGAGGATTTTGGCTGCGTGTCCTGATGGCCTCAGAAGATTGATCCATAATATTTGTCTTATGAAACCTTGTCATTCCATAAGATGGCTGATGATATAGTATACTCTATAATGAGCCAGGTTCTACCCCCATATGCTACTCTCAAAAGGCAAGTTAGATACACCAGAAAATGTATTTTTATCATCACTATCAGAGATGGTTAGCTTAAAGTACGCTACCCACAAGTGATATGTATGTAAACTTGTCATCTTAGGTTGAGGATGGTTTAGAATGTAATCCCTAATGTTTCTTGTTTTAATCCAGACCTGAAAAAATAAGTTCTAGTTTTTGATGATTTAGTTTTTGTAATCATTTTCAGAGGTAAGGTATGTTGGAAATAGTACACACCTTGATTCAGTGAAGGAAAAGAAACTTAATGTTAACTAGCTTAGTTTCTTTTCCTATTGCTGGTGATGAAAGTACCTTAATTGAGAAAGGTTTTATTTTAACTCACAGTTCAAAGCCAGTTCTTCATTAAGCAACTAGTCACAATACATGTGTGCCCAACTCAATTTCTTCCCTTCCTAACTCCTACCCACAATTACGATATATCTTCAGATACCAATAAACATGAGGGCAATATCCCACAGGCAGATCCAGATTCCTCACTCTCAGATGGTTCCAGATACTATCTAACTGATAGTTGACACAACAGCCACAGTAAAAAAATTCCATAGGATGTCACCCAAAGCAACATCAGCAATAACCTTTTTTTCCCAACTAAATTCTAGTTATCATAGTGACAGGTGATCTGTGATGTATATGGCAGCATCAACTTATTTTATTACACAAGGAAAGAATGATCTAGTTGCAAATGTCAACTGTGTTGAGCTTAAGATGTTTTATATCAGGGTATAATTGGGTCATTATAATCCATGTTTGCCTACAGTCCAGTTAATCCAGTTTATGCCATTAACAGAGCCAAATTGATTGGTAAAGGGAAAGACATGAGTTCAGAGACTCATGAGCAGTAATTCCCTGATGTCTTCTAGAACAAACAAACAAACAATCAAACAAGCCAAACAACAAGGAAACAAGCCATGTGAAAAGATCTTATCAGTGGAAAGTGCAGAAAGAATCTCACAAAAGAAGAATCTCACAGCTCTGTGTACTATTTCTTGTATAGAGTCAATTCTCAGTGGCTCCTTTTCAGTCCCTATTTAGTTAACTACTATTGTTATGTTATTCTGGTTTTATTAATCATCTTGGTATTTCCCAGTCATTTCTAGACATCTTCATTTAAATCCATAGAAATCATTTAGATTCAGTAAGTTCCCCAGTCATAAGGGCCCTGAAATTTTAGGTTTAGTTGTTTTTTTTGGTTTGTTTCTTTTTTCTTTTCTTTTCTTTTCTTTTCTTTTCTTTTCTTTTCTTTTCTTTTCTTTTCTTTTCTTTTCTTTTCTTTTCTTTTCTTTTCTCCTCTTCTCTTCTCTTCTCTTCTCTTTCTCTCTCTCTTTCTCTCTTTCTTTCTTTCTTTCTTTCTTCCTTCCTTCCTTCCTTCCTTCCTTCCTTCCTTCCTTCCTTCCTTCTCTCTCTCTCTCTCTCTCTCTTTCATTTTTTTTCAGTTCTTTATTTAGATGTTTTCCTTGCCTTGGTGAAGTTTATTACAGAATATTAAGATGTTAGAGAGTAAGTCTTCTCTGTGGCTAAATGATAATTTTCCTCATGAATATGCAATATTTAGCATAGCATGGTGACAAAAACCTGAATCTTGTATATTAGCGTTTGGGTCAACAGAATCAAGTATTCAAAGTCATCCTTAGCTAGTTCAAGGTCAGCCTATACTACATAAGGTCCTGAAGAAATTGGGAGAGAGAGAGGAAGAGGGAGAGAGGAGGGAATGCTGCTTACCAGCACATGTTTAACTATGTTTTTTCATCTTTCTATGGATCACTTATTTGGGAGTGTTGGAGTCTTCAGTAGAATCACTTTCCCATATCTAATATTAATCTAGAAAGTGACGGCTACAGACTTACCTGTAAACTGATGAGGCATTTCTCAGTTGAGTCACTTTTTCCAAAGTGTCCCAATGTCATGTTCACTCTCTCTCTCTCTCTCTCTCTCTCTCTCTCTCTCTCTCTCTCTCTCTCTCTCTCTCTCTCACACACACACACACACACCCCTAACCAGAATAGAACACCCTACTCACTTTATGTCTTGTAACACTCATTCCTAATTCCTATTGTTGAATTTGTTGAGTGGTTGCCTTGTAGCTAGTAATTAAAACATAAAAATAAAATATGTTTCCTTTTCTACCAAGAAAAAGGCCTGAATGGATATAAGGAGTCATGTTCAACCACGGTAATCTGAAAGTTACATTTTCAAATAACATAACAAATAAAAAACTGTGTCCAATGAAAGATTTTGTGTTTGGTCTTCTTATTTTCCAGATTACTTGTTTTGTACAAAATTAATTCTTAGTTTATATATCTCAGCTCTGTGGGAAATAAAATCAGTGTTTGAAGAAAATCTCATTTATGAAAATTTAGTTGGGTTGGGTTAGGTGTGGCAATGCCCTCTTAGAGGCAAAGGGAATGGAGTGAAGAACTCTGGGAGGGGCATGCAAATAAATAAAATAAATAAATATAATAAATTAGGGTGTTTCTTTACTCATTATTTTCAAATGCTAAAAGGCTTAGTAAATTAAGATGTATATCAATAGTCATTATATGAATAAGAGGGTCAACTGAGGGTAGAGGCTTTCACTCTCAAGTAACAAAGACACAGATTTTTATAAGATAGCCATCTCCTCTGATTGTCTACTGGAACAAAACAAGGAACAAAAGCACCAAGAATGTAATAAAAGGTGCTTTAAAAATGCTATATCTATTTTTACCAATGCTTTAACTAGATACCTATTTTGTTTGAAGTTCAAAAAAATGCATCAAGCAAAAGGTTAAGTAACCCTTTTAGTGCATGTGAAGGCAATCAACCTTTGTTTATGAATCTTTTTGTAGTAGGCAATAGTGACAATTTTAAGTCCTGTAAAATCTTTCCAAGCTAATGAAGCCAGTGTAATTGGATCAGTCCCCATGGGGGTTTGTTGACTCCATTATGAACATCGAAACTGCCATGCATGACTTTTTTTTTCTTGTATTTCTATTGAATAATGAGATTGAAAATTTATACAATGCCTTCCTTATGCAAAATTGCTAAAACACAATAGATAAGGCATGACTTCTGTCTTTTAGATATGAAAAAGAAGCATAGGTAGACTATGTTGTCACCTGTTAGTGCAATGATCAGTTCTGTCAAACAAATCTCATTGAAAACAAAAACAAAAAAACAAAAAAGGTGTAATTTTAACAAGAATTTTTGAGGTTTGATAAGTGATATTTACCAACACTCCAAATTACAAAATATACATCTATTGTTATTCTACTCTTTCCCTCAAAATTATATAAATGGCTTAGAGCTGTAATAAGATATTAATATATCCTGAAAATTGTATAAGGTTTATAAATTCATCATTACCAATAGAAAATATTTATAATCAATCTTTCATAGTATTTAAGTGCTATAACATACAACTACAGTCACAACAGATTAAGTTTAGAATTTTGTAAAGATGTTTTCAGAATGTATACCTCACACTGCACTAAAACTGAAAATTCAAGTTAAAGTATAAAAATGCAAAGCAATAGGAATCATGGAAGTCATATTGTAGCCTGCTCTACAGGTTATTCTTTGCAATTGACATAAAAGCAGAGATTTGTCACAATAAAGAAATGTAAATGTAACAGTGAAGAAAAGGAAAGATGGAGAAGTGATAAGATGACTTTATGACTTACCATAGAGACACAGTAATCAGAGCAGTACAGTATGGTAGAAGACTAGACAAACAGATCAACAGCACAGACTAGAAAAACTGAATATAGACTTACACAAAGGTAGTCGACTGATCGTTGTCTAAGAGGCTATAAAGGAGCAAAGGAGGTCTTTTCAGGGAGTGGGTTTTAACAATTGGACCTTTATATGAAAATAAGTCTCAACAAAGATATTATGACCTTCATAAAAATCATTCAAAATGGATTTAATGTAAAATGGAATGCCAACTAGCAAAACTATTAACCTATAGAGAATAACTGTGGAGTAGATTTAGGTATCCATGAATTAGGAAAAAAAAAATTCTAAATACAACCAAAGGCATAACCCATGAATTAAATAATCCTGCTGGTCAAAGTTACTGGCAAAAGAATGGGGGGAAGCCACATAATGGAAGGACACATGCCAGATATTTTGTCATCTCCCTGACAAAAGACTGACATGCAATTCTCTAAAGCTTCCTTCCCCACCATCTGTTTTCTGGATGGTCATGTATCTGATCTCCATGCCAGCATAAATGGCATGGACTTTTCTCTTCATTCCCCTAATGTCTGCTTCTGGATAACCGATAAGGTTTCAGAGTTTGTCTGCACAGCAATTATTCTTTTAAACATTAATAAAAACACTTGTTCCTTTTATTTTTTTTTTAAAAAAGCAGATATCCTAAATGTACAAAATAAATTCTGAAAATATAGCAATAGGAAATAAAAGTATCATGCTGAAGGAAGTATATATATATATATATATATATATATATATATATATATATATATGTGTGTGTGTGTGTGTGTGTGTGTGTGTGTGTGTGTGTGTGTGTGTGTGTGTGCATGCTTGTGAAGATCAAGTGGAAGTATTGCTGCAAAGTTGTGATCTCTCTGGTTTATGTTGTGATTTCAGATGCTGATTGCCTGTCTCAAAAATAAGCTAAACACCTAAATCAGTCGATAAATCTGGCTAGAATTTTGCTAATGACCTTGACAGAGTACTTCATACGAAAGACATAGAGAAGAAAAGGAAGCCTGGGAGTGCTGCTCTATGACATTAATTACAATACGTTCAAGAACACTGAAAATATCAAGTACTTGTGAATCTGTGGCATAAGGTCAGCTCTCTGGTAATCAGGAATGCCACAAGGTTGCCCTGTAGAACAAGCTATGCTAGTTTTTCAAACTCAAACACACTTTTGCTACATATCTTGTAATAATAGTAATAATATTACTTTGTTTACTCAAAGACCATGAAAACTCTTATCCATACAAAATATATACACTGATATCTATGGAAGCTTTACTTATAATTACTCCAAATTGTTAGCAATGCTCTTCAAACATATTTTGGTAAAACATGGCAGTATTATTTAACATTAAGAATAAACGAGCTAGCTGAGCAGTGATGGCACATGCCTTTAATCTCAGCACTTAGGAGGCAGAGGCAGGCGGATTTCTGTGTTCGAGGCCAGCCTGGTCTACAGAGTGAGTTCCAGGACAGCCAAGGCTACACAGAGAAACCCTGTCTCAAAAAAACAAAATAAAATAATAATAATAAGAAAAATACTAAAAGAGCTATCAAAGCAAGAAAAGACTTGGAGAAATATTGATTGCATATTACTAATTAAAAAAATAAACATTCTGTCAATTTTTCATAATATGCAATTCCAACTTTAAGGATTCTAGAAATGTCAGAACCAATTAGACAGTAAAGGAGTTGCCAAGGCTTGGATGGAGAAAGAATGAACCCAATGAAAAGTACCATTCTGATAGTCACCTCTACCTGTGTTGCACTGGTGGTTACCATTTTTCAAACACCTAGAATTTACAATACCAGGGATAAAGCCTTGTATGGACTTTTAAAGGCTGATTGATTGATTGCAAGGCATAACTTGGTTTCTAAGGGGATAGTAATGATGGGAGATATATGTAGGTGGTTCAGAAGTTAGAAGGGAAACCTTTGTGCTTTGCATTCAATGTTTGGCAAATATAAAAATAATCTGTAAATATATTCATTTTTTAAAAAATTGCCTGAGGGGAGAGGATTTAAAAATTATAGAATATTTTGAAAACACATCATTTTCATAGATTAGAAAAAAATCATCTTTTCATGTGAAAATTTTAAAATAATAAAATTTGATATCAAAACATACACAATGAAATTTATATAGTAAAATATACACTGAGATAGTAAGTTGAAAATTATAAGTAAAGCCTAAGATAAAAATGAATGAATAATAACTTATGGTAACAGAATTCTGGGCCTGGTTATAAAATAAAAGAAAAACAACATATCAGAAGTCTTAACCAAATACTCAATATTACTAATGGAATAAATTGATTATTTATTTTTAAATTTTACTAACTTTGTTTGGTTATGTCTAGGTCTCTATCCAGGCCAGGCTTTCCTTAGACCCTTAATCTGTAAGTACTTGGATTATTGATATAATCAATCATACTTGGCTGGTGTATACTTATTTTATATAGTCTATAATCTTATTAAATGATTTAATATTTGATACTTGATGCATTTTGACAAATAGACATAACTTTGAAGATTTTATTATTGTATACTATGTAGTCAGTGCTTTATACTTGATAAAGAAAATATATTTACTATTTTGTATAGTAACAAAAAGCAATAAGTTAAAATTAGAGCCACACATACAATCACCATAATTTCTTGTGGAGAAATTGAGGGGTTTGGTGTGTGTGTGTGTTTAATTTAATCTTTATTTTTTGTTGGCAAAGTCCATGATGAATTCTGGTCAAATTTGCATAAAAGAAGTTAATTTCATATTTGTCTGTTTTTCTTTACAAGCAAATGCACAACTAAGTGGATAACAAATAACTTCTTAAAATAATAATTGAGCAGCCTAATGGCAAAGTTCAAAAATTCAGGTGACAGCAGATGCTGGCGAGGATGTGGAGAAAGAGCAACACTCCTCCATTGTTGGTGGGATTGCAAGCTTGTACAACTACTCTGGAAATCAGTCTGGCGGTTCCACAGAAAATTGGACATAGTACTACCGGAGGATCCCGCAATACCTCTCCTGGGCATATATCCAGAAGATGTTCCAACTGGTAAGAAGGACACATGCTCCACTATGTTCATAGCAGCCTTATTTATAATAGCCAGAAGCTGGAAAGAACCCAGATGCCCCTCAACAGAGGAATGGATACAGAAAATGTGGTACATTTACACAATGGAGTGCTACTCAGCTATTAAAAAGAATGAATTTATGAAATTCCTAGGCAAATGGATGGACCTGGAGGGCATCATCCTGAGTAAGGTAACACAATCACAAAAGAACTCACACAATATGTACTCACTGATAAGTGGATATTAGCCCAGAAACTTAGGATACCCAAGATATAAGATACAATTTGCTAAACACATGAAACTCACGAAGAATGAAGACCAAAGTGTGTACACTTTGCCCCGTCTTAGAATTGGGAACAAAACACCCACGGAAGGAGGTACAGAGACAAAGTTTTGAGCTGAGACAAAAGGATGGACCATCTAGAAACTGCCATATCCAGGGATCCATCCCATAATCAGCTTCCAAATGCTGACACCATTGCCTACACTAGCAAGATTTTGCTGAAAGGACCCAGATATAGCTGTCTCTTGTGAGACTATGCCAGGGCCTAGCAAACACAGTCAGCTATTGGATGGATCATAGGGCCCCCAATGGAGGAGCTAGAGAAAGTAACCAAGGAGCTAAAGGTATCTGCAACCCTATAGGTGGAACAACAATATGAACTAAGCAGTACCCCCCAGAGCTCATGTCTCTAGCTGCATATGTACCAGAGGATAGCCTAGTCAGCCATCAGTGGGAAGAGAGGCCCATTGGTCATGCAAACTTTATATGCCTCAGTACAGGGGAATGCCAGTGCCAAGAAGGGGGAGTGGGTGGGTGGAGGAGTGGGTGGGTGGGGGAGCGTGTGGGGCACTTTTGGGATAGCATTGGAAATGTAAATGAAAAAAAAATACCTAATAAAAAAAGAAAAAAATAATAATTGAAAAATATTCATGTTCTCACATTTATCATATAACTAAATAATTTATAATGTTTATAACAAAATCAATTCGATAATAATCCCTATCCAAGCAAGTTTAATTTAAAATAAAAGTAAGGCAATACTGTATGAAACTCAGAAAAAAATGTAAATTATCAGGTTAACTATACAGAAGGATAAGGAACTATCTAGGAGAGATTATTTTTATATGCAAGAAAATCAACTATAAACACAAAGGTAGTAGACTGCATCAAAACTGAAGGCTTTAATGTATATATCATATTCAATAGACATATGCTTCACATAGACTATCAGGTTTGAAATGCATACTGGCTCCTCCTAAGATACTCTTGGGATAGATCTGAGTATAACAAAGTTCTATTTGTTTTATCTTTTATATTAATATAAAATGTAAAAATGAAGAAAAAGAATAGAACCTCTGCCCATAAGGATATTTTAAGTTATGTTGTATAAAAAATATTATAATTTCTCCAAGCTTTTGTAACTGTTAGCAAAGTATTGCTATCCTGTGTTTAAGGAAATGTTCATGGTGATAGAGAAACACTGCTGAGTTATAAACACTGTGGTGTTTATATCATTGAAGCATCTGAACTGAAAGTTTGTAAGTAGTCTGTTGTCTTGGGAGAAGAAGGAAGAAGTTTGGGGCATCTTGGAGGGTGTCTGATATCTTTGGCTTTCATACAACCACTCCTTTGAAAGTACAGAATTATGTTTGATAAGTTCAACTTTTAACTCTTCAATGACTTTCTTGGTCATGATTGCAAAACTGCTCAAAACTGACTCCATAACATATTCTCTTTCCTAATCAAATGAAGGGCAAAAATCAAAATATTCAATTTTGCTTCCAGTCTGCAACTCAGTCCAGGGCAGACTGAAATCTCCTGACCCTTTCCCACACCCAACAGCTTGACTGTCTCCAGGAGGTCTGCCATATTCAGGGACACAGATAATATCCCCATCCCAATAGCTGCCACAGCTGAGACCCCCATGGACCCCAGCATACTATGGAGCTATCAGCTAGCTCTGCCAAAGTTATATATTCTTTCTGTTCTGCTACTCCACCTTGGGCAGATCAGCTAATACTGTCCCTCTCCCACACTTCAGAACTTATTTGTCTACCAGGTCTATTGAAACCATGAACAGAGGCTTCCTGCTTCCCAGGATGTCTACCTTAAATAGGACACAGGAAACCTGCACTAACCAGGGACACATGAGGCCCCCTATCTAGAGACAACACTGTCTACTCCCAGGAGGCCTGCTCTATCTAAGCTAACAGAGCTCTACTTTTATCCAAGGAGGGAAACAGGCTCAGTCAGAGACAACAAGGTCAGTTAAAAACATAAATAACCAGATGGTGAAAAGCAAGTTCAAGAGCATAAGCAATAGAAACCAATTTAATTAGGAAAAAACAGAACCCAGTTCTCCCACCACAGCAAGCCACGGACACCCTAACACAACTGAAAAACAAGATTCTGACCTAACATCCCTTCTCATGAAGATGATAGAGGCCTTTAAGGAGGATATAAATAACTCCCTTAAAGAAATACAGAAGAACCCAGATAAACAAGTAGAAGCCCTTAAAGAGGAGACAAGTACATCCAGATAAACACAATCAAACAGATGAAGGAATTGAACAAAGCCACTCAAGACCAAAAAAAAAAAAAAAAAAAAAAAAGGAAAAAGGAAAGAAGAGAAGAAAGGAAGAAAGAGAAGAAGAAAGAAAGAGAGAAAGAAAGGAAAGAAGGAAGGAAGGAAGGAAGGAAGGAAGGAAGGAAGGAAGAAAGAAAGAAAGAAAGAAAGAAAGAAAGAAAGAAAGAAAGAAAGAAAGAAAGAGAAACAATAAAGAAAGGGTGGAAAACATGGAGATAGAAAATCTAGGTAAGAGATCAAGGAGTTACAGATGAAAGAATAACCAACAAATTACAAGAGATAGAAAAGAGAATCTCAGGCATAGAAGATATCATTGAAGATACTGACACAACTGTGAAATAAAATACAAAGTGCAAAAAGCCCCAAAATCAAAACATCCAGAAAATTCAGGACACAATGACAAGACCAAACCTAAGAATAACGGAATAGGAAAGACTGAAGATCCCCAATTCACAGGGCCAGAAAACATCCCCAAAAAAATCATAGAAGAAAACTTCTCAAACCTAAAGAAATAGATGCCCATAGTCATACAAAAAGCCACCAGAACATCAAAGAGATTTGACCAGAAGAGAAAATCCTACTGTCACATAATAATCAAAATACTAAATACACAGAACAAAGAAAGAATATTAAAAGTGGCTAGTGAAAAAGGCCAAGTAACTTATAAAGCAGAGCTATCAGAATTACACCAGTCTTCTCAACAGAGACTCTAAACACCAGAAGATCCTAGACAGATGGCATGCAGAATCTAGGAGACCACAAAAGCCATACAAGGCTATTATACGCAGCAAAACTCCCAATCAGCATAGATGGAGAAACCCAGGTATTCCATGAAAAACAAACAAACAAACAATATCTTTCTACTAATCCAGCCTTATACAGGATACTAGAAGGAAACTCCAACACAAGGAGTTTCTCTAGTCATGAAAACACAAGAAATTAATCATGCCACAACAAACACAAAAGTAGAGAACCACACAAACATACAAACATAATACCAACTCTAACAACTAAAATAAAGTGAACAATCATTGGTGTTTAATATCTCTCAACATCAATAGACTCAATTCATCAATAAAAAGACATAGTCTAGCAGACTGGACACATAAACAGGACTCAGCATTTTCTTGCATACAAGAAAACACACCTCAGTGACAAGGAGAGCCACTGCCCGTGATGTAACTCAGAGATGATATGAAGCTTAACATGAAGGAAGGCTCAAGGTTGGATGCTTCAATTCCAATTAGAGGCGGGAACAAAGTAAACACAGGAGGCACAGAGAGGGAGGGACATGGGTGGGACAATGGAAGGAGAGGAAAAAAAGGGGGGTCAGGATTAGGTATGGAAAGAGATAGGACAGAAGTCTAGAGGGCCAGGAGAATGAATAGAAGTATGCAGCAGTGTAGGATGAGGGATCGGGTAACCTCTAGAAAATCACAGACACCAGGGATGTGAGAGGCTCCTAGGAGCCAGTGGGGATGACCTAACATGTAGAGATGGAAAAGAAAGAGCCCACCTCCAGTATATAGACAAGATCCCCATTTGAGGGTACCCAACCACCCATCTCAAATTTTTTTCCCATAATTGTTCCTGTCTAAAGAAATTACAGGGACAAAAATGGAATAGAAACTGAAAGAAAAGCAATCCATAGACAGTCCCAATTTGGGGTCCATCCTGTGCGCAGGCACCAAACCACCAACACTATTGCTGATGCCATGTTGTGCTTGCAGACATGAGCCCGGCATGGTTGTTCTCTGAGAGGCTCTACCAGCACCTGACTGAGACAGATGCAGATACTTAGAGCTAGCCATTGGACTTTGCTCGGAGACCTCTATGGAACAATTAGGGATAGGACTGAAGGAGCTGAAGGGAACTACAACCCCATAGGAAGAACAACAGTATCAACTAACAGGGCTCCTCAGAATTCCCAGAGACTAAGCCACCAACCAAAGAGCATACATGGGATGGTCCATGGGCCCTGCTATATAGGTAGCAGAGGACTGCCTTGCCTGGCCTCAGTGGGGGAATGCTCTTGGTCCTGTGGAGTCTTGGTGGCCCAGAGAATGGGGATGCTAGAGAGGTGAGATGCGATTATCTGAGTGGGTAGGGGAACATTCTCTTATAGGCAAAGGGGAGGAGTAATGGAGTATGGGGTTCATGAAGGAGGGGCTTGGAAAGAGGACAACATTTGAAATGTAAATAAATAAAACAAGTAATAAAAAATTCAATTTCTCGTCTTAGTATTACTTTAAGCCTAATCTCCAATGAATGGCTCTTTTTAGAAGACCAATGAAATATTAAATAAATTCAAATAGTAATCCATGATAAATGGGTTTTAATGGCCACACCTACTCATATTTCTTCCTTAATAGCTTTTCCTTCCCTATAAGTCACTTTTGTCACTGAATCCATAGCAGGTGTGTGACTGTGCTGCTGAGTAGAAAAGGATTATGTCCCCAATTATAGTAGGCAGTGCAGTACACAGAAAGATATCAGATCCTGGGATCTAGTCTCAGCATTGTCACTTCACAGCAGAGAAACTTTAAGGCTGCTCCTTTAATACTATTGACTTTCAAGCTCCCTGCTTACAAAATGTGTATTTATAACCACCTTTCTAATTGTGGTGAGTCTTAGAGAGGAAATCTACAAGATCAATGTGTCATTGCCAACTTTTAAAAGGATGTTCATCAATTACAGCTAGTGGGTAGCAAAAGTAATTTTAATAATAATTTAGAATTCTAGTGACTCTGAGTAGTAATTTCCCTAATAATATGTTAGGGAAAACAAAAGCCTTGCAAACATTTAAGAAAGCACCAGCTGGTAGTGGTCCTGTAAACAGAACGCATACACACTGGTAAAGTTGTATGTGCACCAGGGGAAGTCACTGAGAAGGTATCCATATTAGGGAAGCTGCTTCTGCATGTGTTCATGCTAGATCAGACACTAAACTGTCTGTGTCTATGAAGCTGTTGGGGTTAATAAAGATTATTGTTTTACTTTCAGTGACTTGAAGGATTCAATTTATAATTATACATATGAAAATGTGAACATTACAATACCCACCTGGCTGAATTCATGGGCTTCTTTACATTTTCTCTGTCTCTCTGTCCATCTGTTTCTTTCTCTTTATCTCTTTTTTTCTCTCTTCCCCATCTCTAATTCATCGTTTTTATATCTCCCTTCTTTATTATTCTTTAAACAATTTGACCATAGAATAAATTTATACTAAGAGTGGCATCTCAAAACCTCACAGCAAATTAACAAATAATAAAAGCATTTGGGAAAATAAATCCCAGAGAAAACTGAAAAGTGCACTTGAGCTATTTTAGAGAATCCAGGTGAAAATCCTGTTAGATTTTTCTTCTATAACATCATCTAAAATGATTAATCGCTTTTTTTAAAGGTTTGGGCTTGGGAGATGGTTCAGTGAGTCCGAACTCACACTGCTCTTGTTGAAGACCTGATTTTGGCTCCTAGCACCTACATTGTGGATTCCCAAACACCCTTAACTCCAGTGCCAAAGGATTTGCTGCCTTGTTTCAGACTGCATATGTTCCTGCCACCCACTGGCACAGACTTCCATGCATACCTACACATTTACCCAAAGCAATATCAAAAATAAGAGAATAATATCACAAAAACAAATCATGGTTTTTGGTTTTTTTTTTTTTTTTGTCTAAAGCAATCAAACAAATTTAAAATTAAACTCAACAATAGTTGGGGAGATGGTTTATTTGGTAAAAAATATCTGACTCACAAGTATGAGGACTGGAGTTCGAATCTCCAGTACTTATGTAGAACTCAGGGTGTGATTGACAGAGTCTGTACTCTCAGCACGACTATAGACAAATCTAAGCAGATTTCCCAAGCTCTTTGGCCCATTGGCTGACCAGCCTAGGCAAATCAGTGAACTCTGCATGCTGTGAAGGACCCTATCTCAAAAACTGCCCTGAAAATTCAACTGAAGACACCCAATATCAACCTCTACTCCCCATATGCGAGAGCACGCGCGCGCGCGCGCACACATACACACACATACACACACACACACACACATGCATGCGCTCATGAGTGCATACCCTCGTGTGTAATGCACACTGAGCTGCTTGCACTCACAGAAAACACACACAAGTGTGAGCATGCATGAACACCACAGAGATGAACACACACACACACACACACACACACACACACAGAGAGAGAGAAAGAGAGAGAGAGAGAGGAGGTACGATGACAAAAACAACTGGTGATTTCTTCGTTTGATGGAAAAGAGAGTTTCTTATCCCTATCATTTCATTTTATCGTGTATAGAATATTTATTTATTATTTAGTTTTATTTAGGTTTTTTCTTGCTTTTTTGAGAGGGGAGTATAACCACCACACTCATACCTAGCGATTAGGAATTCCTATTAAGGAGTTTCTGCTGACTTCTCTTTGTAGAAAATTATAATTTAAACAGTAAAAAAGGTTAATGAACAACCAACCAACCAAACAAACAAACAAATAACCCGCCAGGATTTATCTAACATATGTCAGTGACTAAAAGAGATCATTTTTTCTTTCTTTACAATGCACTCTTTCCCTGTTTGTATGATTCCTACCACTGTAATCTCTTAAATGACTTATTGATAGGAATACTCTTAGATAATTATATAGAAAATAAGTACAAAAATTGTTAAGGATAGTAAAATAATCTTTTGCCCTCTGGAATTTTTTATTGAATTTTAGAAACTATTCCAAAAATTTTTAAAGCCATATATTACATATTAAACTCTTTTCTCCATCAGAGAATTGGTGGGCTTAATCCCCAAATGTTACTCTAAGTGTAATTTGGTTTTATATGGATCATATTCAGAAAAGCAGATATGTTCATGGTCATAGGATCTAGACCATAAGAGTCACATTTAAAAGGTTTGTTTGATATGATAGCAATCATATGTTAATGATTATAACTTTGTTACTTGCTACTGAATTGTAATGAATATTTAGTCTATAAATGCTTTATGGATATATAGATCAATATCTGAATCCATTCTTAGCAATTGCAAGATATTACATTTGAGTCAAAGTGTCTATTTCGATTTGAAAATCATTTTGCAATGTCTATTCCAACTATGAAATAAAAGATATTTAGAGCCCCCATGCGTAGAAATATGTCCTGGGGTGGATACTAATGAGAAATTCTCTAGAACAATTAATTCTCCAACTACCAGCCATAGAGTAAATCTGGGAGCTGACTAACTGTGGGTCTATCTGACTTCAGATAGTCGTGAAGTAAAATTTTACTGTTTTTCAACATTTGATGGTGATGAAACAGCTACACCATTGGAAATAAAGAGACAACAAAAGAATGACATAGGAGCAGGTTGATGGCTCCATGGGTCAGACTCTTTTCTCTTGAGATTTAAGTTCAAATTCCCAGAATCAATGTGAAAGCAAGGTGTAGTCATGTGTGTGCCTGGATGTCACATCCCACTCGACCAGCAAGAAAGACACAATCACCGGTTCTTCTTAAAGCAGTTTTACTCAGGCAACTTCTTTCTTAAAATCCCCCAGCCTCTCTGGTTACAAGTGTTTTTCTCCACTCCAGCCACAACCACGCCCCCACCAATCACCACAGGTCACCAGGCACCACGCCCCCACCAATCACCTCACCAGGCAGGCTTGCTCAGCCAATCAGGGATTAAGGCCATCTACCAAACATGGGCTTGTTTACTGCCTGGAGCAGATTTCCATCTGGCTGGCCTGTTTACAGCCTGGAATGGCTCCCCACACCTGGAGCCCTAGAGCTGGTTGTGAGGTAAGATAGGAGGAACTGGGTTTTTCAGGCTTCCAGCCTAGCTCCAGATTCAGTGTCCAGATTCATCACTCAAAAGACTAAAATGGGGAGTGAGCCAGACCTAAAATATACTCTTCTAGCCCTCACTTTACATGTGGCATGTGTACCTGAACATACATAGGTGCATACAACACATAAACACACACACATGCACTCACACACAGATGTATACCCACACGCACATGCACACAGAGACGTACATGGACATGAGACCTCCCTCACGTACACAAAGAAATGAGTATATAAAAAAATAAGTAGATAAAATACAACCTGACTTGACAATCTATAAAACTTTGCATGCAGACTTTGAATAACTGTATTACTTCCAAACCAATTATTGTTCTCACTCAACAGTAAGAAGAAAACAAGTTAGTCCATCTTCTCTGAGTAACATCAGTTTTGTTTTGTTTTGTTTTTTTTAACTACTTTTACCCCTTAGGGCACAAAATTGTCTTAAAGTCTAAAATAAATTTTAATTAAAAAAAAACAATAGGTGGAAAGGTTTTGTACTTTGAAGTACTTATAAAGATGACTTTGCAAACAAAATGCTCTAATAAATGGAGACTTTTTACTGCCTCAGGATTATTTTTTATCTACTATTGCACAAATATGCTGCCAAGTAGCAACTGCACAGGGTTGGAGCGAAATTAAATACCTCCAATTGCCATTAGCAATTGTGAAAAATTATTAGTCTGTCTAGAGGGAACTAATAGACATGATTAGAGTATCCAAGTCTTCTTTATCTTATGGAAATCAATAGCCTGGATGTGTCTTGAACAGATAATGAATTAAGGACACATGAGCAATAGATTCAATAAGCTGTTTGTAGTATGCATTCTGCCCACACTCATCAATTTGATGATGCCTTTTTTTTTCTATCTGCTTCAACCAATACTATATTACAGCCAGCCATCTCTTTAGTTTCAAACTACAGTTATGTAGACACTAAATAAAATCATAGGACCAATGTTAGTCTTTGGTTTTATAGCCTTAGGTTTTATAAACCACATAAAAAACGTTATACTTTATATAAAAAAATGTGACTGATGTATATTTTCTTTTCAAAATACTCAGCATGTGTTTGCATATTTGCAATATATACATGTACACTAATATATGCTCAGCATAAATGTTTTTTTCATAAAATGCATTGTAGATAATCAGACGCACATAAACCAAAATAGATCCAGAGTGTGTTTAGAGAACTTATGAATAACTTTGGCTTCAAAATACCACAAAGCAGAGGGATGGGTACTAGTCCCATTTCTACACAAAGATCTAACTTCAATCCAATAAGAATATGAATCTATTAAAATTTTATGCAACTGTCCTATAAGATTAATACATATATGTCATAGTATATTTAATTCAGATTGGATTTAATTGAAAATCTTTTACAGTATGCATATTTTATGTCAGTCAAGGCATAGTCTAAAATGTCACTGTAAAGCATCTCATGTTAAGAGCACAATTTCGTGCAGGGATTGGGGAAAGAACATACCTTGCATCCCTTCGAAGGTATGCAACTACTAAAGACTAAAAAGACTGTTATTGCAGGGAGTACTGTTTCTAAGGCTCCACATCTATGATAGTTTCAGAGTGTGTTTACATCAACTTTCTTTTTTTATTTGTAATTATGTTTTTAATTAGGTATTTTCCTCATTTACATTTCCAATGCTATCCCAAAAGTCCCCCATACCCTCCCCCGACTCCCCTCCCCTCCCACTCCCACTTCTTGGCCCTGGCGTTCCCCTATACTGAGGCATATAAAGTTTGCAAGACCAATGGGCCTCTCTTTCCATCAACTTTCTTAGGACAGCGGGCTCATCCTTTATCTTCCACTTTCAGGGGAAGAGGGAGTCTTGACAGACACTGATAGAGACACAGATTCATATAGAGTTATCTAAGGGCTGTTTCTCAGATATTGTGAAACCCTAGGATTTATAGGGTAAAAATTCTGCTTCAACCTATAACTCTTGAGTAAGAATATTTTGTATCCAAGTGCTAAGTATATTAAATACAAGGGAAGAAAATGATTTAAGGGTACATTTTTACCCCAGACTTCAATGGTTCACAGCCTAACACTAGCTAGGCAAATTCATATTTTTGCCACATAGGCAGTGGGGGACACTTGTATTTTTGCACCATAGCCAGAGTAGTGGGGGAAACTGTTAACCCATGGTCTCAGGTACCTTACAGAGGTATATTTGAAAGCATGCTGCATCTCACTGGTCTTGAATTGGGTTGGAATCCTTGTTTAGTTTAAAGCTATCTGTAGAAGTTCAGTAAATTCGCATCAGTTAACTGCTCAGCATAATGGAGAAGGTGCAGAATGCCTTTCTAATTTTGTGCTATTCAAATATTAGAAGCACAAATACCTTTGATTATTTCAATGAGTAATAAGCAAATAAAAAATCAGAGTAAAGTCCTGAGCAGAAATGAGAAGCAAAAGCTTTTCTTATGCAAATATGATCTATTGCTTTGAATATATCCAAAATTCTGAGCATATAGTTGTCACAAACTCTTATTTGCTGACACTGATTAAACCATCTTTTACTGATTCAGTCGAGGAGGGTATTTTCCTTTCCAATGAGAAGTGATATTGCCTTAATGGGAGGCAGCAACAACTCTCAGTACCTACCAGACAAAGACCAGCATCATCAGAGCACCATAATGAGACACTAATGGTGTGTGCGGGGAAACATTTTACATCACATGAGCACTGGAAGTATTATTTTCAGTGCCACTGGCCTGTGTTTGCTAGCATGATAGCTGTCAATCATTTCCAATCATTTAGAATGTTGATCCAAGATGTAGCTGGAAAATGTTATCTGTATGTGTTGTCTGGTGAAATTTCTGAAAAATCCATTCAAGGAGAACAAGACTGAATAGAATAAGAACAAGAAGAGAATAGAAACTTCTCCATGGCCCATGGCTCTCCGGTACAAGTCTGCTTTTAGTCTTCCTAATATTTAGCAGAATATTTCTAGGTGATTTTCTAACTAGATAATCAGGACTGAATTCAATAGAGCTGTCATAGGCTGTCTAGAACAATATAAATGATCTTTGCTCATTGTGGTGCTTTAAATGACAATGGCCCTTAGAGACTCATAGTACATGGTACTCAGAAGGTAGAAGAATTGGAAGGTGTCTCCTTATTAGAGTTATGTCTCTGGAGAGTGGGACTATACGGTTCTCAAAGCACAAACAGTTGGTTCACAGGTAGTTTTCTCTGCCTATTGCTTATGGATCAGATGTAAGATCCCAGCTACTGTTCCAGCCCCTTGCCTGTTTACCTGCTGTCATGTTTCATACCATGACTGTAATGGATTCTAGTGCTCTAAACCCATGAGTTCAAAAGTAATCACTTTCTTTTATAAGTTGCATTGGTCATGTTTTTTCACAATGGAGAAGCTAGAGAAAGCACCCAAGGAGCTGAAGGGGTCTGTAACCCTATAGGTGGAGCAACAATATGAACTAACCAGTACCCCCAGAGCTCGTGTCTCTAGCTGTGTATATAGCGGAAGATGGCCTAATTGGCCATCACCAGGAAGATAGGCCCCTTGGTATTGCAAACTTTATATGCCCCAATACAGAGGAATGTCAGGGCCAAGATTCGGGAGTGGGTGGGTAGGGGAGCAGGGCAGAGGGAGGGTATAGGGGAACTTTCAGGATATCATTTGAAATGTATATAAAGAAAATATCTAATACAAAATAAATTTTAAAAAGAAAGTGAATAAAAGATTTGAACTGAAAAAAAGAAAAGAAAAGAAAAGTGACTAATCCTGAAACTGTTACCAGAGAAGGGCTAGTTCTGTCACAAGCCTGCCCATGATAATCTTTACAGGATTGTGGAAGGCATTAGTGCTTTGGACTAGCAAAGCCACAGACACTCCAGAATAAACATGGAAGACTGTAGAACTAAGAACTATGTAGACTATTCAGGCCATGTAAAAGAGGTTTTAGTGGGGAATTAGAAACTGATTTCAAGATCATTTGCATGCATGATACTTTGGCAAACAAAGTGGCTGCTTTTTACCCTTGTCCTAAAAGGGTACCAGAAGAGTTTTGGTCTAATTTTGTTGGCAGAGGAAATTTCAAGATACCCTAATATTGATTCAGTTATTAACGATCACACTTGTGCAGGTCTATAATGAGAAATAGCAAGTGTGCAAAATAGAAATACAAAAAAATATAGTTTTAGAGAAAAGTTACACCAGAGAAGTTTAATGTGGGAGCCCTGTTTTGTGCTGAAAGAGATAAGAAGAAATGGAATAAATGGAATGGTGCCCTCAGAGTAAAGGCCATCTGGGTAATAAAGCAAAGAGATGCCTATAGAATTATAGAATTATCTTTTTTTTTTTAAGAGTAACAACAAATCAAAGCTTATGCAAATGTAATTCAAGGAGGAAGTAACACAGTGGGATAGCATGGCTCTAAGTTCCTAGCTTTAGTATCATGAAGGATACAGGAGTTGAGAGGTTGTGGAATCTTCCTCTCTTGTTAAGGAAAAAGCTCCTGAGACAGACATATTGGTAGGGGAATCCCTGAATGGAGGCCATAATTCCTAACTTTATTTTGAAATGTCCCTTATACCCACATATGTGCAGATATCATTCCTCATCAAATAAATTCTCTGTATGGTAATCAGAGATGATTACAGAGAACCTGAACAGGTCACAATGCAGGAATCAACAAATCTTGTGAAGCCTAGCCCCCAAAGACACATCTGCAGCACAACTCCTTTTCTTAAAGTTCTGGGAATGTCAAGAAAGAGGCAATCAAAGATTGTCGGAGCCAGAAGACCAGGAAATCTGCTGTGAAATTGTATATTCTAGAAATGACAGAGCTACATCCATGAAACCTCAATAATATGACTACCTAAATAAGATTAGCCAATAACAATATCAAAATAAATGATAACACAGAAAGGAGAAATCTCTTGGAGTACTATCCCCAGATGAACAACTGCAGGCATCTAATGACTTTGGAGCAAGGGAGCATTAGCCTTTCCCAGGGGCAAGTCCCTAATCAGTTATTTAATACAAAGTGGTCAGCCCTGAAATTTTATATACATAAGTCACAGTAAATAGGCTCAGCAGGTCATGCATACAGTTATAAATGTATATATTTACAAAGAAGCCATTGATTTGAAATGGAAGGAAGCATGGGATGTGTTGTAGTTTTTAGAGATTGGAAAGGAAATATGAGAAATACTGTAAGTATATTCTAATTTAACTTTATTCATCAAAAATCCACATTCAAATCAATATATGAGAAAATCCCACAAAATTGTAGCCCTTCTCCAAGCTGGGAAATGCCCCAGTCAGTACAATTCTTTATGTGCAAACATGAGAGCATCAGCTTGTATCCCTAGAACCTATATATCATCTCTGTGTGGCAGTGCAGGCCCCCAATCCCAGCATTGAGGCAGGGAAAGTGGCAGAGCCAGGAAGATCCCCAGAGATGACTGGCATGCTACACTTGCCAGTTGGCAAGCTTAGAGTTCAAAGAAAGACACTGCTTCCCAAAACAAGGTGGAAGCAATGGAAGAAACCAACTGACTTCAACTTCTGGCTTATGCGTGCAGTGCAGCAGCTTTCCATATGACAATATATGAATATCCAATATACACACATGCACAGTGTAAATATATAAACAGTTTTCTTTAAATAGGAGCATCACTTAAAGAACAGAAATAGCACGAAGGCATTTTTTGTTGGTCCTCTTTCTACATGGTACCCCCATATCAAAGGGAGGGTGCCTTTATTCTCTTTTGTAGAGGGAAAAAAAAAGAAGAATCTCTTTCATGTAGGCATGCCTTCTTAAAAGCCTCCAGATGTTCTTAAGACATTCCTCTTGAACTTACTTCACTTACCAAAACTCAACTTCAAAGAGCTTACTGAGATCTTTAAGGGTTCCCAGAGGCCTGGTGTGCAGACAATTGCAGAGAAGCAGAACCCAAACTCACCACTTTAGTAATCAGAACTTTATTGCTTCATTTTAATCTCTTACCCATAGTGCTTTAACATCACTATGCATACCTTAGTCATATAGGGAGACAATTTGTACTCACAAAAACAAGATAACCAGTTTGATCACTAACACTCAGAGAAGTAAATTTTATTTTATTTTCTTCACTATTAGGTCTATCTGATTTCTGATGGTTTTTTGTTTTGTTTTGTTTTTTGTTTTTTGTTTTTTGTTTTTTGTTTTTGTTTTTTGTTGTTGTTTTTGTTTTTGTATTTTTCATTTTTCGAGACAGGGTTTCTCTTTATAGCTCTGGCTGTCCTGGAACTCACTTTGTAGGCTGGCCTCGAACTCAGAAATCTACCTGCCTCTGCCTCCCAAGTGCTGGGATTAAAGGCATGCGCCACCATGCCCTGCCTCTGATGTTCTTGATGGACACCAGGGTTCACTAGGAGACCACATACAATTTGTAGTTTGGATTTCTAAGCACTAAAGCCAGGAAGAGGAAAGAAGGCATGAGGACGAAGATGAGAGATGAGAGGAAGAAAGAGAGGAGAGAAGGCATGAAAATTAGTTGCTTGGATCTTGGTAAATCAAATACAAATAACAGAGCAATTGCAACATCTTGGGTGTCTATAGATAGAAATAAAATATGGGTGCAGAGTTCAATAACACTGAAGAATGAGACACAACTTTGAAAAACACCATCACCTCCTGGGGCTGATGTTCTATCCGTGTCCCTTAGTCATGAGAGCTTGAGAAAGTGAACATCTTGGTTCCATGCATCCTTATTTGTAACATTTTCTTGGAAACATCAGTTGACCCCATAGGCTAGTATATTTAAATACTCAACAAATGGCAACAGAGGGGCAGGTCATAGCCTATGCTCTAACATCCCTAGAACCCAGGTCTAACTAGATTTCATCAATTCCTAATCACCTAAGGATCCCTTCTTACGATAACATCAGTAACTTTGAGAACCATCTCCTGAGAGACAGGATTGGACAAAGCATTTCCTGTCTATGAATTTTCAGGGAAGAGGACTCAGAATTCTGTAATTCATAAATTTGATGGAACTCCAACCTATGTGTGCATCAGTATAGGAGGGCTCACTGCAAAATGTCTTTGTAATATATGCAAATACATGATAGTGTGATTTAAAATAGTGAGTTTGAAGCTAGTATCTGAAGTTAGAATAAACAAATATAGACTAACTATATCCATAAGATAGAGAAAGTACCCAAGGAGCTAAAGGGATCTGCAACCCTATAGTTGGAACAACAATATGAACTAACCAGTACCCCGGAGCTCTTGACTCTAGCTGCATATGTATCGAAAGATGGCCTAGTCAGCCATCACTGGAAAGAGAGGCCCATTGGACTTGCAAACTTTATATGCCCCAGTACAGGGGAACTCCAGGACCAAAAAGTAGGAGTGAGTGGGGAGGGGAGTGGGGGGGAGGGTATGGGGGACTTTTGGGATAGCATTGGAAATGTAAATGAGGAAAATACCTAATAAAAAAAAGATACTGTTTTAAACCTTCCTCTATGTTTCAACCTGATAAAGACCTACACACACACACACACACACACACACACACACACACATATATATATTCTTCCATAATTAGATTAATTCTAATTTTAATTTATATATTATATTCATAAGTGAATGGTTTCAAAGATGTACATAAATTATAATTATTTTGGTAAAAATGCTACATACATATAGCAACCCTGTACACTATCTGTAATGAATCATTAATCATATTGATGTTGCATGACAAACTTCATTTAATCTTTCTGCTTGAAGCATAACTTTCCTCTTCAAGGACAAGACTCTTAGATCCCTTTTCTCTCACGCTGTGCTGGAAAAAGCACAGACGCAATGTTCACTGGGTTCTTGTCTTGAAGTTTGGCTCCCTCGTTTACTGGCTGTCTGATGTTAGCAAGTTGCTGGAAGTCTGTGAAGCTCAGCTTCCTACTTGAGCTCTATGAAGATCAAAGGGGAAAACACATCTTCAGAGCCAGGCATATTCTTGCTCTTAATTTATGGTGGTTAGTGCTGTATTCTTATTTGTTTATTCTTTACTTTATTGTCCATGTTAATACTCACCTTAACTTTTGGTCAAAGTCATTCCACTAACAAGGAGTCATAGAACAAGCAAAATGTGACCTTGATGTACTGTGATGGGCATAGTTCTTGAATAGTGATTAGTTAGTCAGACTATGACCTACAGATGGCAAAGAAATTTTAGTAGTAATTAAACTTCTCAGTTGGTTGATCTTACTGAATACTGTCAGCTAAGTGTGCCTATGCTAAAGACACAGTTTCTTAAAAAGGCAGATAAGGAACAACGGGAAAGTGGGGAGATTCAAAGTATAAGTAGTGACTTGATTTACTATTACTGGTTTTGAGAATAGGAAAGGCACAATAGAAAGGCTAAAAACTATAGAAATTCAGTCAAAAGGTCATGGCTATAAAAATCAGCAAGAAAACAGTAGACTCAGTTTCTACAACTGCAAGAACTAGCCTTTCCCAGGTGCCACAGTGGATAACTGTTTCCAGGGACAATTGAGATCAGCCAGGCTAGTCAAAATTTTTACTGTTAGCAAGCACAGTGGTGAACAACTTCTGTTCTAGCACTAGGAGACACAGGCAGGAGGGACTTGCAAACCTGGGTTCTAGAAAAGAAACTTTAAATCAGGAAACACAGCACACAAAATATCATGAGTATAGATATGTAAGATCCTAAGAAGATGATTTTGGAGTCTTGATACACAAAACTTGCTCTTATTTTTGGAACAGTAATTCACACTAGCCTGGAGTTGAGTGTATAGCCCAGCTTCACCGCACACTTGCAGGAATCCATCTGCCTTAGCTTCTTAAGTGTTGGGATTAAAGGTGTGAGCAAGGTTAGCCCAGTTAATCAACGGAATTATAAGCTAATAAACAGGAATTACTTTAACTTGCTCAATGTGGAATGCATTGCACTCTAGGAGAAAACTAGTACAGGCCTGCTTATGATTCTAGTGTGCTCCATGCAACAGCTCCTGTACTTTGCAGTGTTCCATAACTAAATGTGTATAGTATGCCACTCTACTTCCTAGAGTAGAAGTAGCTTTCTGTTCTTGTCTTTTAGAAAAAGCTTCCTCTTAACTCTCTGTGGTGATTTCTATTCACGAAGGGGAGCAACATCTAAAATAAATACAACTTTACATTTCTACTTGGGGCCTTAATGTATATGTTATCTGGATATTCAGATTTTAAATAATGTGATTCAAAGGCATTCTTTACCCCCTCAATATGATTTATATACACTTTCTAATACATCTAATCATGTCCAAGTACATTGCAAATTCTACATTATTTGTATGATGCAATCTTAAAATTACTATAACTTTCATGTCATTAAATAGCAATAAAGGAACACATAATTCTAGTTTTGCTTTCAAGTTATTTGCTTTGCTATTGATTTTTTAGGGCATTTGTATCATGCTCACACCTATTTGGATGCTGCTTATGATGTTCTTTGAGACGTAATTGAACATGCTGCTTCCTGAGTTTCCTGAATTTGAAATTCCTTCGCAGCTTGCACCATCATGGCACTGAAGAAGTATAAAACGATCTGATGCTATTGTTTACTTTTGCATGTCTATGCTTGGAAGCTAGGTATCATTATTTCTGTAGGATCTAAGAACTTAAATATGTCCCTTCAGCTAGTCATTGGGAATCTTTATTTACTCTCTAATAGTAACAAAATCACTCCAAATGATCTCTTAAGTATTTTGGTCTCTGAAAATTTAAAATACTTTTGAAAGTTTCAAACCATCCTACTTTTAGAAAAAAATCTCCGCCCCACTTCATTTTTTTGTGAGATAAAAACTGAAATTCCGGAGTCTCAGTCCAGGCCACAGCAGAATGATGGGCGACAAGGTCGTCGGCACATGCCCTAGTGACAGCCATTCAATGTTTATTCAGGAGACGTCTGTCAATGACTACTGTAAAGCATAGCTATTGAGAATGCACTGTTTCTACTACTGAACTGGAGTATACAGAAGATTCCGAATTTGCTTTTGTGATTGAAAGGATAATGCAGCAGTGCCACCTAGTTGCCCAAAAATAATATGCTGTGTATTTATTTGTAAGACGAGTCATACCCTCTCATACAGTAGAACTTATTTTTTGTTTGTTTGTTTGTTTTTGTTTTTTGGACTTCTGCAGCTTTTATTTTTGCATGTAAACCACTTGGGGGTGAAGGGGTCTTGATGGTGGGCACCCTAGAGATCACACTGGAGTTCCGAGGGCTCCAGACACTAGCTGGGAAGTCAGGTTACAGAAACAATGATTCAGACCAGTCACATGATTGCAAAGCTGAGTCTCCAGCAGGGATTCTGGTGGTCAGGTGTGGATGCCTAAGGAAGCAGTTACATGGGAGGGGCACACACTGGGCTGGCCTTGAGCGGTCTGGATGACATCAGGGACAGAGGACCTAGCAGCTGGTTTTCTCACCATTGGCACAATCCCCAAATTTATTGTAACAAATACTCTTGTAAAGTATGCAGTGATGAATTCCCTGTTGTGTCTCAGGGAAAAAATGCCTCTTACTCTTTTCTTTTTAGCTCTCCAAGAGTGTTAGCAAATTTTATATAGTAATTGTCGGCACTTCACTTAATGCTGTTAGTATCTGAATTACTTGAACACATCTTCCATATTATTATGTATTAGTTATGTAGTACTGAATAACACAGAGAAGTAAGCTTCACAAAGCTTCATGCTTTCTATTAAAGTTGAAACAGTCTGTAGGATCTTCAGAAGGTAAAAATAATACATTTGCATAACACTGCATGAGCATTAAATGCAAGTTCTATAAAAATGTTCATATATAATTAATGGTCTACAGATTTTACAGAGCTGAATTACTAAGCAGAGATGGAAGGAGTTGGATGTTCCAGCACCAGCAAGCAGCAGAACTTGGCAGCTTTGGCCATGTGGCTCTGGCTTTAGTGACAAGGGTAGAAAAAAGAGATTATGGAATCTCCCTCCATGACTAAGGAAAACTGATGAGTCCAGGCATGGGGCTGGGGTGTCCCTGTGTGGAGGTGCAGCAAGATTACTGTGTGAAGTTTGAAAGTGAAGCCTGGATTTCCCTGAAGACTCCAAGAGGTCATGGTGCACATAACATTGTGCAAAATGGTACAAGAGTCATGGGATACTTGACATGGAAAGGTAGTAATAGAGAGTGGGACCAACCCAAGAGAGACAAGTGTGTTGTAGTCAACCAAGCTGTAAGGAATTGGAGATCTGTAGAGCATTTTAACATCAGACATGGAGATGCAGTTTGGAATTTTTCAGATTTTTTTTTGTTTGGTTTTTGGTTTTGCTTTGGTCTAGTATTTCCTCATTATGCTCCTGACCCTAAGTTTTGGAACAGTAATGTGTCCTGTGCCATTGTATGATGATTATATTGTCCTGTGCCACAAGTATGTGATCTGGTCTTTTTGTTTTTATTTTTTAGGAGATTACAGTTAAGAGATTAATGACTCTCATAAGAGACTTTGAACGTTGGACTTTTAAACATCATTGAGAACATGTTAGATTATGGGGAATTTGGAAGTTGGTTTAACTGCATTTTGCATAATGTTATGTCTAGAAGCCTATGGGAGCCAGAAGTGGAATGTGGTGGTTAAATGGGTACAGGCACATAGACTCATGTTTTTGAATGCTAGGCCCATAGGGAGTGACATTATTAGGAGGTATGGTTTTGTTAGATTAGGGTTAGGTTTTCTTAGATTCTTCCTTGTTGGAAGAAATATGTCACTGTTGGGGCAGGCTTTGAGGTCTTCTATGCTCCATCTAAACCTGTCATAGTATATAGTCTCCTTCTGCCTTCATATCAAGATATAGAACTCTCAGATCCTCCAGTATTGATCCAGCCTGCATGCCACCATGCTTCTTGCTATGACAATAATGGACTAAATCTCTGAAACAGTAAGCCAGCCTCAATGAACTATTTTCCTTTATAAGAATTGCCTTTGTCATGGCATCTCTGCACAGCAATAAAACCCCAACTAAGACAGACACAACTCAACTATGAAGTCAGCCTGGAATGAGATGATGCTTTAAGTCAGAAAGACCTCAAGTGCTTTTAGCTCTGAGGGGTTTCAGCTCTAGACAAAATCCTGGGAGTTTCTTTCAAGACAACTATAGCCAGCATTTCAGAAGCCCGTGCAATAAACATCCTTACTATCAAGCAAGCTCAAAATGATGGAGGACTCCAGTATTTAGAGATGTTATAATAAAGGTAGCAATTAGAATGCAAAAGTAGGCTGTTATTAGTAAGTTTTCAGTGTGAGGTTATATGTTCCTGTTTATTCAATTTCTGGATTCAGATACAAGAAAAAAATACAGCTAATTTATCATATACTCAAAAATGTATGTGGGTTCAGTCCTTCTGAGTAGATATTTCTTTTCAGCAGTCCAGCTTGATTCTATTCTGAATGGGATGGGAGGATTTCCTGATCTGGACCATGCCACTAGCCAACAGTACTGATATGAGAGTAGTTGTTGTAAGGCACACTGTATGCAACAAGCAGAGTCAGGTAAAACTCCCAAGCAGCATCACTTCAACAGGACAGATCTCAAGATGTGTCCCTCTTCTCTTGGGGAAGTCATACTGAGAGTACTACTACACAGGAAGTAATGATCATCCATGTGAGAGGGAGGTCAAAATGAGCTTTACAATATGGAGGGAAACTAAACCACCCACCAAAAATTATACATTGTAGGGACCCAAGCTACATATGTAGCAGAAGATGGCGATATCTGCCATCAGTGAGAGGGGAGGTACTGGGTCCTATGAAGGTTTGGTGACTCAGGATAGAGGAATGCTATGGTCAGGAGAGGTGGGAGTGGATGGGTAGGTGGGTAGGTGGGTGGAGGAGCACCCTCATAGAAGCAGTGAGGAGAAGGGGTAGGATAGGGGGTTTGTAGAGAGGACACCAGGAAGGTGAATAACCCTTGAAATGTAAATAAGTGAAAGAACCAGTATTACCTGAGGACCCAACTATACCACTCTTGGGCATATACCCAGAAGATGTTCCAACATGTAATAAGGACACTAGCTCCACTATATTGATAGCAGCCTTATTTATAATATCCAGAAGCTGGGAAGAACCCAGATGTCCCTCAACAGAGGAATGGATGCAGAAAAGGTGGTACATGTACACAATGGAGTACTACTCAGCTACTAAAACAATGACTTCTTGAAAAGAACAGGCAAATGGATGGACCTTGAAAATATCATCCTGAATAAGGCAACTCAGTCACAAAAGAAAACACAGAGTAGGCACTTACTGATAAATGGATATTATCTCAAAAGTTCAGAATACTCAAGATTCAATTCACAGAGCATATGAAGTCCAAGAAGAAGGGAAACCAAAGTGTGGATGCTTCAGTCCTTCCATGAAGTGGAAACATAACTCTCACAGGAGGAAATAAGAAGACAAAGTGTGGAGCAGAGACTAAAGGAAAGGCCACCCAGAGACTGCACCACCTGGGGACCCATCCCATATACAGTCACCAAACCCAGACAATATTTTTTATTAGATATTTTCTTTATTTACATTTCAAATGCTATCCTGAAAGTTTCCTATACACTTCCCCGACCCTGATCCCCTACTCACCTACTCCTACTTCTTGGCTCTGGTGTCCCCCTGTACTGGGGCATATAAACTTTGCAAAACCAAGGGGCCTCTCTTCCAAATGATGGCCAGCTAGGCCATCTTTTGCTACATATGCAGCTAGAGACATGAGCTCTGTGGGTACTAGTTAGTTCATATTGTTGTTCCACCTTGCAGACCCCTTCAGCTCCTTGGATACTTTCTCTAGCTCCTCCATTGGGGGCCCTGTGTTTCATCCAATAGATGACTTTGAGCATCCACTTCTGTGTTTGCCAGGCACTGGCCTAGCCTCACATGAGACAGCTGTATCAGGGTCCTTTCAGTAAAATCTCAGTGGCATATGCAATAGTGTCTGTGTTTGGTGGCTGATTATGGGATGGATCCCAGGAGGGGTAGCCTCTGGATGGTCTATCCTTTTGTCTTAGCTCCAAACTTTGTCTCTGTAACTCCTTCCATGGGTATTTTGTTCCCTATTCTAAAGAGGAATGAAGTATCCACACTTTGGTCTTCCTTCTTCTTGATTTTCTTGCTTTGCAAATTGTATCTTGGGTATTCTAAGTTTCTGGGCTAATATTCACTTATAAGTGAATGCATACCAAGTGACTTCTTTTGTGATTGGCTTACCTCACTCAGGATGATGCCCTCCAGGTCCAACCATTTGCCTAGGAATTTCATAAAGTCATTGTTTTTAATAGCTGAGTTGTACTCCATTGTGTAAATGTACCACAATTTCTCTATCCATTCCTCTGTTGAAGGACATCTAGGTTCTTTCCAGCTTCTGGCTCTTATAAATAAGGCTGCTATGAGCATAGTGGAGCATGTGTCCTTATTACCAGTTGGAACATCTTCTGGGTATATTCCCAGGAGAGGTATTGCTGAATCTTCACGTAGTACTACTTCCAATTTTCTGAGTAACAGCCAGACTGACTTCCAGAGTGGATGTACAAGCTTGCAATCCCACCATCAAAGGAGGAGTGTTCTCTTTCTCCACATCCTCACCAGCATCTTCTGTCACCTGAATTTTTTGATCTTAGCCATTCTGACTGGTATGAGGTAGAATCTGTGTTGTTTTGATTTGCATTTCCCTGATAGTTAAGGATGTTGAACATTTTTTTTTTCAGGTGCTCCTCAGCCATTTGGTATTCCTCAGTTGAGAATTCTTTGTTTAGCTTTGTACCCCATTTTTAATGGGGTTCTTTGAATTTCCATAGTACTCCACTACACAATGGAGTACTACTCAGCTATTAAAAAGAATGAATTTATAAAATTCCTAGGCAAATGGATGGACCTAGAGGGCATCATCCTAAGTGAGGTAACCCAATCACAAAAGAACTCACACAATATGTACTCACTGATAAGTGGATATTAGCCCAGAAACTTAGAATACCCAAGATATAAGATACAATTTGCTAAATACATGAAACTGAAGAAGAATGAAAACCAAAGTGTGGACACTTTGCCCCTTCTTAGAATTGGGAACAAAACACCCGTGGAAGGAGTTACAGAGACACAGTTTGGAGCTGTGACAAAAGGATGGACCATCTAGAGACTGCCATATCCAGGGATCCATCCCATAATCATCTTCCAAACGCTGACACCATTGCATACACTAGCAAGATTTTGCTGAAAGGACCCAGATATAGCAGTCTCTTGTGAGTCAATGCCGGGGCCTAGCAAACACAGAAGTGGATGCTCACAGTCAGCTATTGAATGGATCACAGGGCCACCAAAGGAAGAGCTAGAGAAATTAACCAAGGAGCTAAAGGGATGTGCAACCCTATAGGTGGAGCAACAATATGAACTACCCAGTACCCCCCAGAGCTCATGTCTCTAGCTGCATATGTATCAGAAGATGGCCTAGTGGGCCATCAGTGGAAAGAGAGGCCCATTGGTCATGCAAACTTTATCTGCCTCAGTACATGGGAATGCCAGTGCCAAGAAGTGGGAGTGGGTGGGTGGGGGAGTTGGTAGGGGGCACGAAGGGAACTTTTGGGATAGCACTGGAAATGTAAATGAAATAAATACCTAATTAAAAAAATGATTCTGTTTTAAGCACCTTGGATTCAGGTTTTAGATTATTATATCTCTCTTCTTTTCATAAAGTCAATCTATTAGTAAAGTTTCTTTTCTGTATTTCTGTTTTCTGAGTCCAGGTCTTTTGATGAGTGGATGAGCCTAGTCAACTATGAATCCCTGAAGTGTGTGCTTTTGTTCCAACTCCAAAAACAGGCTATGCCAGTGCTTATTGCTTGCTCCCCAGCTCCAGATCAGCACTGTCTAAACAGTTACTTTACTGAATCAACCCCATGTGTACATATAGTTTCACAATTCCTTATGCTTATATTATTCAGTGATTGAAAACTGTAGAATAAGCATATGCAGATATAGATATATCCTAAATGAAATTATAGCTTTCAAACTACTGAGAAGTCATCTGGACTCATATTTATAGAATGTTTCTCACCAGGCAGTGGTGGCACATGCCTTTAAGCATTTGGAAGGCAAAGGCAGGTGGATTTCTGAATTCCAGGCCAGTCTGGTCTACAGAGTGAGTTTTAGGACAGCCAGGGCTACACAGAGAAACCCTGTCTTAAAAAAATAAAAAAGTGTCTCTCAATTTTTAGATTAAATAAATATGCACTTTGGTGCCAAGTAAGAATATGCTTGACCTTGAACAAGATAAACATTTGAAGGGTGGAGTGACATGTATGAGTTAAGTTGAATGACCTCTCAGACTCTACGTGTCTTCTCTGTCAGTATCCCACTGATTATCCATGTAAGTCAAAAGTGCCAGAGTGTACAGAAGACATCTTTATTGTTCTCTTTCATTCCTTAAGTTCTCTCTTCATATTCTTTTATTTTCCCTCATACCCACTAATTTATTTAAATGATAATATGTATCCATAGCATTCAAATCTTTCCTTATATATTAAGGACTGAAGCTTAAGTACTTAGAAAACAATTAAAATGCATAATCACATTAAACTAAATATGCTTTACTATCACAATTCCTATCAAGTAGTTAATCTGACAACTTTAAAAGAATGTAAAAATCATAAAGAAATTCTAAAGGAAAGACAATAAAAGCCTAAGCAGATAAAGAATAATTTATAATCTCAAGACACAAAACCTTTGTAATTAGTGAACATTATATTTAACAGTATGTATAATTTAACATACTCTTTGAATTCATCTTGACAATTCACTTACCTGCTTTTACAACTATACATTTGGAGTTATACCCTGTAGATGAAGGACAGAGTCCTTCATATGATAATTCTAAAATAGCTACACTTCATATTACTGCTGCCCTTTTTAGTGTACTTGAAGACCTCTGTAGCAACCGAGTTTAAGAACAAAGGGTCTATTTAAATGAATGGATTCAATGTGCTAATACAAAAAGACAGTTTTCAGAAATGATTAAGTCATTATACCTCCATCCTCTGACAACACATCAACCAGTTGACAGAGGTTGAAGGGCCACCCTTGTGCCATTTGTCCTTTTTATCTTCTCTCATAAAACCACAGTTTTCCCTCTTTGAAAAGATGAAGCTATGGGTTCAATCTATGATGCAGGGAGAAACTAGTCACTAGATTTAGAATGATTTTCTAGAACAGTGAGAGAGACATTTCTATTAGTTATAAATTATCCATGGTAAAATATTGTCATAACTGTAAAACACACACACACACACACACACACACACACACACACACACACAGAGAGAGAGAGAGAGAGAGAGAGAGAGAGAGAGAGAGAGAGAGAGAGAGAGAGAGAGAGAGAGAATCTTTTGCAGAGATTGCTTATTGGTCATCAAGACTGCTACTTCTTTTGTAGTAAGGTGAATTAATAGATTATAAACAGAAGTCATGAATAACACTTACAATGGTGACCTATTTAATTAAAATTTTTATATGATCTTCTCTGCCTTCCTTGATCATGTCAAAGCAGGGGTAATTTCAAAATTCAAATGTTGAGTATGACTGAACGGCAATAGGGAAAGATCCTCTATCCCAATATTGTAGAGAAAACTACATTTTCAGGCAGGAAGAGTTGGGGGGAATATGTGGGACAGGTGATTTTTCTATTTTGTAAGGTCACAGGAATTTGCAAATTTATCTTCGCTTGGAGTTATCAATAATGCAAGCAATGTTGATATCAGTAACTTAAAGTGCCATTGGGAATAAATATTTGACATTATCTTATCAAGAAATTAAATAAGGAGATTGGAAAGATAGAAACCCAGCTTGAGAATGGCAGATATGTGATAAGGCTGTGGGCCATGATCACATGATAAGAAGAATAAAGACAGCTCCAGCTAAAATTACAGACAAATTCAGTGATTGTGTATAGGGACTTTTTTCATCTCCTTGCACAACATTCAAGAGAGGATATTTTGAGACCAGGATCTAAAAGGAAAAGGAAAAGATTTCAGAAATGCTTTTTATAAAGGAGGCTTATGATTTTAAAACTGCAATTGTTTCTTCATAAGGATTGTAAGATTTTTTTTTCAATGTTAGTGAAGAATTGCATCAGAATTTTGATAAGAATTGTTCTGAGACTAAAAACTGATTTTAGGCACAATGGCTGCTTTCACAACATTAATTTAATCAACCCAGGACCATGGGAAATCTTTCCATTTTCTTGTATATTCTTCAATTTCTTTTCCAATCTTTTACAATTCTTATTACACAAACCTTTCACTTCCTTTGTTAAATTTATTCCAAGACTCTTTTTAGACTATACTGAATAGGATTGTTTCCCTGATTTCTTTCTCAGTATTGTTGCTATTTGTATATGAAGGCTACTAATTTTTCTGGGCTAATTTTTTTGTGATACTTTGCTGAATGAATTTATCAGCTGTAGGAGAGTTCTTTCTAGGATATTCATTGGGACCCTTTAAGGAGAATCATCCTCTGGAGAAAGATTGACGTTGACATGGTCATTTCTTCTTTGTATCTCTAGTATTACCTTCAGTTGTTACATTGATTTCAGGAAGACTTCACAAACTATATTCAATGGGAAATGATATTAGTCCATTATCATTCTGACAGGAAGTATGGCAGCATGTCAGCAGGCATGGTGAAAAAGAAACAGAGAGTTCTACATCTTGATCTGAAGGCAACAAAAGGATATTGTGTGATAATGATCATGGGTTTATCATAGGAGACCTCAAAGTCTGCCCCCACAGTGATAGAGTGACAAATTTCTTCCAAGCATTGAAACACAGGAGTCTATGGGGATCAAATCTATTCAAACCACCACAATGCTTTGAGTTCTTTTGTTTGTTTGTTTAACACATTCTTGGCTGGAGATATATATATTGGATTTATTAAGTTGAGATATAGCAACCCATCAGTATAACTCAAAGAATCCTGAATAATAAAACTCCTGGTGGTATCTAGTCTATAAAAGAAGACATATTTATTAATTCAATACAACTGAAAAGTCTAGAACCCAGGGATGCAGGAACCCCTGCCCATCCAGAGGCACATATTCCTTCTGATATGCACCTTTGCTTAAGTGGATCCAGGGCTCTGGCTTCCCACCCACTCCTTCAACAGGAGGAAGTTTGACTCCTAGGAACTCTGACACTCTCATGATCACAGGAGCTCTGACAAACCCAGGATCACAGGATCTCAGTGTCACAGAATGGACCCATGGCTCCGGCTCCCTAAAAACTCCTACAACACCCAGAAGAAACTTGACTCCCAGGAGCTCTGACACATCCAGGATCACAGAATCACAGGATCACAGGATCACAGAATCATAGGAGCTCAGACCCATCAGAATCTCAGGATATCAGAGGGAGCTTGACTCCCAGGAGTTCTGCCACACCCAAGACTTTAGGATCACAGGATCACAGAAAGAGTTAGACTCCCAGGAGCTCTGACACAACCAGGCTCATCGGAGGGAGAGTTTCCAGTCAGAGATGGCAAGGGCAGTTAGCACTAGAGATAATTAGATGGCAAGAGGCAAGTGCAAGAACAAAAGCAACAGAATCCAATGCTACTTGGCAACATCATTACCCAGTACTCCCACCAGAACGAGCCCTGCACACCCCAACACATCTGAAAAGCAAGATTCAGATCTAACATCCCACCACATGAATATGATAGAGAACTTTAAGAAGGACATAAATAATTCCCTTAAAGAAATACAGGAGAGAGTAAAGAAGTAGAAACCCATAAAGATGAAACATATAAGTGTCTTACTGGTATAGTGACAGACAAATAGACCAATGGAATAGAATTGAAGACCCAGAAATGAACCCACACACCTATGGTCACTTGATCTTCGACAAGGGAGCTAAAAACATCCAGTGGAAGAAAGACAGCATTTTCAACAAATGGTGCTGGCACAACTGGTTGTTAACATGTAGAAGAATGCGAATCGATCCATTCCTATCTCCTTGTACTAAGGTCAAGTCTAAGTGGATCAAGGAACTTCACATAAAACCAGAGACACTGAAACTTATAGAGGAGAAAGTGGGGAAAAGCCTTGAAGATATGGGCACAGGGGAAAAATTCCTGAATAGAACAGTAATGGCTTGTGCTGTAAGATCTAGAATTGACAAGTGGGACCTCATGAAACTACAAAGCTTCTGCAAGGCTAAAGACACCATCAATAAGACAAAAAAACCACCAACAGATTGGGAAAGGATCTTCACCTATCCTAAATCAGATAAGGGACTAATATCCAATATATATAAGGAACTCAAGAAGGTGGACTCCAGAAAGTCAAATAACCCCATTAAAAAATGGGGCTCAGAACTGAACAAAGAATTCTCACCTGAGGAATACCGAATGGCAGAGAAGCACCTGAAAAAATGTTCAACATCCTTAATCATCAGGGAAATGCAAATCAAAACAACTCTGAGATTCCACCTCACACCAGTCAGAATGGCTAAGATCAAAAATTCAGATGACAGCAGATGCTGGCGAGGATGTGGAGAAAGAGGAACACTCCTCCATTGTTGGTGGGATTGCAAGCTTGTACAACCACTCTGGAAATCAGTCTGGCAGTTCCTCAGAAAATTGGACATAGTACTACCGGAGGATCCAGCAATACCTCTCCTGGGCATATATCCAGAAGATGTCCCAACCGGTAAAAAGGACACATGCTCCACTATGTTCATAGCAGCCCTATTTATAATAGCCAGAAGCTGGAAAGAACCCAGATGTCCCTCAACAGAGGAATGGATACAGAAATTATGGTACATTTACACAATGGAGTACTACTCAGCTATTAAAAAGAATGAATTTATGAAATTCCTAGCCAAATGGATGGACCTGGAGGGCATCATCTTGAGTGAAGTAACACAATCACAAAAGAACTCACACAATATGTATTCATTGATAAGTGGATATTAGCCCAAAACTTAGGATATCCAAGATATAAGATACAATTTGATAAACGCATGAAACTCAAGAAGAATGAAGACCAAAGTGTGGACACTGTGCACCTTCTTAGAATTGGGAACAAAACACCCAGGGAAGGAGTTACAGAGACAAAGTTCGTAGCTGTGATGAAAGGATGGACCATTTAGAGACTGCTGTATCCAGGGATCCGTCCCATAATCAGCTTCTAAACGCTGACACCATTGCATACACTAGCAAGATTTTGCTGAAAGGACCCAAATATAGCTGTCTCTTGTGAGACGATGCCAGGGCCTAGCAAACACAGGAGTGGATGTTCACAGTCAGCTATTGGATGTATCACAGGGCTCCCAATGGAGAAGCTAGAGAAAGTACCCAAGGAGCTAAAGGGATCTGCAACCCTATTGTTGGAACAACATGATGTACTAACCAGAAGCCTGGAGCTCTTGTCTCTAGCTGCATATGTATCGAAAATGGCCTAGTCGGCCATCACTGGAAAGAGAGGCCCATTGGACTTGCAAACTTTATATGCCCCAATATAGGGGAATGCCAGGGCCAAAAGAATGGGAATGGGTGGGTAGGGAAGTGGGGGGGGTGCTATGGGGGACTTTTGGGATAGTATTGGAAATGTAATTGAGGAAAATATGTAATAAAAATATAAAAAAAAAAAGAAATACAGGAAAACACAACCAAACAGATGAAGGAATTGAACAAAACCATGCAGGATCTAAAATTGGAAATAGAAACATTAAAGAAAACTCAAAGGGAGACAACCCTGGAGATGTAAAACCTAGGAAAGAGATCAGGAATCATGTAAGCACCACTAACAGAATACAAGACATGGAAAAGAGAATCTCAGGCATATAAGATACCATAGAAGACATTGACATAGTAGTCAAAGAAAATATAAAAAGCAAAATAATCCTAACTCAAACATTCAAGAAACCCAGGACACAATGAAAAAGACCAACCTAAGAATAATAGGTGTAGAAGAGTGTGAAGACTCCAAATTCAAAGGGTCAGTAAATATCTTTAACAAAATCATAGAAGAAAACTTCCCTGACATAAAGAAAGAGATGTCCATAAATATACAAGAATCTTACAGAACAGCAAACAAATTGGTCCAGAGAAGAAATTCCTCCCATCACATAATAATCAAAACACCAGATTCACAGAAAAAGAAAGAATATTAAAAGCTGTAAGGGAAAAAAAAAAAACATATGAAGGCAGTCCTGTCAGAATTACACCAGACTTCTCAACAGAGACTCTAAACATGAGAAGATTTTGGACAGATGTCATTCAGACCCTAAGAGAATATTAATGCCAGCCCAGGCTACTACAGCCAGCAAAATTCTCACTTACCATAGATGGAGAAACCAATATATTCCATGACAAAACAAAATTTAAACAATGTCTTTCCACCAATCCAGCCCTACAGAGCATAATAGAAGGAAAACTCCAAAACAAGGAGGGAAACTAGACCTAAGAAAAGGTAACAAATTAATCTTCTCAGAAGAAACTCCAAAGAAGAGAACCCCACAAACATAATTCCACCTTTAACAACAACAATAACAGGAGGCAACAAACATTGGTCCTTAATATCTCTCAACATCAGTGGATTCAACTTCCCAATATAAAGACATAGACTAACACACTGGATATGTAAACAAGACCCAGCATTTTGCTGTATACAGGAAACACCCCTCAACGACAAAGACAGACATGGTCTCGAAGAAAATACTTGAGAATTTTTAAAGAAAGACCATTGATTACTAAAGACTTTGTTACTGATACAGATAATGCCTATGATGAAGCATCCATAGTAGATCAATCCTACAACCCCAGTACGTGGAAAACTAAGGAAAATAAATTGCCATAAATTTAAGGCTTCCAAGAACTGTATGCAGTGATTTTGTGGCTAGCATGGGCGACAATGGGATATCTTTTAAAAAATACAACTCAAAATAAACGCAATCATTGATGTAACAGAGAGATCTGTTTGCTCTCTAAAGGATTCATAAGTGAATGAACCACAAGCCTATGCTACAAATAGCCTGTGACACTTTGAATTTAAACTTATTCTGAAGACCTCTGGAATGAAGATGAATGGAGAACCCTGAGAGGGGGACTTAGTTTTAAACAGATTTTCCTATGAAGATTAACAATAAAGACAAAGACTCGGGGGTTATATAGATGATTCCAGAGAATGTTACATCAGGGTTTAATCAACAGCTCCGCTTACAGAGGTCAAAAGGAACCCTCTGTGATATCAGGGCTTTCAGCATTGCATTGAGTGAGGGGGATTCTTTGTTTCTAAAACTGTTGGTGTAGTTTTCCTTATGATGGGGATCATGTCTTCTCTTACATTTTTATCCCACTTTTCCCTGCCATTATGCCCAACCAGAAGACACTAAGAACTTGCCTTACTCTTTCAAAAGTGTCTGCAATTTAAATGTCTAGAGGCCAGTTGATAGAAGTATTAAGTTCAGCATTGAGGGTAGAGATATTCAGTATCTGTAGAGATTTATACCAGGACCTTAGGAGACCCTTAAGTTCACTAGATAATATTCTAGAAATTGAGAATAAAACTAGGTTCATTCTCTTAGACACTTTAAAATATCTCTAGTTACTTAAAATGGCAAATAAATATAAAGCTGTAAAAAAGAGTTTTTAGTTAAATATTAGTTGAAAATATTTTGAATGACTATTAGTCGACTCCAAAATATTCAATATCCTAGAATATAAAGTCCCAGCAAGAAAAATGGCACATCTTCTCTCTCATTGAAGGCTCCTAGCTCCAGATTCTCATATATCAAGTCTCATTAAGAAATGTTCTCTTTGCCATACATGGAATTTACTACACAATGACACAACAATTCACAATACAGAGTTGTGGAGCCCAGATGCAATGGATACATCCATGAAACAATCCAGCTTAAAGGTCAAAGAGAAGGCAAAAAGATGAGAAGAGCTAGAGGTTCAGACTATTTCCTGTGAGACTGTATCTCCTTAGTAATGCCTGGACATCCACAAAGTCTCATTCATATGATTACCCAAATGTGACCTGAACAAGGAAGACACCCATGGACATGACAAAGTGGATGCAGAGAAAAGCCCATGTAGCCTCAACCCTACCAAAAGGGCTACAGGCATCTGAGGAAAGCTGAAGGCAGCAGTGGTGGGCTATTTCAGAGAAGAACATACCAATTGGCTTCTAGTGCCAGAGGGTCAGCCCTGAAAATATACATGCAGGTAACATTACAGACTGAACAGGTTAAATGTAGAAATACATGTTTATTAAACACAGAGACATGTGTGTATACATATACACATACACACATACATATGCATCATCTACACATATGTACACACACATGTATATGATAAAAATAGTTTAAAGAAGCTGTGAATTTGAAAAAGAATGGTGATGGGTAAATGGAAGGTGTGGAAGGAGAAAAGGGAAGGAAGCAATGTTATGATTATCCTATAGGCTCGATAGTAATAATAGTTTATACAAAGCTAATATTACTATAAGTTATTACTCTGAAGCTTCAAAATTTATTTTTCTGAACGTATTTGAAAAAAAATACAGGATCTTCTCATGAGCAACAGCAATGAAATTGTGGAGATGGCACTGGGTCAGAGAGTAAGAGTTGAGCATCTTTCCCTAGTTTCTAATGACTGGTATTGCCATCCTGTGATTTCTCTATTACATACAGAAGTTTGTATACAGTATTAGATCAAATTTGTAAAAGCAATTACATTGCCTTTAAAAAATATTTGTATAGTGAAATTTTAACTTTCCTCTATCTATTTGCTGATTTTTCACAGGTTGGAAGTGGTGGAGTTTTTTTTGTTGTTGTTGTTTTATTTGCTGTTGTTGTTTTGTTTTGTTTTGTTTTGTTTTTTATATAAATGAAACAGATTATGGCATGACAAAATGGACACAATTAACTGATTACTCAGACATAATAGCAAGGAAAATAGCAGAGCTTACTAGGTGACTTAAATTATGAGTTATTACCCAAATATATTAAAAACGCAAATCTGTCAATAGAAAAAGGTTAATGATTTCCAGTATTATGTGTGAAATGGAACAAAACTTGAATGGTGTCTGTGTGTGTGTGTGTGTTTGTGTGTGTGTGTTTGTGTGTGTGTGTGTGTGTGTGTGTGTGTGTGAGAGAGAGAGAGAGAGAGAGAGAGAGAGAGAGAGAGAGAGAGAGAGAGAGAGAGAGAGAGATGTGATTGTGTGTGCATGCCTGAGGTGTGCGTGCATGTACATGTGTGCTTGTGTGTGTGCCTATGTATATGTATGTGTATGTGTGTGTGTGTGCATTTGCATATGTGTGCATGTGTGTGTGCGTGTGCATGTGTGTGTGTAACTCTTTTGAGTGTTCACATGTGCCAAGAACCAAAAGAGGACCAAGAACAGCTTTGTTGAGTCAGTTCTCTCCTTTCCCATTTACATGTGTTCTAGGCAGATAACTGAGGTTCTCAGCCTTCCACACCACAGCTTCCATGCCTTTTCTTATTTATTTACTTATATGTACTAATTCATGCAAGATATGCTTCTATCAGGAACAGCACTAACAGGAGATGATCAGAATGAAGGTTATACATGGCTATGGTAAATTCTGCTACTGCCTTAAAAACACTTTCTGAAAAAACAAACAGTTTGTTGTTAAGTAATTAGAGCAAGTCAACAAGAGCATGTCCATTCTCTCCTTACTTATTCTATCCCACATCTATAGTTTTGCATTTGCTTTGAATGAAAACATGTGATTTGTATCTTTATCATCATTGCAATATATTATCAGCAAATAAAATCTATCACTTTGATGTTTTATTTACTGTATTCCTACACTTTTGCTTATTGTGGTAAATTAATTATTTTGTCCATAATGTTACAAACAATACTAAAGTTAATTTCATATTTCCCTAGTGATAGAAGTGTTGGCTAAAGCTGCTTTTAAAAATCGAACTTCATTTGAATTGTGATGATGTACACGATATATCTAAATGCCCAGGTTTTAAATAAGAAAATACCACAACTAAAATGAAGGAATGATGATTGCCAGTTCTTGGATCTAGTATTTTTTTTTCACAGCCCTTAAATGTGAAAAGAAAACATAAAAATCATGTGAATGTATTTTTAAATATGATCTCCTGAGTCCAGGCTAGCCTTAGACTTTCTATGTATCTAAGTATGGTCTTGAGTGTGTGGGATTATTCTGTGTGCTTGGATTTTGGGGAAACTGTTTCAGCTACACAAATTACTTAAATAAGAAAATACAACCAAAGATTTCTAGGGTTGTATAAAACTAACATCAGGTAAGAGAAAATATAATGGATAAGTTTCAAAGTAAGATTTCAATTTGAACACAATCACTGATGGTGTTGAAATGAAGAACCTTCACCAAAAAAGAAAGAAAACCCAAACATGTGTTGAAAACTAGGTCAGCAGCTGGTGGCTCTCTTGAGAGGTACATGAATCATGAGGACACTAACTAGTTCCGATCCAAATGGATTATTAGGAGGTGACATAGTGTTGACTCAGCCTACTCCTGTGCCAAGTGCATAGTTGTCTGAACTCTGCAAGTGTCCCCTTTGTCTTATGGCAGGTTTGCTCCCTGTTACACTTCTGTATGCTGGAGTTCCTCAGCTGGGGGCCTAATGCATTCTTTTCTCTTGCCCTTCTCATTCAGTCATGCGACTCTATAAAATCTGCATATTGATAACTCTTTTTTAAAATTAGATACTTTCTTTATATATATTTCAAATTTCAAATGCTATCCCAAAAGATCCCTATACCCCCCCCCCCCTGCCCTGCTCCCCTACCCACCCACTACCTCTTCTTGGCCCTGGCATTCCTCTGTATTGGGGCATATAAAGTTTGCTATACCAAGGGGCCTCTCTTCCCAGTGATGGCCAACTAGGCCATCTTCTGCTACACATGCAGCTAGAGACATGAGCTCTGGGGGTACTGGTTAGTTCATATTTTTGTTCCACCTATAGGGTTTCAGACCCGTTCAGCTCCTTGGGTGCTTTCTCTAGCGTCTCCATTGGAGGCCCTGTGTTCCATATTATAGATGACTGTGAGCATCCACTTTGGTATTTGACAGGCACTGGCATAGCCTCATATGAGCCAGCTATACCAGGGTCCATTTATCAAAATGTTGCTGGCATATGCAATAGTGTCTGGGTTTGGTGGCTGATTGTGGGATGGATCTCTGGGTGGGGTAGTCTCTGGATAGTCCATGCAAGTCAAAACAACCTTGAGATTCCACCTCACACCAGTCAGAATGGCTAAGATCAAAAATTCAGTTGACAGCAGATGCTGGCAAGGATGTAGAGAAAGAGGAACACTCCTCCATTGCTGGTGGGATTGCAAGCTTGTACAACTACTTTGGAAGTCAGTCTGGAGGTTCCTCAGAAAATTGGACATAATACTACTCGATGATCCAGCAATACCTCTCCTGGGCATATACCCAGAAGATGTTCCAACTGGTAATAAGGACACATGCTCCACTATGTTCATAGCAGCCTTATTTATAATAGCCAGAAGCTGGAAAGAACCCAGATGTCCCTCAACAGAAGAATGGATACAGAACATTGATAACTCTTAACTGTGTTTCTCTACCTTCTATTTTTCCATAACAATCTCCTGACTAAGTGTCTATTTTATATTTCTACGTGACAGCTAGCTTTATTTTTCTCTCCAAGTTTTATATGAATCAAAAGCATATTTGCTATTCTTTCTTCTGTCTGAGAATATTGTGGCCTATTTCTTCAAGTCAAACAATGTCTCCATTTTATTTTAGATTTTCTACCTGCCATATTGGACCCACATCAAAAATCTTCTCAGAGACATGGACTGTCCCTTTAATGAATTACTAACTTAGGTAAATTCTGTAATTTTTTATGTTTTAGCATAACCTTGGATTTTTTCTCTTTCCTTATACTTTAGTTTGATTAAGAACTTTGTTGTTGGGATATTAAATTTTGTTCAGTTATGGCAAATCTTGTAAGAATGGAAAACTCATTAGGACTTGCTTTTGAGAGTGACATGGTGGGAAAATGAAGAATCACAAATCCAGTATTCATTCTTCATTATTTTTTCACCCTGCCTGCTGCAGCAATAACACCAGCAACGTAGTATAGTCAGAATATCTTTGTTAATGATGTGTTTTGTAGGATTATAATATAGCTTTAAAATTTTAAAGTATCTTAACATGTATAATGGAAACAAATCAGAGTAATAATATAAAGATCAAATATTAGAATGGACAGGTAATATAGATTAATTGAGTCATCATACTAAGAATATCATAATGAGAATAAATTACATACTTATCAAAAACTGAAGAACAGAAACAGAGATTCCAGAAAAATTTATAGAGCAAAACTAGACATACGAAAGAGCAACAGTCTCACTATCTTTTGCTTCTAGGAACTCAAGTAAGAGAGGAGAATGTATAAGCACTGTCCCTATATATTTTTTTCTGTTTAGCTGTACTATAGTTGCTTATATGTGAAGGTATTATATTTTCATTGAACTAAATAATAGGAATTGTTGATAGTATCTAACTCAATTTCAGTTCTACTATAAATTGTTTTTATACAGCATCTTTTTAATAAATGTCCTGTGTTCAGTAATCTCTTAGCATCTGTGATTTCTCAATTTCATGAACCAAAAAAGCTCTTAAGTAGGAGGAGTGTTGCTTGTCCACTACAGATAGTGCAGAGGCATTCTTTTTACCTCCATTTCTTTATTTCCCTTGTGTAATTCATTGTTAAAATCTTTTCAAGCATTAAACATAGAGGGTAAGCCATTGGCGCACATGACCCATGTATAGCTTGCATTAGTCTCTGGTTGGACTCGAAATCATTGAATCTCTACTCTCAAGAGTCATATCCTCTTTAGTGTATGTATCTCAGGTTTCTTGCAAATTAGATACTTACAGTTCATTAGAGTAGTAAAATTACAGTTATGAAGTAGCAATGAAATCATTTTATAGTTGGGGGTCACCACACAGAAGGAACTTCATAAAATGTATGCAAGTACCGCTGGTAAGGTTTTGGGATAGAGATCTACAAGTCCTAGACATGGTGAGCAGTCAAGTGGCCTGAGAGTAAGAGTAGTTTCTGCATATATAAAAGAGGAGACTGGAGTAGGGAGGACAGTAATGGAGTTCTTAGGCACAAAGCAGCTTCCCAACAGGTAGACTCTCGCCTTTCTTTGGTCAATATATTTTACCAAGGAAGACTGTTGAGGGAAAAGATGTGGTAAGCCTTTTACCACCATCCTCCTTCTGTGCAACTATGACCCACAAGAGTTTCAGGGTGGAAATTCTGAGTCTCAGAGCCTTGGGAAGCAATGGTCCATATTTAAAGCAGAAAAGAATAATTTTATTTCTGTTCTATTCAATATTCCCATTGTATTGTCTTTATTTTTAATGTAAAACTTAAACCCTGGTCATCTATCCATGTTTTTCAATCAGCTGCTTCCTCTGATTAAAGAAAATGCCCTTTTGCCAGAAATGACCAGAGATGGGTAAAGCATCAGCATATGATGTACTGATTAACTGTGCTCTCACTAGCCTGAGAAGATGATGCCAGCCTGACAAAGAGGTAGTACAAACCTGCTAAGTCTCTATGGTAGATATCAGTTTTCTTGTTTCCTCTGTACTCCTGTAGTATCCTTTAAGTTCAAAAGCCAGAGACCTAGAGAAGCTATGTTGGTAGTTCTTAATAGGGAAAATTTCAGCAAATCCATATGTGGTACTTATAGTAAATATGCTTCCTTACAGAATGAGGGGAAAATCTGTAAGATGATTTGCAAATGGGTTGGTTTTTCCTGTTTATTTCTTGTTAGTTGATCAGTTCTCCCAACAACATACTTGTGTGCCATTAATATTTTACTGATGTGCAATATTAAATAACATGTTTGAATAGTTCGTGTGGCAACCTCACTGTGCAAGTTAGATGATAATCATTTTTCAGAGTTAAGAATTAGCTGGATAATGACATGCAACAGTGGGTAGGAGGCATCATATTTATTCTATCACTTGAATTCCTGACAGCATGTTCATAAAACGCTTAGAATTTAAAGGACAAACATGAGTGAAACTTGGTGTTATCATCCTTGGTCTTAATCCCAGTGACTGAGATACAAAAAGAGTGATAATCTCAGGAATGATAAAACTAGTGATTGAGGTTGCAGAATGTGGACTGAGGTATGTTAGAAGGTCAAAACTTTCCCCTCTACTTCCAAAGTTCTGAAAAGACAAGATGTCTGGAGAGTAAGTTAAGAAGCAATGATCAATGATGTTAATCAATCATGACATATAGTGTGTCGACATAGAAGGGACACAAAAAAATCCTAAATGAAAGGGTTCATGGATCCTTTCAATTGGTGCATACATTGATGAGATAAAATGATAATACAGAAATGACCTGGGAGCTTTGCATTATTTCTCATGATTTGTCTTGTGTGCATTTTCATTAAGCTCTTCATTTGCATCCTTTATAAAAAGCTGTCCAATGCAAATAAAGTATTTTCTTAAATTCAATAAACCACTGTTGCCAAATATTAAAACAAAAATTGTGGGCAACATAGGAATTCTGTACTTCAAACTGGAGGCTAATATTGATAGAAAGGGACTCTTCTCAAACTGCGTCCTCAAGCTATTAACTTTGAGAAAGTGAGTGGATATATGGGACAATGGAATACGCTTCGGTGCTCAGAGACAAATATAGAAAGGTTTGGTGTGAAAGATCACATACCTGTGGAATGTTATACCTGTCTGGAGCAGAGGGACATTTCCTCCTTCTGAATGTCTGACACCTCTGCATTATGGTCACCTCACTGAATCTGCCTTTTCTACTACTTCCTCTCATGCATGAATATTTGCTGTAACATGTATTCCCAAAAAAGCATTGCATAGACACTAGAAATAAATTAAGAGTATATTAAAATTACAATTAAATTGAGAAAATATTCCACCTAGTTTGTGCTGAAACTCTCTTTAGAGAAGAATTATCACCAATAAATTCACAAAGTTAACAAGTATCATTTCTAATGTCGTCATTACACAGTCTTCCCTGATTGAACCTCTTGAGATGTATTTACTAGGTTTACATTTCTGGATGTGACTTTTAAAAAATTCCTTCATATTTCTTCTCAAAATGTTAATTCAATGACTATTAATGAGTTTTAAATCTTTATTTACCAAAGAATGTATCAACATGCATTTCTACCCAATCATAATTTCCAATATGTTATATATGTATATATCACTTTATCTACATGTGTGTATATGTGTATATGTGTATATATATATATGTATATATATATATATATACATATATATATATATATATACACACATACACATAGATATATGCTACATCCACTCCAGTAGTGACAAGCGTGACAGGCCCTGAAAACCTGGGCGCTGTCCCAAGATGAAAAGTTCCTGGAAACTTAGTCTCCTGGAATTGTGGCATCCTGTATAATGAAGGCTCCAATGTCCTTGCTTTAGTTGGTAAACGGATCTGTGTGCTTTCCCTTAATATTGCTTTATTATAAGTGCTCCTAAGGATTGATATTTTGACATATAGCTAAGTTAGATTTTTAGGCAGTCCTTGATCCAACCCTGGACATGGATATCTAAGTCACTGCCCTACACAGAAATTTACCATTATCTAGGAAGATGGAAGTTTGTGATCTAAGGAGAAACCAGAGTAGATACTTAGAACTATAGATAGCTTGAGTTACACCCATACACAGGAATTTACAATGGCTTACGGGGGAGGTGGACTATACAATAGACTAGAATAGGAACTATGGCAAGGGCACTAAGCCCTTACCCCTGGCTTCTAAGATTAAGTGGACCTTAGGTGGAGCTGTTTTTGATCCCAGTTGTTAATATTGAATTTTATCCCAGTTGGTTCCTGCCAGTTTTGTGTAAGAATCCAGTAACCTCTTTGTACCTTGCCAGTGTGTCACCTTACTTCCCTATTTTCTTCTGTATAAAAAGTTTGATGCTTGATTTGACAAATTACGTTCAGATCCAGCACACTCCCTTGTGTCTGTGTCTGTCTGTCAGTTCCTGCCGATTGCCCATCTGTCCAAACCCCTGATTCCCACGGATTGAGCGGGGCCAATTAGGCCCAGTCCGTGGCATATATATAAATATATACATATCACAAATGTCAATATTAAGCCACAAGAAAACTATTGATTTCAAATAAAGAATCCAGCATAGTTGTATTATTTCCTCTTTCTCTGTATTTAGAAATATTAAATGCCTCTTCTTGGATATTGCACACATAAAAGGATTGAAAACTTGTATTCAAGACCACCAGCACAATCATCTAAATATTTACACATGGTATTATTTTATTTGTCTATTAAATTTTTATGCGCATAACAATATTTCACATAAATATAAATATATTTAAATATATAAATACAATGCTTTTCCTAGCATTTATCTACAGATTGGAAAATAAAAATTGTTATTAGCAAATCCGCACGCTTGTATCTTTGGAGAGAAACTTCTAGAAAAAGGTTACAAAAATCTATTTCTCTCCCTCTATTCTATTCACATGCTGAAAAGCAACTCCTAGTCCCATAAATTACAATATACTAGGTGTTAGACTTCCTTCTATTACAATTTTTATTGATACTGAAGACCATATACTGTAAATGTTTCTTTTGAATGAGTTTGTGTTTGCATATATGGCTTGTGACATAGCCTGGGTCTAATCCAAAAATGTCTGTAAACATAAGTCTGATTTAGACCCTTCATGTCAGGTTCCCATCCACACAGAAGCCCTCTGAGCAGGAAAACTGTCAGTAGTTTTCACAAGCTTCCTGGCACAGATAATTAGTGAGAGGAGGTGGCTAAGGTCACAATAGCTGCAAGATTTTCTTAACCCTCTCAAAATTTTAAATAAACTAGGAAAACAAAGTCTTGTACTTATTAAATATGTTAATAAAATGATAATCATTACCTCAAAAACTTTGCCTTTCCTGACATCTAGAGTCATTCAATAATGAAATAAAAATACTATTTAGAAAGATAAGAAAGAAACATTAGTGATGAAGTTGCTTAGTACAACACAATAGACAACGAAGACAAAAAGTCTTACTTCATAGTTAGGCAAAGCCACTTAAATTTTAAGTTTTAAGTTTTCAAGTTAATGAAGTATTGTTTCAGATAACACATATGCAGAAAGCATCATAGCGGTTTTAGTTGTAGCTATTTTATAAATCATCTTTAGATCCTCAAGGTAATTGATTTTTCACTTTGCTAGAAATACCTCATCTACCTGCAACAGGTTTCTGTATTTACTTTCATATTATGTATTAAATTTTATGTATAATTACCTTATTTAAAGTGAATATATGTGATATGAATCTAAGATATGAAAGAGAATTTTGTGTTCATTCTGGTATATCTTAACAAAGAGAAAATGACTATTATTTTGAAGGTCTCTCAGTGTGTTTCACAATCAACATTTTTTTTCCTCTGTGGACAGCTTTGCTGTTAATTATAAATTCTGAATTCCTCATTCCCTTACTTTTCTTTATTTTACAGGCTTATCTGTGATTGATAAAACATTTAAATGTCTTACTTTGTGTTATATATAAGAAATAATAGTGCATGTTTACTTCTTCAATTTGACTATTTTAGCAAAATATTTTGCTCTGAAATGTTTCCTGTCAAAGTAGTGTGAATGAAAATGCATTGGAAAAAAAAAAGCTGTGTCTGTAAGGACTTATAGATTGATTAAAACTGTAATGATATAGAGTGGAATGTTCAACATCTAGAGGCTAACATTATCTTGGGCTAGCTCTAGTCCCAAAATCATATCCTTTGCCCTAATTTAAGTCAGAACCAACATTCTGTGACTAATAGGTAACACCCTTTTAATATCTAGCACCTTAGCAGGACAGTAGATTCCAACAACCAAAAGGCTATGAACACCATCAGACAGCAGCCCCTGTCATCTAGCTTTTCCATAAGTCCTATGAAAAGACCTTCTCCCAACTTGCTTGTGACCACCTTTGTAATATATCCAACAATTATTTTAAATTTGCTTTGATATATGAGTTTCTTAGCTCAGTTAAAATGTAAAGCTTCATGAAACTGCTTCTGTGTTGGGACATGGAATTTGGGGTATCCTGAGTCTGAGTTGTTGCATCATGGTCCCTCAAAATGTTTCCAGAAGAAACTATGGCACGTTCATGTGAAGGCAAGAGCTGTGTCTCCACATCTGTGGTGCTTTTCTCTTCTTTATGGACATATTGTATATTACTAGATAAATGCAGTGTGACAATTCCTACTATCCATAAACAATGCTATCATTTCTCTTTTTCTTATTACAAATTAGAGCCCCTGGAAAATTTGAACATATCTGTTTGCCGGCATCTACCCAGTCCATGGAAGGGTAGGAGAGAAGTATTCCATTGTTTAAATTCTGAGCTCATGCATTTCATACCAACCATAATTTTCCCTCCCTCCACCCCTCCCTGGAATCTCCCTTCCCCACCCCCAGATTCACATTCCATCCACTTTCTCTCTAAAATGTACAGACTTCCCAGAGATATCAACTGAACCTGACCAGGCAATTTCAGAATAATTTCCTGGATGTTTTTCAACATTATGAGGATTCATTTGAGCACTTTTTAAATTTTAGTTAAATTGACTGCTTTTTAACTTTATTACAATAAGAGTATCAATGAGGTTGAGAGTAGGAGGCACCTCAGTTATGGTAGACTTTTAATATAACATTCATGGTCCTGTATATTGTAATCAGACTTGTAATAATAGCAATGTTAATAAGGATGATGATTATGTTTTTCTAAGATATTGGCCACTTGAGTTTCAGCTAAATTCCTTTTTATAATAATGAGTTGAGAATTTCACCCTTGTACACAGTGTAATGATCATATCCCTTCTCAAACTTCCCTCAGGTCCTCCACATACATCCTCCTTCCAGGGTCATGTCATCTTTTCTTCTCAATAATCCACTAAGTCCAATCAAGGCAGCCATTATCTGCATGTGTCACACCATTGACTGGAATGTGGGCAGCCTGCCAGTGGCTGTACCTACACATAACATTACTAGATGTTTACATTTTGTGATGGTTTGTATATTCTTGGACCAGGGAGTGGCACCATCTGGAGGTGTGGCCTGGTTTGAGTAGGTGTGTCACTGTGGGCGTGGGCTTAAGACTCTCACCCCAGTTGCCTGGAAGTCAGTCTTCCACTAGCAGCCTTTAGAAGAAGATGTAAAGCTCTTCCCTCCTCCTGTACCATGCCTGCCTGGATACTGCCATGCTCCAGCCTCTATGATAATGGACTGAACCTCTCTCTGAACCTGTAAGCCAGCCCCAATTACATGTTGTTTTTATAAGACTTGCCTTGATCATGGTGTCTGTTTACAGCAGTAAAACCCTAACTAAGACACATTTGTTGGGATGTAATTGTCAATAACTGTATACATGAAACCTACCTCTGTTCATTATGAGACTTACTTTTTAAACTTGCATACTTTTGTGATGATTTTTAAAGAAACATCAACTAATATTTATCTTGTGTTAAATTTCACATTTTAGTTCTTTTTCACCAATGTGTTTTGGATTCCATGCAAATAGATCTTGCATTGAAGATCACTGGACTAAAATTTGGAAGTTTTGTCTGGTTGTTTTTGCATGAGAACTAACACTATATGGTATTTTATAACTTTACACCTGGGACCTGCATTTGATTACAACATTTTGTCAGTATACTACATAAGCTAGGTGGAGCATATGAGCTTCCAGAAAACACTTATACCGGCTTCTTCTGTGTTGGTTCCCATGAATCCTTATTCCCTTCTCAGCTTAGACTAGTTACTAACATGGTAAATTCAAGCCCGAAGCCCATTTGAAAGCGGGGAAGGTTCAGAAATTTCCTGTGTAAAACACAAGATATTTTTACCCCTAATTAGAGTCCAGGAAGACACATTTCTTTGACATTTCTTTTTGTAGGTCAGCAGGTTATTTTTCACGGGTTTCTGTCTTTGAGAGTGTGCATTTCAAGGTCTGTAGATGTACATTTGAAGTTCTCTGTCCCTCCCCTCTACCTTGCCAGGGTCCAAAGCCTTTGTTTTTCCTATAGGGCCCTAAAATACATTCCTAGTTGTTAAGGAGAATGAAATGCCCCTCAGGGTAGACACAGTTCAACACCTGATTTTTTGCTTTTCAAGTTCCTTGTCATTTGGCCCTTTGGGAAATGTCTTTTCTTTCTTGCAACTCAGCTATATCATTAAAACAATTCTATTACAACCTATCTTGTATTTCTATGGCTTAAACAGGTTTCTTATACTATCCAACCTATATTCCTGGAAGATGAGAGTTGTCTATAGTGACTATTTCTCCTGCATCCCAAAGGGGGAAAAATAAAAGAATAATTTGTCAAATAAGAATAAATAGTCAAGTCAAAGAAGTGCTTGAACATAAATTCTAAATAAGAAAGTAGAAGAAAACTCTACACTTTCATCTCTGGAGACATTTATTAGTTCTTTGAGACTTGTACAGTGTTTGGATTATATTTTTACCACTCACCCAACTCTTCCCTTATTTACTTCTATTTCCTTATCTAATCAAGTGTCTTTAAAAAGAAATCTATAAAGACAGATGCACTGCCCTAAAGGGACGTGGGGTCCTGTGTCTGCTCCACTACAGGGCTCAGCAGCTCAGTGAGGCAGAACACGGGCAAGTTGACCAACCACACTTACTCTAAGATGTCACCTGGTGGGTTTTGGGCTGTAGGGCAGCCACAGGACACCGCTGGGGGGCGGGGGAAGCACAGTTTGAGGAGTGGGACAGCCAGAGCTGGTTTGGGGTCCCTGGGCCTGTGACAAGGCTGGGGCTGCCTGGTTCTCAGGCTCTTAGACATCCAGGTGCTGCTGGGATACTGCGGAAGAGCTGAGAAAGGAATGGGAGCCAGTGGGCTGGATCTAGCCTGGGGAAGGAGGGAGGAAAGGGAGAGATCTGGCTGGTCCCAGAGGGGTGGGGGGAGATAGCAGGCTTGAGCTTGGTAGCTGGGAGTACAGAGAGAATAGACGGTAATTTTATAGGCAGAGGTCTTTTCCATGGCTCTCCACAGCAGATCCAGATGAAAAGAGGCAGTCCATGATTTTAAGGTATTTATTGTCATGGCAGAAAGTGGATGAGTGAAACCATACTACACTTCTCTGGATGGGCCTGAGATTAAATACCTTTTGCAGGGAGGAGTGTCTGGGAAGGAAAGCTTATTGCCTAAGTTCTCCAAGCCTTTAGATACCTCATTAAGATGGAGATCTGACTTGAGCCTGACCACAAGTCACATTCTCTACCTGTGGAGGGACTTGGGGCATTGCCTTTATGTGACTGCCACAAGTCTATGTGGGGGGGTTTGGAGCTAATGACAGGGGCCTGGTGCCCAGGAATTAGGCGAAGCACCTACATTCCCTTTCACAGGGGCGTCTAGCCCTAACTCAACCAGGAACCAAGCTACCTTTCACAGTCCCACACTGCCCAACTATGTTTGAATGTATGGACTTTCTACTGGATTATGAAAGATTTTAGCAGGGGCTACATTCATTGAGAAAATTGTCTCTCCATCTTCCAGTAGCTAATAAAGCCTAATAACATTGTCTTGGCATTGGGTAGGAGTAAAGAGTGAGGAAAGGAGGGAAAGAAGGAAGGAAGGAAGGGAGGAAGGAAAGAAGGAAGGAAGGAAGGAAGGACGAAAAGCATGAGGTTGGAAGGGAGGGAAAGAGGAAGGGAGAGACGAAGAAAGAAAAAGTTATTCAAGAGAATGGATTCAAAAGAATGGATTAAATCCAAGAGGTGCCTAAAGGTAGTCGTCTAACCTCTCCCTATGTAGAGTTTATACTCATGAGCATTTAGTCCTGTGGAGCCCTATCCCTCTAAGAAGGTATGGAATAGAGAAATTCATTCACTGTGTTCTTTGATTTGGTTTACATTTAATATCTGTCAACAGATCCCATCTTAAACAGCCCCACTCTTCCATCTCTGAACAGCAAAGGCATTATTGTGGCTCCCATTCCCTTAAACTTAAGTAGTGGGAGTCCAATGTCTATGTTCCTACCGCATACTTTTCATGTTCTTAATACATGAACTCCTTTTGAGGAAGGAGAGCCTTATTTCTCCAGTTTCTGAGTAGAAAATTCTTCCTGCTGTGTTGAATACCATTGTCAAATAAAGATGAAGACTTTCTGCCAGTGTTTCCTCTGAGTTGTTGCACCTGATTTTAAGAAGGTTTTTTTTGTTTGTTTTTTGTTGTTCTGTTTTGTTTTTTAATGTTAACTGTGTCTTCTATTTCAAGAGCTGGATTAAAGACATGCATCTGTCTTCCTACCTTAAGAACTAGGTCAAAGCTATGCCTTTCTACATCAAAGGTCTGGACTACAGTGACACTACAGAACCTTGACAAATAAACTGGCATAGAAATTTTCAAATAGATTATATTTTGAGGGCTACTCCTGTATGTTGTCATGTTATATATAACAAAATTAAGATTGGTACTTTGGTGATATGAAAAAGGTTTTCATCTCTGTAGATTTTTATTAGTTCTTTGAGATATTTTTACAGAATTTTGATCATATTTATACCTTCTGGTCAACTCTTCCCAGACCTGCCTCTACTTCCCTATCCAATCAAGTGTCTTTAAAAAAAATTATCAAGACAGATCTATTCAGCCCAACTACTTTTAGTGCACAAACTTCTACTGGATCTGGGACTACATTCTTAGAAAAAAAAATGTCTCTTCATCTCCTAGTAGCTAATGATGGCCAATAGCATGATAACTAGGGCTGAGATTTCATGCCCAAATTTCATCCACTTCTACATGCTGGGATTTGATCTGACTTTACCTGTCTCAGAGTGAATGTGTGCTTTCCCAACTACTGTGAATTCATATGTGCAGCTTCCCTACTGCGTTTAGATCATATGGTTCTCTCTCTCTCTCTCTCTCTCTCTCTCTCTCTCTCTCTCTCTCTCTCTCTCTCTCTCTCTCTCTCTCTCTCTCTCTCTCTCTCTCTCTTTCTCCCTCCCTCCCTCCCTCTTCCTCTCTCTCTCTCGATCTTTTCCTCTCTCTCTCCCTCTTCCTCTCTCTCTCTTTCTCCCTCCCTCTTCCTCTCTGTCTCTCTCCCTCCCTCTTCCTCTCTCTCTCTCCCTCCCTCCCTCTTCTTCCCTCCTCCTCCTCCTCCTCCTCCTCCTCCTCCTCTTCCTCCTCCTCCTTCTTCTTCTTCTTCTTCTCTCTCTCTCTCTCTCTCTCTCTCTCTCTCTCTCTCTCTCTCTCTCTCTCTCTTTCTCTCTTTCTCCCTCCCTCCCTCCCTCCCTCCCTTCCTCCCTCCAAGATAGGATTTTTCTGTATAGCCCTGGCTGTCCTGGAACTCACTCTGTAGACCAGACTGGCCTTGAACTCAGAAATCTGCCTGGGATTAAAGGCGTGAGCCACCACTGCCTATCGATCATATGGTTTCCTTGTTATCATTCAATGCCTCTAGCTCTTATACTCTATCTGGACCCTCTTCCACATGGACTCCAAGCCATAGGAAAAGTGAGTACAGCATATATATTCTGAGATTTCTCAGTCTCTTATTCTCTGCAAGAGTTGTGAGCCACTGTGTTGATCCTGTGAACTACAAAGAGAAGCCTTTCAGATAAGAGCTATGAGATGCAAAGGTCTATGAGAATATTGGTAAATCTTGGGAAGTGTAGGCATTTAGCCAATGATTAGTAATTTGTTCTCCTTTAGGGCAGATGACCTTTCTATGTATAGGTGTCCACCTGCGAATGGTGCCAGGTCTGTGTTTCCCCTGTGACCAGAAAGTGATTGGTTTCTCCTGTGAGGTCCAGACCTCTATTGCACCTCTGCCTCATGTCTCAAAACGAATCTTCCTACAGGGATCAGAGATGGGCGTGACAGATACGTATACTTCTCCTCCAGTAGCTTACATGGTACCTCCCACCACTATCTAAATTGCCTCAAAGCTGTGAAGCTTCTGACTCAGTATCAGCTTGATGTCTCCATGTATGATTAAAGTATCTGGTTACCATCAAGTCTACATGGTAACCACAACCAATGGCAACAGCTTCTACAGTTAGGGGGAGGGGTCTCTGAAAACATTGCTGGCATCTCTACTTGCTACTCTTATTCAGACAAGTTTCACTTTGTGGCTTAATCTTAGATAAGATATTTAATCCTGATATTTTCTTTCCTGATTCATACTGTGCTTGGTTTTGTTTGTTTGTTTTTGCAGTTCTAGAATAAAACCTGGAGCCTTGCATATGATGAGCGGCATCTTCACCCCTGAGTTATATCCTCACACCTTAATATGTTGACTCAAAGCCTCTCACTCTGTAGGTTAGACTAGATAGAACTCATGGCCGTTCTGCCTTTGCAGTCTTGTGAGTCTAGGATTATAGACATCTACCTCCACACTCATACATCTACTTCCTTTAAGTAAGTTTATGTGTTCTATACTAGTGAAACTTAATGATAGGAACATTAACACAGTTCTTCATTTACTTCCAAACAGCTAATAATTATATCATGCTGTATAATAATTATATCATGCTGTATAATAATTATATCATGCTGTGTAATAATTATATCATGCTGTATTTTATGTATGTGCCCATATAAAATTTGTAGCTAAAATATTTTTTACAGAATAATCAAGATCTCAAAATTGCACGGATGTTTTTCATAACAGAATTCCCAATAATAGGAAGGTTACAAACAAGTTTATCTAGGTCATATATTGGAAATCTGAAGCTTACAACACTGAGAAGCTGCAACTAGGAAAGCCTTTGTGCTAAGACATAACAGGTCAGAACTGTATGTAACTCCTTGTAAAACAGAGAGAAGTATAAGGGCCAGACATAAATTGTATTAGAAGGTTGCCTGAGAAAATTAACATATTTTAGTTTTAACTTATTCATGAAGACATGAGCTTCATGGCCTAATCACTTCTTAACAGCTCTGTCTTCCAAGACTCTTACATTGGCAATGAAATTTCAACATGAATCTAGAAGGACATAAACTATAGCAACTGCTAATCAAATGTAAGATAAGTTATAATGAATTTTTATGTCTGTCACCCTAAAAGGGGGCATGTCAGTATGCTTAACAGAGCTTAAAATGTACATGACAAAAAATTTAGATTATTTTTCCTCCAGCAATGGTGACCTTAGGTGCCACTGAACTATATTATAAAGAATGTGAATCCAGACCCTTTATTTCTACAAAAATGTAGATTTGGTTGTTCCCATTTTGTAATGATATAACCAAGTGCTACTTTTCATTAAAGTGTATTAGTAATATGAAAAGGAATTAGATCTGTCTAGAAGACAAGGATTAGGATGAATCAAAAGCCTCTCTGCATTCTTTTCACTGAGTGTTATCTGATTTAGACATGTCTCACATCATCACTGCTTCTTCTGAAAACCTATCCTTCAGTACTCCTCCACTAACAGCAAATTGAGTTTAATATTATGATTTACAAATCATTGACACCCTTCCACCCTGACAACATTTGAAACATTTGCTACCCAAAGCACAACTGGATGATCTCGTCTTGAACCACAGCTTTTGAAGAACTCTCTTGAAGTCGTGGGTGACTAAAATATGTGATGCAAGATGCAACAAGTCAGCCTTTCTTATCAAGAGTTTGCTCTCTTTTCATTTAATAAGGGGATTTTTTTTTCTCCACTAACAGCACTGCTGTGTAGCTAATCACACCAAGAGTGACATCTCAACATATTCTTTTCACAAAATTCAGGAAGACTACATCATTTTCTCATCCCCAATGCAACACACGGATAAGTCCCTAAATAGATGTCATGGATTATGAGTGTGGACCCTTGCAAACAAGATGTGATGTTCACTCTGGTGTCTTTCTGTCCTCTGTCTCTCTCTACTTGTAGCTCTGGCAGTCAGTAATGAAGGGGGAAGGTGAAAACCCCTGCAACTCAGCACTGGCTAATCTTTGACATTTTCAAGAATGACACATTCACTTTCCATTTGCTGTACCTGTGGAGACTCTGTTAAGAGCAGCTGGAAATTTATGCTGCTCTCCAAACAACATCGCATAAGTTTAAAAAACAAATGACACCTGTCTGGTGATTCACAGCGTCTGATGATTAATGTCATAGTTTTTGCAAACAAGCGACTGATTCATCCTTTTCCATCTTCCTAAGGGCTCTTGGGTAATGGCAAGGTGGAACTTTCATCTGCTCTGTGTCATTGAAGCAAGCATGCTTATAATGATGGTATCGAATGTACATTTGGACCTGTCTGCTGGGCATAACCTTCAGCTTGATGGTCTGACTACATACAGAATACCATTGAACAAAGCTATGAGCAATGAGTGGAGAGCCCTACAGAGAAACTGGCTCAGGCTGCTGAAATTAATTGAATGAGATTTCATTTTTATCTCTTTTGACCACTAAATAATTACTGTAAGTCAATATAAATCCAAGCCAATAAATAGTCACATAAAACTTTTACTGCTAGACTTGAACTTGTCTAATTTACATGAGAAAAATAAAATACCCAGTGGGGGGAAGACATTATACTAGATCATAAATACATACTTAAGTTTAATATTGAAAATGTCATCTGGATACTTCATTTTTAAGTGTTTGTGTATATCAGATTAAAATATCATTTCCAATTGAAAATAACAATGCATTTTCACCCAAGGAATGTTTGTAAGTTTTAGAAGGCAAACAGTCCCAATATATTTCTATATAAAAATTATTTTATTAGAAAACTATTATCTTGGATATCACTATTAGTAAATAACAATGTAGGCTCTAGAGTTCTGACTTGGATTAGATTAACAGTAGAAAGATTCCTGGCAGAACAAAAGAAGACAAATACAGCAAACTTTGTCTTTGTCACCTCTCAGTTATTAAATGAAGGTGATAGAACCCTATGTCAGAGAACATTTTTAAAGATTAGAAGTTTAAAGAAATCACTAATAACAATGTCTCCCACATGACAGAGCCAATCAATATGGTGTATTAATCTTTTAATATTGTTTTCCTAAAAGTATGGGCTCTTAGGATTTAAAATATGTGGGTTTAAGAACATATATCAAGAGATGATATTTACTAACATGTCTTTGATAACACAAAAAGATCAACAGAATGAGTTTTTAGAGGTAGAAAAATGTATTTCACCAGTGTAATCTCAACTCCCTGTTTCATCAGCTGAAGTATCTGTTCAGTCAATAAAATTTGAAAAGCCAGAGAGACTTTTATTTTTCTTTTGATTCTTTTTTCATTTTTTATTTTTATCCTTTTGGCAGAAATACATACTCAAGGTACCAGGCTAATCAAAATTATATTTTTGGACTGCATGAAAGATCTATTTTAGTGGGGCAAGTAGATAGATAAGAATTTGAACATGACTTCCATGTGTTAAAAATATAATACTGTTCTGTGACCACAAATTCTTGTAGTTGGGTAGGTGGGGTTTACTTGTATTCTTAGGGATTTGTTGGTGATTTTACAGATAAAGTTTCTGCCCTTCTGGCGCTAACAATATTAACCAAGAAGAAAAGAGGCAGTGCATTTTAAAGTATTTAATTGTACATATAAAAAGATATTGAGAAAGATTTAATCAGAAAGGAAGTATTCCAAGGTACAAGTTTTAAAACGTGGATGGTGCCCATGTTGTTAACTAGATAATGAGGGTAATAAGACATGCATGCTGGGGCAATTCATTAGGAAGCTAGTGATATTGAACCTGTAATAGATGACAGTGGCTCATGGACACAGATGTGTCAACAAAGATGGGAAGAGATTTAAAATGTACATTTAAAACTTTGAATCAAGAATCATTGAATCATTTTAACGTTGAGTCAATAAATGGAGTGGCGCTCCCAGTCGGAGGACAGTGACCTGCCCTGCAGGGAGCGCTATCTTGGCTCCGGGACTCCGCCGAGCTTAGTCTGTACAGGTCAGAGTGGGGACCACGGGGGCAGATGGCTTCTGGGACAGGCGGGAGCCACAGAGCTGCTGAGGCAGCACCCTTTTGGGGCCGCAGACATCCGGCACCCTTCCAGCCGGAGGACAGTGACCTGCCCTGCAGGGAGCGCCATCTTGGCTCCAGGACTCCGCCGAACTTAGTCTGTACAGGTTAGAGTGAGGACCACAGAGGCAGACAGCTTCTGGGACAGGCGGGAGCCACAGAGCCGCTGAGGCAGCACACTTTTGGGGCCGCAGACATCCGGCACCCTCCCAGCTGGAGGACAGTGACCTGCCCTGCAGGGAGCGCCATCCGCCTAACTTAGTCTGTACAGGTCAGAGTGAGGACCACAGAGGCAGACAGCTTCTGGGACAGGCGGGAGCCACAGAGCCGCTGAGGCAGCACCCTTTTGGGGCCACAGACATCCGGCACCCTCCTAGCTGGAAGACAGTGGTCTGCCCTGCACAGGAGCCCTCTGCCTCAGGAGCAGGGAGCACATCTTGGATCCAGGACTCCACTGAACTTAGGAACTTAGTCTGCACAGCTGAGAGTGTGCACCACAGAAGCCTACAGCTTCTGTGACCTGCCAAAGCAACACAGCATCTGGGAAAGGTCCTGTTTTCCGCCTTCTTCTTCGGCCAGGAGGAGGTCCAAACGCCAGATATCTGTACACCTTCCCTTTAAGAGGAAAGCTTGTCAGCAGGGAGTGCTCTAACCACTGAAACTCAGAGGAGAGAGCCTGTCTCCCAGGTCTGCTGACAGAGGATACTCAGAATCACCAGAAGAACAACCTCTGAACAGAGACAACTATAACAACTCCAGAGATTACCAGATGGCGAGAGGTAAAGGTAAGAATCTTACTAACAGAAACCAAGACCACTCACCATCATCAGGACCCAGCACTCCCACTTCGCCCAGTCCAGGGCACCCCAACACACCTGAAAAACTAGACCTGGATTTAAAAGCATATCTCATGATGATGGTAGAGGACATCAAGAAGGACTTTAAAGAACTACAGGAGAACATGGCTAAAGAGTTACAAGTCCTTAAAGAAAAACAGGAAAACACAACCAAACTGGTAGAAGTCCTTAAAGAGAAACAGGAAAACACATCCAATCAGATGATGGAAATGAACAAAACCATGCTAGACCTAAAAAGGGAAGTAGACACAATAAAGAAAACCCAAAATGAGGCAACACTGGAGATAGAAACCCTAGGAAAGAAATCTGGAACCATAGATGCACGCATCAGCAACAGAATACAAGAGATGGAAGAGAGAATCTCAGGTGCAGAAGATTCCATAGAGAACATTGGCACAACAATCAAGGAAAATGGAAAATGCAAAAAGATCCTAACTCAAAACATCCAAGAAATACAGGACACAATGAGAAGACCAAACCTACGGATAATAGGAGTGGATGAAAATGAAGATTTTCAACTCAAAGGACCAGCAAACATCTTCAACAAAATTATAGAAGAAAACTTCCCAAATCTAAAGAAAGAGATGCCCATGAACATACAAGAAGCCTACAGAACTCCAAATAGGCTGGACCAGAAAAGAAATACCTCCCTACACATAATAATCAGAACAACAAATGCACTAAATAAAGATAGAATACTAAAAGCAGTAAGAGAAAAAGGCCAAGTAACATATAAAGGCAAGCCTATCAGAATTACACCAGATTTTTCACCAGAGACTATGAAAGCCAGAAGATCCTGGACAGATGTTATACAGACATTAAAAGAACACAAATTCCAGCCCAGGCTACTATACCCAGCCAAACTCTCAATTAACATAGATGGAGAAACCAAAGTATTCCACAACAAAACCAAATCCACACATTATCTCTCCACGAATCCAGCCCTTCAAAGGATAATAACAGAAAAAAACCAATACAAGGACAGGAACCACGCCCTAGAAACAACAAGAAGGTAATCCCTCAACAAACCGAAAAGAAGACAGCCACAAGAACAGAATGCCAACTTTAACAACAAAAATAACAGGAAACAACAATTACTTTTCCTTAATATCTCTTAATATCAATGGACTCAACTCCCAAATAAAAAGACATAGACTAACAAACTGGCTACACAATCAAGACCCAACATTTTGCTGCTTACAAGAAACTCATCTCAGAGAAAAAGATAGACACTACCTCAGAATGAAAGGCTGGAAAACAATTTTCCAAGCAAATGGTCTGAAGAAACAAGCTGGAGTAGCCATTCTAATATCAGATAAGATTGACTTCCAACCCAAAGTCATCAAAAAAGACAGGGAGGGGCACTTCATACTCATCAAAGGTAAAATCCTCCAAGAGGAACTATCAATCCTGAATATCTATGCTCCAAATACAAAGGCAGCCTCATTCATTAAAGAAACTTTAGTAAATCTCAAAGCACACATTGCACCTCATACAATAATAGTGGGAGACTTCAACACACCACTTTCACCAATGGACAGATCATGGAAACAGAAACTAAACAGGGACACAGTGAAACTAACAGAAGTTATGGATCAAATGGATCTGGCAGATATCTACAGAACATTTTACCCTAAAACAAAAGGATACACCTTCTTCTCAGCACCTCATGGTACCTTCTCCAAAATTGACCACGTAATTGGGCACAAAACAGGACTCAACAGATACAAAAACATTGAAATTGTCCCATGCATCCTATCAGATCACCATGGACTAAGGCTGATCATCAATAACAAAATAAATAATAGAAAGCCAACATTCACGTGGAAACTGAACAACACTCTTCTCAATGATACCTTGGTCAAGGAAGGAATAAAGAAAGAAATCAAGGACTTTTTAGAGTTCAATGAAAATGAAGCCACAACATACCCAAACTTATGGGACGCAATGAAAGCATTTCTAAGAGGAAAACTCATAGCTCTGAGTGCCTCCAAAAATAAACTAGAAAGAGCACACATTAGCAGCTTGACAACACACCTAAAAGCACTAGAACAAAAGGAAGCAAATTCACCCAAGAGGAGTAGATGGCAGGAAATAATCAAACTCAGGGGCGAAATCAATCAAGTGGAAACAAGAAGAACTATTCAAAGAATCAACCAATCAAGGAGCTGGTTCTTTGAGAAAATCAACAAGATAGATAAACCCTTAGCCAGACTAACTAGAGGGCACAGGGAAAGTATTCTAATTAACAAAATCAGAAATGAAAAAGGAGACATAACAACAGATCCTGAAGACATCCAAAACACCATCAGATCCTTCTACCAAAGGCTATACTCAACAAAACTGGAGAACCTGGATGAAATGGAGAAGTTCCTAGACAGATACCAGGTACCAAAGTTGAACCAAGATCAGGTTAATGATCTAAACAACCCTATATCCCCCAAAGAAATAGAAGCAGTCATTAATAGTCTCCCAACCAAAAAAAGCCCAGGACCAGATGGGTTTAGTGCAGAGTTCTATCAGACCTTCAAAGAAGATCTAATCCCAGTTCTTCACAAACTATTCCACAAAATAGAAACAGAAGGTACTCTACCCAACTCATTCTATGAAGCCACAATTACTCTGATACCTAAACCACAAAAAGACCCAACAAAGATAGAAAACTTCAGACCAATATCCCTTATGAATATTGATGCAAAAATCCTCAATAAAGTTCTTGCTAACCGAATCCAAGAACACATCAAAACAATCATCCATCCTGACCAAGTAGGTTTCATCCCAGGGATGCAGGGATGGTTCAATATACGGAAATCCATCAACGTAATCCAGTATATAAACAAACTCAAAGACAAAAACCACATGGTCATCTCGTTAGATGCGGAAAAAGCATTTGACAAGATCCAACACCCATTCATGATAAAAGTCTTGGAAAGATCAGGAATTCAAGGCCCATACCTAAACATGATAAAAGCAATCTACAGCAAACCAGTAGCCAACATCAAAGTAAATGGTGAGAAGCTTGAAGCAATCCCTCTAAAATCAGGGACTAGACAAGGCTGTCCACTTTCTCCATACCTATTCAACATTGTACTTGAAGTCCTAGCCAGAGCAATTCGACAACAAAAGGAGATCAAAGGGATACAAATTGGAAAAGATGAAGTCAAAATATCACTTTTTGCAGATGATATGATAGTATATATAAGTGACCCTAAAAATTCCACCAGAGAACACCTAAGCCTGATAAACAGCTTCGGTGAAGTAGCTGGATATAAAATTAACTCAAACAAATCAATGGCCTTTCTCTACACAAAGAATAAACAGGCTGAGAAAGAAATTAGGGAAACAACACCCTTCTCAATAGTCACAAATAATATAAAATATCTTGGCGTGACTCTAACTAAGGAAGTGAAAGATCTGTATAATAAAAACTTCAAGTCTCTGAAGAAAGAAATTATAGAAGATCTCAGAAGATGGAAAGACCTCCCATGCTCATGGATTGGCAGGATCAACATTGTAAAAATGGCTATCTTGCCAAAAGCAATCTACAGATTCAATGCAATCCCCATCAAAATTCCAAATCAATTCTTCAACGAATTAGAAAGTGCAATCTGCAAATTCATCTGGAATAACAAAAAACCTAGGATAGCAAAAACTCTTCTCAAGGATAAAAGAACCTCTGGTGGAATCACCATGCCTGACCTAAAGCTCTACTACAGAGCAATTGTGATAAAAACTGCATGGTACTGGTATAGTGACAGACAAATAGACCAATGGAATAGAATTGAAGACCCAGAAATGAATCCACACACCTACGGTCACTTGATCTTCGACAAGGGAGCTAAAAACATCCAGTGGAAGAAAGACAGCATTTTCAACAAATGGTGCTGGCACAACTGGTTGTTAACATGTAGAAGAATGCGAATCGATCCATTCCTATCTCCTTGTACTAAGGTCAAGTCTAAGTGGATCAAGGAACTTCACATAAAACCAGAGACACTGAAACTTATAGAGGAGAAAGTGGGGAAAAGCCTTGAAGATATGGGCACAGGGGAAAAATTCCTGAATAGAACAATAATGGCTTGTGCTGTAAGATAGAGAATTGACAAATGGGACCTCATGAAACTACAAAGCTTCTGCAAGGCTAAAGACACCATCAATAAGACAAAAAAACCACCAACAGATTGGGAAAGGATCTTCACCTATCCTAAATCAGACAAGGGACTAATATCCAATATATATAAAGAACTCAAGAAGGTGGACTCCAGAAAGTCAAATAACCCCATTAAAAAATGGGGCTCAGAACTGAACAAAGAATTCTCACCTGAGGAATACCAAATGGCAGAGAAGCACCTGAAAAAATGTTCAACATCCTTAATCATCAGGGAAATGCAAATCAAAACAACCCTGAGATTCCACCTCACACCAGTCAGAATGGCTAAGATCAAAAATTCAGGTGACAGCAGATGCTGGCGAGGATGTGGAGAAAGAGGAACACTTCTCCATTGTTGGTGGGATTGCAAGCTTGTACAACCACTCTGGAAATCAGTCTGGCGGTTCCTCAGAAAATTGGACATAGTACTCCCGGAGGATCCAGCAATACCTCTTCTGGGCATATATCCAGAAGATGTCCCAACCGGTAAGAAGGACACATGCTCCACTATGTTCATAGCAGCCCTATTTATAATAGCCAGAAGCTGGAAAGAACCCAGATGTCCCTCAACAGAGGAATGGATACAGAAATTATGGTACATTTACACAATGGAGTACTACTCAGCTATTAAAAAGAATGAATTTATGAAATTCCTAGCCAAATGGATGGACCTGGAGGGCATCATCTTGAGTGAGGTAACACAATCACAAAGGAACTCACACAATATGTATTCACTGATAAGTGGATATTAGCCCAAAACTTAGGATACCCAAGATATAAGATACAATTTGCTAAACGCATGAAACTCAAGAAGAATGAAGACCAAAATGTGGACACTGTGCCCCTTCTTAGAATTGGGAACAAAACACCCAGGGAAGGAGTTACAGAGACAAAGTTCGTAGCTGTGATGAAAGGATGGACCATCTAGAGACTGCCGTATCCAGGGATCCATCCCATAATCAGCTTCTAAACGCTGACACCATTGCATACACTAGCAAGATTTTGCTGAAAGGACCCAAAGATAGCTGTCTCTTGTGAGACTATGCAGGGGCCTAGCAAACACAGGAGTGGATGCTCACAGTCAGCTATTGGATGGATCACAGGGCTCCCAATGGAGAAGGTAGAGAAAGTACCCAAGGAGCTAAAGGGATCTGCAACCCTATAGTTGGAACAACATGATGAACTAACCAGTACCCCGGAGCTCTTGTCTCTAGCTGCATATGTATCGAAAGATGGCCTAGTCGGCCATCACTGGAAAGAGAGGCCCATTGGACTTGCAAACTTTATATGCCCCAATATAGGGGAATGCCAGGGCCAAAAGAATGGGAATGGGAGAGTAGGGAAGTGGGGGGCGGTATGGGGGACTTTTGGGATAGCATTGGAAATGTAATTGAGGAAAATATGTAATAAAAAAAAAACAGTGAAAAAAAATAAATGGAGTGGCTATGTTATGTAGCTACTTCCTTCAGATTGCCATGTTTCCTTCTTAATGGAGACATGTGAAAATCACAGAAAGTTGATACAAACAAATTTCAGGATGTTCATGAATTCTATATTGTACAGGAGGACCAGAACACTATGATATGACCAAGACCATTTCAGAAAGTCAGTAACATTTTTTTTTTTTAATGCTGAGAATAAATTGACTGTTTTCTGGGAAGTATTATAATTCCATGGCTCTGGTCAGCCTGTTGATGATACAGCTTTCTTGAGCTATCCATCATCATCAAGTTCTTTTTATATTTTTGTTTGTTTGTTTGTGTTTGTTTTTGTTAATTCTAATATACTCATTGATTCTCTAATATCAACTCAAGGAGAATCATTTTGCTGACTTATTATCACTGTCATTTCTCAGTTAAAGAAGTATTTAATTGTACATACAAAAAGAAGATACTGAGAAAGATTTTATCAGAAAAGAAGTACTCCAAGGTGCATGTTCTAAAATGTGGATGGTACCTACATTCATGACTTCCTCTGGACAAGTCATGAAACAGATTGCTATTGGAGTTGAAAGAAAGGACTCATTATGACACACAAGTTTCTAGCTTGAAAAATATCCAAGATGAGAATGAGCTTACTAAGGATGAGTCAAGAATCAAAACAAGTTTAAAAAGGTCTGAGAGGTATTCAAGTAGATTTAATAAGTAGACAAAGATTATATTCTTCAATTTGAGTGTGCTTGTAATTCAATATATTTTCCTCCAAAATATTTCTTAAATGAATGGAAAAACCATTGTTAATTTATAGAGAGATGAGGTTGGGCTAGAGAGATGGCTCAGAGGTTAAGAGCACTGACTGCTCTTCCAGAGGTCCTGAGATCAGATCTCATTACAGATGTCTGTGAGCCACCATGCGGTTGCTGATGCCCTCTTCTCTCGACAGTAACAGTGTACTCACATAAATAAATCTTGAGAGAGAGAGAGAGAGAGAGAGAGAGAGAGAGAGAGAGAGAGAGGAGGAGGTAGAGAATGATATATAGACTAATGTAGATTATTCATTGGCAGAGAGGGCCAAAGTGAGCTCCCATTGGGTACATACATTTTACTAAGTTCCTGAAGTAGAAAATTTACATTTTCAATAGAAATCCATCAATAATATAAAAAAAACTCTCCTGGTGTTGATATCCTTGTGACATAAGTTGAGTTTTCACATTTTAATACAAATGTGAAAACAATAAAAAACAACAACAAAACTAAACAAAACAAACTGACTGAGTTACATCCCGATTGTTCATATATTTATCAGAGATGCCATTACAAATTCCTGATATACATAGTAGTATGAATTTAAATAAGAATACAGTTTGGATTTAAGATTTAAAAATAATTAGAATAGAGATTTTCATGTCATTACAAATTTCTGATATACATAGTATAATTTCAAGTATGGCTACAGATTGAATTTAAGATTTAAAAATAATTAAATAATTAAAATGGTTAAATATTTAACCATTGTCTTATTATATATATATAATAAAATATACCATTATTTCTTAATATTGCTTTCATACTTAAAATGCCAAGTTTCATACCTCACCCATATTCCTTCCTGCTTGCAAAAGTTGAATGAATGGAAAGTGGGCATTTAAAAATAAAGTATTTCAATGGCTTTTGAAAACGTAAAGAAAGTATTAGAGATGGCTCATGGCATACCGTCACATGGTATAAAACTACTTGATAAGCTTATTTGGGAAATATTAGCATAATGCAATACAATCAATAGACTCTAACAATTACAACAAAATCGCACGGTTCCCATCAGCACACACGTGCAGTACATGCCACACAAATTACTCCCCAGTAAAATGCATAATTGCATTCTCATGGAAGGCAATTCATCAGGAAATAAACTATCTTATTTTGCTCTTGAGAGCATTTCAGAATTCATCTTACAGCAGTATCAATACGGAGCGAACTCTCAGTTTTGTTCAAGACCAAGAACTGGCACATTGAATATGGAATGATATCATCACCTTCCAATTCACATACTGCCTAACCTAAAAGATTCAGGGGAAGGTTGAAATCACAACAAACTATAAAGCCTTTCACGCACCTCAATTTGAGTAGTAAATGCCACAAAAAGAAATGAAATTACTGTTTACTTGTTTTTAAAAAACTTTTAATCTGAGTTTATATAATTGTTAAATTAAAACAAATATAGTACTTCTAGAGTAAAATAAAATATTTTAGATCAGGAATACTTCAAGATGCTTTTCAGTATGAAATAATTCCATATCAACTAAGGTATCTACTCCAAAGTCACTAGCTCATTAGTATTTTCCCTCCATCTCACCAGGCTCTAGCCTGTAGGTACAAATGGAGAGACATGACCTGAAGACCCTATTTATTTTTACTTTTCTCATTGATTACCTGAAAAAAGATTTATATGTAAAATTTTGCAATTATCCCTAGATTCTTACAAACTTAGTGATTCAAGGTTTATCTTGTGAATCAATTCAATGTTCAACTTCCCTTTTTCTTCTATTTGGTGAATAGCAGTCTCTTCATGGTTTTATTCTTCTAAGCACAACAACTATTAATTTAATCACAGCTTCAAACTGTCATAAAATAAAACTAATTTAATTACATTTAGCAATGGACACTAGACTCATTAAAATGTTAATAGAGCTTATAATTATTAAATTGCTTAATGGTTGCTAATAAGAACAAATGACAAAATAAAATTCAAGTATAAAACAAAAAAGCCTTCTCTCAGTTTCAGTCACCTTTGAAATTGTTAGGATAATATCTACAGATAAATCATAGAATGGGGACTCAACTTCAACAGCAATACATCCAAGAATATCCTAAACAAATGCCTTTATGTTTATCAAAGCCAACCACCTGCTTCTGAGAAAATTTACCTAATTATTTCTTTTTTTCCTTTTTTCTTTTTTATTAGGTATTTTCCTCATTTACATTTCCCATGCTATCCCAAAAGTCCCCCATACCCTACCCCCCAATCCCCTACCCACCCATTCCCACTTTTTGGCCCTGGCATTCCCCTGTACTGGGGCATATAAAGTTTGCAAGTCCAATGGGCCTCTCTTTCCAGTGATGGCCGACTAGGCCATCTTTTGATACATATGCAGCTAGAGTCAAGAGCTCTGGGGTACTGGTTAGTTCATAATGTTGTTCCACCTATAGGGTTGCAGTTCCCTTTATCTCCTTGGGTATTTTCTCTAGCTCCTCCATTGGGGGCCCTGTGATCCATCCAATAACTGACTGTGAGCATCCACTTATGTTTTGCTAGGCCCCGGCGTAGTCTCATTAGAGACAGCTATATCAGGGTCCTATCAGCAAAATCTTGCTAGTGTATGCAATGGTGTCAGCGTTTGGAGCTGATTATGGGATGGATCTCTGGATATGGTAGTCACTAGATGGTCCATCATTTTGTCTCAGCTCTGAACTTTGTCTCTGTAACTCCTTCCATGGGTGTTTTGTTCCCAATTCTAAGATAAACCCTGGAATCAATTAAAATCATCAATGTTAGCAGAAACGAAATTCTGATATTCTGTTAACTATATTTTTCTCAGTAAATGAATACACAGCTCTGTATTTTTATGGCAACAAAGTCAGTCTCAATTTATTGGAAAATCTACAGTTGCCCTTTTTATGTCTTCATTTTATGACTTGCCACAATAAAATTCTAAAGTAAATTTATATTTGCTTATAAGCCATTACATGAATCAAAATTAATTTTATTTTTATATAGTAGGCACATTTATAGCTATTTTAAGCCTTAGCTGAATGATTAATCCTCAGGAGGTTGATTCCAACTAAATATTGGGAGTAAGTAGATACACAAATGGAATCTCTTTATTGAACTTTGAACATGCCACTTGATAATTGATATTCATATGCTTGTTGGTTCCTCTTTTAAATATATAAATATAAACAAGACTGATATTTATCAGTTCTTTTCGAAGTTCATCAAATAAAAGCTTGGAGAATAATACAGGAAGATGTATTCCAAATGTCTCTTTGTCAACACACAAGAAGAACCAAAATCGTGGTAAATGTCCATAATACTAGCACCCAGGAAACTGAGGCAGAATGACAATCAAGTTTAGGGTCAGACTGGAATTGATGCTAAGACCATATCTCCAAAACAAAATTGAGAATATTTTGGAGATATTGAAAGTAGAGAATATTTTTAGTTTAATATATTTTAGAGACCATTTGTGTAATGTCTTGTCTTAAGGTGTAAGTCTGAAGTAGAAAATTATTCTCTTCACAGTGCAATGCTAGCTATCAGCAGGGTTATGACTTGTGACTAAGCCCAAATTTGAGCTAGATCTTTGACATTCACTAGTTTTGCCAAATGGAAGTAGTTGGGATGTATAGTCCACACACACTATTTGATGCATTTCTGAATTGGACTCTCTCTAGTGGCTAATTTCTTCCTTTAGAATATGTTTTTGGTACTTGTAACCCCTCTATAAACTCTCCAATCTTACCCCTTCTTACCCAGGGCTGCCAAACTTGCTTTACTAACACTTGTAGAAGCAAACATAGCTCAAAGTTGAAACTTTTCAAAGGCAGATATGGTCAATGCTTTTAATCAGACTCTCATTCTTAGGATGCAATGAAGTATTTTAAGATATGTGGGTATTTTATATGAGCAGAGCTGTGGCCTCAAAGGGGATAGTGGTAGCCCAGTGTCTTCTTTGCTGTGTTTTGCTTCCTACTGTGAGATGAGTGGCTGGTTCTGACAACAGCTTCCATCATGCTGCTGACTTAACATAGACAAAGAGCAGCTAGAACAAATGGCCATGAAATAAAACCTTCCCAACCATACAGCAAGGTAAGTCATGTGCCTTTATAGACTGATTATCTCTGTCATTTGTTAGAACAATGAAAACCTGAGGCATGATATTTTTCTCACAATATTTCCCCAAGTCTCATCACTCAGGCATAACTCACAAGATTCTTCTCAGGGAATTCTAGGTGAATAAGCCAATGACACAGTATCTCAGACAATCTAATTTATTACCCAAATCTCCTTTATTCCCAACACATGCCACCATGTTCAGCTATTTGATATACTTGCATGCAAGTTTAATGTTTTTCCTTCCAGTATGTTAGATCCTCAAAGTCGCCTGTGTAAAATAAACTTTAGCACTTTGTGTATATGCCCCCACATCAGTTTCACACTCCCCAAAATTCATCATTTTAGTTTGCATCCATTTGTTTCCACCTGAAGGGAATTTTAATACTTCCTTGTCATACGATTCCCCTGTATACAAATGTTTTAAAGAAGGGGCAGAAAAAGGGTTGAGTGAAAACCTATATCTCATACTTAACATTATAACTGAAAGGTCCTTAACATATAAATTATGACAAGTATATAATAATTAATAATAATATTAATAATAGGTATTGTGACTGCTGCAGGGTTTTCTAGAAGATACTGACCTTAAGTATACTTTTTAAATTGTGGTTATGTTCATATCACTGTATATTAAATCTCTGGATGTAAGATTAATAAATTTATTAATCAAGACAGTAGTGCTCTGCTTCAGACCCTCCTCTACTTAGAGATGTTGGGTGAAGGAAGTATAAGGCTATAGTTACATAATATAAAAATGACAGTATTTAAGTCATTATCTCACAAACACATATTTGGACAAAACTGAGAAATCAAAACAGTCTGGAATATATGAAGCTAGAAATAATAATGCAAGCCTATTTCTGTGGGAAGCCACATGTGCCATTGCAGGGTGGCGCTGGCTACCACTGGCCACCACGCATACATAGGCAGTAAAGATTTTTTTGCCAAGATGAGGTTTTGAGAATTAACCAATCAGATGAGAGACATATTAACCAATCAGATGAGAGACAAGTTAACCAATCAGATATGAGACATGCAAATGAGGTGGTAAGCATAACCCATGCATAACCAATCTGGGTGTGAGACACGCCTCTCCTAGGCCTATATAAGCAGCACCAGTTCTGGGCTTGGGGTCTCTTCACCTCTGCAATCAAGCTCTCCCAATAAACGTGTGCAGAAGGATCCTGTTGCAGCGTTGTTCTTGCTGGTGAGTTGGGCATGCGCAAGATATTTCTAGCCACACTGGAGAGGCAATGGAGTTGCAAGCTCCGTTACTGGGCATCATATTTGCCCTACAAAATGGACCTTTGGGGATATGAGTAGTTAAATCTCCATGGACCATTAACCATTGGCCCCCTGTCTGGCATTGTCAGCAAGGATGTTGCATGTAATCACTCACGAGTCATCCACATGGCTTCTTTGAACTGGTATGATATTTCAACAACTCACTTCATTGGGTCAGTGATCAACCATCAAGTAGGAAATTTTAACATGGCCCTGTTTGAAACTAGAGCCAAAGAATAATGAGATATGAACTCTAGGCATGGCCAGCAATCATTCTTCTAATCTGTTAAGTGGCATAACATATGTCTATTGCTGGCTGAGTGGAATATATGTAACTCAAAACTAAAATCAACACATGAAGAGAATTTGGTTTCTGCATATAATTTGTTACTTTAAGACTAACTTTGCTTTTAAATAAATTAATAGAAAGTTAACAAAATGTCAGTGACTCTCCCCCTTCCTTTTTTTTTTTTTTTTTTTTTTTTTTTTGCTTTCTTAGGAAATTGCTGAGATCTCAATTCATGATTCCTTAATGTACAAATATCAAACTTTCAGATAATGGTCCCATTTGAAAAAGAACATTCTCAGGGCATGAGAGGAACAAAAATGTTCAGACTAAAACTCTAGAAATGAACTAACATATGCACAATCCACCTATGGACACCTAATAAACCATTAATCCTACTACAACATGTGAAATATAAAATGTCAGTCTTGGAATCAATTGATCACCTAAAATATCATGTATGTTACTTGTATGTGTAACATATAATAGAGGTAAATTTTACCTATGCCCTCTGGGAATTGTTCAATTTTTAAATCCAGTTCTGAGAACTAAATTTTCAACAGCAGAAAAGCACCCAAATACTTTTCTTGTATGTTCTATATGACTTTGAAACTTTCCTAAGGGAATGAATACTCAAGGATATATAATCGGTATTTGGGCACTGTGGTGGTTTCAGTGAAAATAGCCCCCATAGACTCATAGGGAGTGGTGTTATTGGAGGTGTGGCCTTACTGAAGTAGGTGTGGCTTTGTTGGAGGAAGTGTATCACAGGGGGTGGGCTTTGAGGTTTCAGAAGGTGAAGCTGGGCCCAGTGTCTTACTCTTTTCCTGCTGCCTTTGGACCTGGACATAAAATCTTCAGCTACCCATCCTATACCATGTCTGTCTGCACACCATGTTGAAAATGGACAAAACCGGTGGAAGGTAAGCCATCCCCCGTTTAAATACTTTCCTTTATAGCAGTTGCTGTGGTCACAGTTGCTCCTGCCAGCAATGGAAACCCTAAGATGAGCATATACATCTTGAAATTGAAAAAGTATAGTAGCAATGTGGGAAAGTGACAAGTTGAAGAGAAATAGCCTGGGTTTGCCAAGGTGACAAGAAATATGGCCAGAGAGACAAGGGATAGGTGACACACATTTATACAGATAATTCTGGATCTCTGTGTGACATCCTTGATTTCATATATATTTCTTCTGACCCAAGAAAAATACACTTCCAATGAGAACTTCCTCATCTGATTTTAATTAAAAAAGAAAAAAAAAGTCAGGATGCTCTTTATATACTTACTATTTTTTTCAAGGTCCCGTGAATTCAAACTACACCAGCTGGCATAATTTGCAGTTGTAATTCCTTAGCTTCCTCAGCTATTGTCTATGCCCATTTGTTGAAAACAAAAATTGTTGGAGTAAGTTTATGGTATTTTTGAGAATTGTAGTCCAAGCTCAGTGTTGATTTGGTTGTATAACATAAAGTGTATTGCTTTAAAAAAAATGTTTTTAAAATTCCGAGTTGCTTCGTTAATCAGTTCTCTCTTATTGTGACTTCACTAGGAAAAACATGAGAGAAATGACTTGGTCTCTGTACTTTGTAATTCAAGTGATCCTTTCTAGAGGAGCAAAAATTAAAGCCATTAGCAAAAGGGCAAATGCAAGACAGGAATAAAGGATGCACGAGGCTCTCTGTTTGTGTGTGGTGTTATCAAATGTCAGCAAGGTGCTTAAACTAATAAAGGTAGCCAAAGGCGATGTCTTGAGGCTCAGTTTTAGAGTTTTGTTCTAATTTAAAGAAGGGAAAATGCCTCACAGACGTAGCCATCAGATGGAAAGGCCTTCAGTTCCCTTGGGTGTGGGAAGTGTTTGCCTTACCTGATTGTATTTCAGGCATACGTGGAGATAGTTCACAGATAATTTTTAAAGTTAGAGAAAGAACTTGACATTCGAGAGATGAAAAAAGCTGATTTTTTTTTCCCAAAAGGAAAAATGCATGCAGAAATACAGGAAAAACCCCTGATATTTTAATATAAACAACAATAATTATTAAAATAAATGGGCTAGCATTTTGATTGTGAAATATACCCACAATTTGGGAGAAAAGGAAAGGCAGAACGACAATTACATAAAGCAGGACCTACCAGGTGGCAAAGACATATAACTGCCCAAATATATCACCTTGCAAAACTTCAGTCATGTAAGAACTCTCTTAATAATCAACATTTAAATGCAAACCAATCTAATTTAGCCAAGGCAGACACACATTCCTACAAGGGAAAACATCCTAAATGATTACAATAGGACCTTTCCCCAGAAACCACTTTCCTTGTATTATCAGAAAAAAAGCGACTTTAATTTGTTTCCAGCTGTGAGTTGGTACAGCACCCTATAATAGAATCAAAGGGAAGAGGCATTTGCTTTTGAGTTTCTATTTCTACAGTGTCAGAGCACAGCTGATGAAGCACGCATCCATCCACAGTGGCTTACATCAGGGAAGCTGCAGTCCTCTTGGTTAAAAGGTATTTTGTAGCAGCATTGGGAACAGCTGCAACCACTTCAGAAATGAAGAGGTTCAGGCAAAGAGTGCACATGTATATCAAGGTCAGATCTGTTTACCTCAGGCACAAGCAGAAGAGTGATGCTATACAGCTAGGATGCCTCTGCAGTCCTGGATGAAACCCAAAGGAAAGGAGAAGACCATTTAATGAGGCACTATAGTTCTTCCACTACTAAAAGCCGATAGCTTGGATTCCCAGAATCCCTGTTATCTCTTCCTGCTGTCTGGGTATCCCGTGCGTGCTTGGCTGACAGGAGGGGATGACAGTTTCAAAATCCATGCCTGTTGCTAGAAATGAGAGATGCTTCATTTTCTAAGCCCAAATCTAAGGTGGAAAACAATCAATCCCTCTAGTTTTCATCTTCTCAACAGAAAGGAGACCAAAAAAAAAAAAAAAAAAAAAAGACTGAGTTTGTTTGTATCATAGCAACATATAGATTGCAGATCCAGGCAATGTTTTCCTATTCCTGCCTGGCACATAATTGTAGGTCTGCAACAGAGACTCAGTCATCTGTGGACCCGGGATAATTATGGCTGAGGGTAAAAGGGTGAAAAGGACAAATCCCAAGGTATCCATAGGTTCTTTTGCAGATAATTCACAACCCAGAAGTCAGTCATTTAAATTAAGAAAAATCCTAGAGTGGGCTGGCGAAACAGATGGAGTTGTAACAGCCACATGACAGGAAGTTGTAAAGCTGCGGGGGACAGATTTCCAGAAACAAGAAGTGAATGTTACAATATGTTGGAGTAGGCCCTGAGAATATAGCAGTGTATCTGATCACTGCTGCTAAGAAGGGCTGTTTTAACAAGCTTGACTAATTACTCCCCCAATTCAACATTGGCCCACTCTGAGACTTTCATGATGTTCTCAATTGTCCCAACATAATCACATGATTTAAGTTACTATCAAGGAAATTCCCTGAAGGTCAGTTTGAATGGACAACCTTAAAAGTTAACCTGATATCACCAAAACAACTAAGACTAATGTAATAACTAGATGTTTTTTCATGGATTGGACCCAATTATTTTTTTCTCTTTATACAATGTTTTGTGTGTGTGTGTGTGTGTGTGTACAAGTTTGCATACATGAACCTCTATGTGCACAGAGGTCAGAGGACTTTGGTGTTTTTTGCCATTGCCCTTCACCATTGAAACATTCTCTCTCTCTCTCTCTCTCTCTCTCTCTCTCTCTCTCTCTCTCTCTCTCTCCCTCTCTCCCTCTCCCTCTCCCTCTCCCTCTCCTTCTCTTCTCCTCCCCTTCCCCCCCAAGCCCCCCCCCGCTCTGTTGTTCACTATTTTAGCTAGATGTCACCACAGTGATTTCTTCTGTGTCTGCTTCCTACCCTAGCATTGCACTACTCAACAGGCCCAGTAAGACAAACCTTCATCTCAAAGTGACTTAACTTATAAACTCATTGTGAAATCAGAGAAGGTATCCAAAAGCTGAAATCCTTAACATCTGAATTGTACGTGCCACTTGGAAGAGTCCTCTCAGAACACCTAGAGTCTGAAAATATCCATAGTGGAATATGCTAATCTGCCTCCAAGGGGAGGAAGGAAAAACGCGGAAGCATTTCATCATCAAGAAAAAGTAGTTAAATGGTTGGAAAAGTTGATTGCATTAGCAACAGTTCCCTCTCCACTTCCCTTCATCTTAAAAAGGGATATGTATTTTTCTCAGGTATAAATAGTCTTATTTAAGAAGAAACATGAAAGAAGTCACAGTATGAAATCGATTCAGCTCAATGAGGGGATGTGAAGAACAAATGACTGAGCTATGCTAATTTACCCCAACTAGCTGCATTTCCTAGGGAGAATGCTAACCAAATTGTGTAAATAGTATACAGGAAACTGGAGGAAATCAAACTTGTTTTTCCCTGCCGGCTCAAATTTATTGAGGCTGCAACTGTTATTTTTGCAGGTGAAACACATTAGCTAACAAAGGTGTCATTCCTTTATCTTAATGCACTTGGAATAATTTACAAGCTAGCAGCATTCACTGCTGACAGTTCTCAAACGGTATCATTGTGCCCTCCCCTCAAGCAGTGCATCTGTTAAGAGATTTCAGGAATACCATCCTATTTCATTGCCTAGAAGTTATGAGCCTGCTAAAGACATTACAGGTCACAATCCTGCAGGCAAATGTTGAGAGATAATTGTCTTTGCCTAGGTGGAGGAGTATGTTCCATCAAAAATTGAAGTTGGCATTTTTAAAAACAGAGTTTAACAATATCCATACCTAAACAACTGCCTAGTACTAAGGGGCTCAACCCTGCCATTCTCGTTCTGTTTCCCAAATATAGAAAAGCAATGGCATTTCTCTCTGTGAGATTGGATGTTTTAATTGTTTTAGGAAACTCAATACATTATTCCCTCTACCTTTGCTCACTGGAGATGATATTGTCTGGCTCAGTTTCATGAGAAGCAAAAGGTAATGTGCTTACTGACAGAGTTCAACTGTTCAAGTTGAGAGACATGGACTAAGTACTTTAGGTACGTGTGAGAAGAAGGGCTATGTTCGGAAGGAGTTATCAGATTAGATCACCAAATATGATAAGCAAGAAAATGTAAACCTCTTGCTTTTGAATCTTCTCAAATGGTAAGTGAGGTTACTCAACGCATTATTTTAGAGACTAGAAAGAATTTTTTTGATGTTTTATATATTTACCTTTGTACATAGTTAATGTTAATTTAATGCTTTATCAATTGTTCTCTATCTCCATAAGTAATATACAGTTAATAGTACTTTAAAATGCTAACATCCAATGTATAATATATAAAACCTATTATAATATCCATGTGAAGATAATTATTACATGATCACTAATGATCGCATGTGTAAATTAAACCTATTCTGAATGTGAGGACGTGGGAGAAGGATTATTTATCTTCACTAACAAATGGAAACAGGAGGACTTGATTCTAGCACATTCTCTCTCCAAGTTCATCTAGGATGGGCAATTTATAATCATCCCTCTTCCTTTCCTCTCCTACCTTTCTTGGCACCACCCCCCTGGGCAAATCCTTTTCTGTTACAAATGAGATTTTTTCGCCCTAGTTTTATGGCTGGCAACTTTTTCATGCCCTTGAACATCTATGTCTGAAAATGGAAGTTTGGAACTAAGTGAGAGATATATGTAAGGCATTTTTATGTAAAATATAAAAATGTTGAGTAAATATACAGGCAAATTGGAATTTCAGGAAACACACTTAAGTCAAGAATTAATAAGATATTGCTTCAGATATACATGTATCTCACTAATAATATGTATGACATGAAATTAAACATATATAGACACACACATATATGTGATGACTGAAGACCAAGCAATGGAGGGAAAGAATTTATATTGAGTAACTCAAATAAATGAAACACTGAAGAAATTCCCAGATTAGCATCTTTATTTCACCAAAACGTTGTACTTCCACTATGCATGGGAGTGAATATAATTAATTTTCTTCCATGAAAATATTTCTATTTCCATTGTTCTTCACATTATCTTTCTGAAAGCAGTGATGATATTTTGGGGTAAAATATTGTTCATTCCATTACTTGATTAGATACATGCAAACCTGACCAAATCATATCTCTAGTTAGAACTGAACATGAACAGAAAATATCTTTGGAGTTTAAGATACATTTGAAATAATAAGTTTGATGAACACCTAGCATAAGTCTCTAAGTCTAAGACACTCTGATGCAGGTTCACATGTATTTACTTGATCTATGATGGTATAAAGTGAATGTTATTTTCTGCTTCAATTTTCCTAGACCTTGAAAATCAAAACACTTAAGAAAAATATCTTTGCTCTTTAAATTAGGTATAAAATCTTAATCACTGACTTGTAAATATACACTCATATTCCTGTGTGTGTGTGTGTGCATGTGTTTGTGTGTGTGTATGTGAAATATGATTACCAGGAAGTTTTAAATTTATAATGTATAATATCTATGTGCTGAGATTATAGTCTGAAATGAGTAATCTCATAGACTTTTGGAATATTAGTTACTGAAGATATTTATGAAGTGGCATAAAATATTTCCCAGGTGAAATATTTATTGGATAAAGTTTGGTCTTTGTATTTATAACTTTCCTAAGAATTAAGATCATGCTTTGCTATTGATAGAGAAATAATTCTCCATTAGTCATCCAAAGAAGTTAATGGCCTAATACCTCTAAGTATCATGTTTTATTTAACATTTGTTTTGTGTGGCTTCCAAGGACTATCCCAGCTGTATTTATGCTTGACTCCATTAAATGTTTATTATGTGCCTGTAATTGCCTCAGGAACTGATAGATTCATTTGCTTTCTCTGTTTCATTCTGAATCAAGCAACAATTCCTTTGAGAAACAGACAAGACCATCTCACATTAGGATGTCAGTGCTTCTCTAAGATGTCCATTAGGGGGCATCTAGAGAACAACATCCCAAGGATGCTACCAGCCAGCCCAGCAGTTTGAGGAGCTACTCAGGTCACATGGTCTGTCAATACATTCTGCCAGGGTCTCATGCCATATATACATAGATACAATGAAGGGGAACAGAGACAGAGAGAGCAAGGGATATTGGCAAATGCAGAGAGAGACTTCTTTATAGATCAGAACTTTAAAGCCATTTCTGGCCCTTCCTCAGCAAAGGGCCTCTTTGCATGAGGCCTGTGGCAGCTCAGTAAAAAAGGCCAGCAATTTCCTCACCCCTGATTCTTTTTGACTGGACTCCAGGGAAAGCTGCCGGAGCTAGAATCCTTTTGCCAAGATGCAATGAATGCAAAACCTTTCCTGTCTCCTCCTGTGGTTACAATTCATAAGGCCAATTTCAGAGACAAGCTGTAGTCTGTTGTCTGTAGTACGAATTGTAAATGCACTTCTCAGACAACCCACTCAGGGAATTCTGTTAAGAAAGGTTAAGTGTAAATTGCCCTTTGGATTAGTCTGAACATCACCATTATGAAACTTGGAACTAGTGGGCAGGAATAAAAGTTTCAGACAAACAAAGCATAAAGAGAAAAGAAAAGACATGGTTTCTTGGAAGGTGATATAGCGGCATAAACCTGCACTATTCCCCCAGTAAATGCTTGTGAAATGGTTTGTTTGAAGATTAAGAAATAGCCTCTTACTACTAAAGCAAAGGAAGACAACAGTTTTTTTCAGAAATTCAGTTCCAAATGATTATGGCTGTGTTAACAGATGCTATTAATGTATAGATTTCATATTACTCACCAGATATATAATTTCACAAATATATAAACAGTTCTCAAGATTCATCAAGTGGTATTTGCATTTAGATATAAGTGCAGGTGACATTTTTTGGAATATATTATGAAGCTGATTTTTAAGGTAGGACCTCATTGGAAGACTACACACGTTTGTAATAATTAAGATTTTGTCTTTTAAAAATTTTATACAGAATGAATAATTTTAAATTTCTAACATACTTTAATACACAGTCATTTTAATAATGGTAGTGCAGAAGTATAATGGGAAAAAAAATGTTCCCTGAAGGGTCCTTGTTCCTCTCAGTTCTGCTTCCCAGAGGCACCCGTGCTCCTTCCCTTCAGCTGTCTCCTTCCTGTCACTTAGCTAGCTTTTTCATTCATTTACATTAATTATTATATATTGTGGTTTGCCTATGATAAATAAGTTACTGATGTTTGTGGTTCCCAACCACCTCTCGATTTTACATTTTTAATGTTTTTTATTTGGCTTCTAATAATACCCTTAAAATACAATTAAGGCTAGACTTTTTATAAATATAAAGAAAGTGACATTCTTGATATCCCTTTGCTTCTTTCTGATCTCTGTCAGCCACTTAGTTTTGCATAGCATCAGCTGATACCACTGATTCAGGTTTGACACAAAACACTGAAAATAATTAAGAAGCACTTCTGACTATGTTTATTCTAAAGACAAGGAACATATGAGCTCCATGGCCTCTCACTTAGGCGAAGACCAGGTTATCCCTAACCTGAACTGGAGAGGGTTCACTTCCGTTCCTCTCCCTTTCCATTCCTTTTATTTGTTTTATTCTGCTTTGGAGAAGCCTCTGGTTTTGTGGTTGTGGATGTTGCTGTTGTTGTTTTGTCTTAGTTGCTGGCTGTCACTTTAACCCTTGGCGTTTATTCTCCTCCACACTGACTGTGTTTATTTTTGTATATGGTGGGAGCAACATGGGTTACCAAATGGCAAAACATCTTATTCATAATGCTTTCTGGATAAACTCATGGATAGGACACAGAACATTCCTAACCCTCTGGCCAGGACTGCTTTGTTGGACATGGTATCAATGGGCACAATTGAAGACACCATTTTTATGGTAAATTTTGTGTTTCTTTGGGCATTCTGAGGGACATGCATTCTGAAACCCATTAGACAGTTTGTGAGTGGAGATGGGACATTCTCTAGCTACCACCGTGTTGATGGTACAAAGGCTCTTCTTGTCATCATTCTTTTCTGTGGACATTCTGCTAGGTCTTTGTTGAAATTAATAGACAAAAGTTGGCTCTTCACTTTTACTCAATGAAGCTACTTCAAATGAATGCCTCTTCTTGTTTGAAGAATGAATTACTGCACTGATAATATTAATTTACATTGGATTTTTTCTCTGTGATGTTGTAAAAAAATATATACACACATATGTAGATATATATATAATTTTATTCATATAAAAAAGCAGCATTTTACTATTAGTTGTATTGTTTTTCAGATACTCCTTGATCATGTTTGATATTCAGTGAATTATATTCCTGAAATGCAGAGGTTAATTCTGGGAAATTTTTATGTATATATAAAATCAGATAGATAGATAGATAGGTAGGTAGATAGATAGATAGACAGACAGACAGATAGAGATAGAGATAGAGATAGAGATAGAGATAGAGATAGAGATAGAGATAGAGATAGAGATAGAGATAGAGATAGAGATAGAGATAGAGATAGAGATAGAGATAGAGATACAGGTACAGGTACAGGTACAGGTACAGGTACAGGTACAGGTACAGGTACAGGTACAGGTACAGGTACAGATATAGATATACACGTGTGTATGTGTAATTTCATTAGAATCTTCCTTATTATTCTCACTTCTTAAACCTTTTATACAATCCCTCTTCTAGTCTCCTTCTTTCATGTCTGTGAAGCCTTAAGTCCATCAGGAGCATTTCATGAAATTAGAGTCCCTACCCTCCCACCAGACATATTATGTGCAGAGGCTTTCTTGGTTCTGCATGCAACAGCTCTGAAAATGAGATACTAAAAACCGGATAAGAAAAATACAGTGCTGATTCTCTGTCTAAAACTACTGTTGTGGAGATGTACCAGTACTAGGTCTATTCCCAGAGGGCTTCTCTCTCCAATGGCATCCATGAAACTGACAGACAAGTTAATACATATAGGGGAAAATTTCAAACCATTCAGGTTCATAATTACATATCCTCTTTTGAAGCTCTTTTTTTTTTTTGGTTCTTATATTGTTGTTTACTGCACTGAAGTCAATTTTTGACTGTGTGTGTGTTTGTGTGTGTATGTGTGTGTGTTTAATCCTTGTCTTTATAACTCTCCCATTCTTCTAACCTTTGAATGATTTTTATTGAGTTGCTCATATTTGTGAATTGGGAAATAGGAAATATAGAAACTTTTTCTCTGTGTGTATCTGAGAGGGCCTGATAACTGCAGAGCTTCTGAGGAGCAGAACAAAGAATTTAGGCTGTGAGATGGGATAGAAAGGAAAAAATGAGAAAGCTGTAGGAGGGAAAGGAAGCCCTTCCGAGAGAGTCTGTTTGAGTCTCTTGCCAGCTCAGATGCAAGAATTCCCCAAGCAGTTAACATTTGCTGTGAAAGTTGTTAATGTAGATAGCACTCTTTTCATGCATCGCTGATTAATGTCCCATATTGAAGGCCTCAGTGTCTAGGTACCTTAGTAGAGCCTCTTGCTTTCTTCTCGTATTTTATGGGACTTAAAACAAGTGAAACAAGGCAATTCACTTTGTTTAAAATAAAGATATGCTACTTTCTATACTCTCTGTGATCTAGAATTTTAGTTGTAATCTTGGCAGGTGCCCTTAGGAGCTACGTTGTCATCTCACATAGGTTTTTGTCTCATTCTTTGACATTGTTTCAGAAGCCACACAATCCTGTAAGTGGCCATTCTAAAGCCAATAAATGTATAGATTTCAAAGAAGCTCAAACCAAGCTTCTAGATCTATTTTTGTCCCCAAGATCTGTTTTTCCCCTTCAACCCTCATGCTCAAGCCCAGTATCAGAAATTCCTTTTGATATGCTTCCACACTTTTTCATGCTGGGTTTTCCTGATATTATTTTCTGAGTCAAGCCATGATCCTGAGTCTGACTATTTAAGGTCTTTAAAAGTTAAAGGAATGCCAGAGATTGGGGGCAGGGTAACTGGAAAGGTGGAAGGTGGAGTCCTTTGGAAGCTGCCCCTGTTAGTCCTGAGATTTGGAGTCAGGAGAAGGTAACCTAAATTTTTATATAGAGAGAACTAAATTGTGGTATAACACTAACGTTGCTTCTAGGCTAATCGGTATAAAAGATCTCAGATGTGTTCCATACCACCAACCTCCTATCCCACAGAGTGGAAATTTGGCTGCTGAACTTTATGAAATGACAACATGGAGGTAGTTAGCCCATGGAGATGTGAGCTAACGCTTTACTGGAGAAAATACAAGCAACGCAAGTAAATCACAAACAAAATAGCTTTACTTAGAAACACATATACCTGTAGTAATATAGATATTTTTGTTGGTGTGCAACATGTTCTTGATGCTCATTACAAAGAACTCATACACAAAGTCAGAGAGCAGAGATTTTGAGACCTCTGCAGGGCATTTCAGACTTGCTTGTTTGACTCCTGTCTCTCAATCTCATCAGTCACACACAAATCTCTAAATAAAATTAAGAAACCAGATAAAGTTAATGAGAAGCACTAGAAACTGCAAATTTAAAACGTTCATTGTGTGATTTTTTTTTCCCCATCTGTTCGGTATCTTGTTTTGCTTTGATTTCTTTCTTTTGGAAATGGATGATTTGAGGCACATTTTTGCCTTGGGTTGTAAGCACAACTAATTTCTGGAGCATTTAAAACTCTCATCCTGATGACTTGGCTTCATTTACTGACAAACTATTAAAGAAAATAACTTTTAAGAATGACAATGCTTCTATGTTGTATTTTATAGCAAAGAGTGTTCCCTTAGAACATTCATATATATATATACCCTGTGGAGTAGCAGTGAATTTTTACAACTGCCATCCGTATATGTTTGATGATTGACGAACTTGGGGGTTAGTGTGATTTACTTAATTTCAGGTCATTATCTCTTGCTTTACTCACATTAATCTAAGTGGCTTCCCACCACCTCCAGCCAGTGCCATTGTTTCTCTCTTTTCAATTAAGACTTCTAAATGTTTTTAAACTGTCATTTAGCCATATTACACCTTAATTGTTTGTGTTACTCTTCCATGAAATGTTTCCAAATGGCTTTTCCTCCTCCTGAAGGAATAGGAAGGCTCTGTATAAACTCATCAAGTTATGCAGATTTGAGGAATGACACTGGTTTGGCATTTCTTGTTCCAAAGTCTTCAGACCATTATCATGGTTGTACCAAGCAACCAGAACTTGACTTTCTGTCTTCTTGATCTATAACTGATGTGTCCAAATTGTTTTCATTATCATTGCTAATTGCTATCAGCGTGGACCAGTCTTGGCAGTACATATGTGTGATGTTCTGTTATTCAGAGTTATAGATTATTTTCTTTGTCTATTAGGGTGTATAATTTAATATACACTGATATGGTGTTACTGCTGCTTTGTTTTTTATTAAGTATTATTTTTGATGTATCCACATTTCACTTAAAACAACCAATTTACTCCAGTAGTTTTTATCTGGGAGCCAATGACATTGATGTATTTGGTTTTTGTCCCTCATGTTCATGTGGCAGGTTTTCTTTAGTGAAAGAATGATAGAACTTAAAACTACAGTGTCATTTTTCTATTATAGATCTAAGTCTGGATTCTCAAACTACATACTCTCAAGGCTGTATAAGATGAACTTAGTGAACCAGAACATGTCATATCTGTGCAGTCTTTGCTTTCCTCCCAAGCTATGTAAAGGCACTATGGGCAAACTAATACTTATATATAGTCCCTATATTTTTACTATGATTATCTGAAAATTAGTATACAAAATACAAACTTTCCTTACATCATTTTCATTCCAAACTTATTTGGGCTGATACTCTCCTTCTGCTCCTTCCCTGGTCTCCCTACTCTCCTAGCTGCTTCTCTTCCACTCCAGTGATGTCTTCTATTTTTATATTATGTCCATTATACTATCACCCTTCTGCATCCCTTCCTTAAAATCTTTTTCTCTTGGCTCAGGAGGAGACCTGTTCTAGTTTGATGATGTTGTTTGTCTTTCATTCATTTCTTTATACATGTTCATCAACCGCAGTTCTATTCCTTTTCTATTGTTAATAGGACAGCACTCAACATGAATATGTAAATATCCCTATGTAAATACCCAGGATTGGCATAGACCATTGCAACATAAATTGTATTAATAAATGGTCATGTGCTGTTTATGTTTTTTGAGAGCAGATTATGAAAGCTAATGGGCCCCTGTCCTCAGAGGACGTTTATGTCATGTCCCAAGAAATTCTTTGTCCTGGCGAGCCCTGATTCCTCTTCTTTATATCTCGAAGAAGTAATGAATTAAAATATTGCACCACCTAGTACAGCTATAAGGCAAATGATTTGCATCCCAGGTTAGTATTGTGGTATGGAGGTGCTTCAGTGGGAAAGAGAAGCAGGAAGCTCATGCTTAAGAAGGACACTCTATCCAGAAATCTCTCACTCGGACACTCCATCATGACTGCTCCAGTAATTTTGTTCTCTCTGATGGATGTTATAAAGGCACCACTTTGATGATGGTTCACTGTCTATCTGTTACTTTCTGTTTGATCTTTTACTTGGAAGCCTCTTCCAAAAGGAGTGCTCATGCCTTGCCAGAACTGTCAATGAGGAACCTCAGCTGGCTGGCTGGGTGGGATTTTCCACTATTGCTGCTTGATGATGTAAGCCATATTTTAATTTTCTCACCTTTACTTATTTAATATGATTACCCATCATCCCTGCTGGATCTTGGAAGGCCCTGTGTTGATGATGCTATAATACATGCTACTCATTCTTCCCTTACACTTGCTTGTTACATGCTTAATAAAGTCATTCATTCAAGTCAGAATTACAGCTATTTTCTATTGTTCTCTAGACAAAAGAAAATTAATCACGTTGCCTGAATCTATAAAATCCTCACAATATTTTTAAGGAATGCCTGTTAGCATTATCACCACTGGGCCAGACTAGAACCTGTGACATGTAGGATGGGGACTTATAGGATAATTGAAAAAAAAATGTTATGAATGGAATGATGATAATAAAAATCCTAACTGCTCAAAGACCTATTAGTCATAAAAGTAATTTAGATTGAATTATATTTTATTAAGTTGCAAAGTTTGGTTTTGTAATTTTGCTATATGTCATGATATTAAGAAAAATTAGGAATAGTTTTAGATGACACTCAAATTTTATGTTATAATGATTTAAGGTTATTAAAATTTCCAAAGTCAAAGTTCAATGCACTCATATTAACATTTTTTAAACCAATAGAGTTTTCTTGAGTTATTGATCTATTGGTAGCACTTACCCAACTGCATTTACAAGAAAGTACTATATTTAATTATAATTATTACTCTCTCTCTCTCTCTCTCTCTCTCTCTCTCTCTCTCTCTCTCTCTCTCTCTCTCTGTGTGTGTGTGTGTGTGTGTGTATGTGTGTGTCTATGTGTGTGTGTATGTATGTCCTTTAGGTGTGTTATGTTTTAACCATTGGATAAAAAAATAAGAAAATCAGTATTGGCTTTTGTTTATGCTTTACTAAATGTTATGTAGAGATTAAAAGTATAAGACTACTAAAATATTCTTTCTGTGTTAAAAAAAATCAGAGTGTAGAAGCCTATGTCAATGAGGAAAAGAAGGACACAATGAAGACATGATAAGTTGGGAGATGCATTCGCAGGTCAGCCAGGACACAGAGGATGATGCTCATACTCATATGGGAATGGAGTCATCCAAGGGGTCATGGGCAACTTGCCAGTGGTCATGTCTCAAAGGAGATCAACTTCCTCCATCAGTAGCAATCAAATATAAAAGCTCTTATGCCAAGTGTGTGGGCCTCAGTCATTGCTCACACCCATGCTTAAATTTTGAATCAGTGGATTTTGTGCCCCCGCCCTCATTTTGGCAGGAAATCATAACTGCATTTTTTTTTTACTTTTGTGTGTTACCTCCTTAAAATATTTACTCAATCACAGCACAGTGTCACTATAGTAGATCAGAATTCCGTCATATAATACTTTGACTTTTATGTTTGAGATTCCCCCGCCCTGATTTCTACAGTGACTGAATCAGTCATTACTGTCACCTATTATCATTTGATCACTTCATGATAGCCATGATGATAGCAATAATATAGAATTTCAACGTAGTTTTAGCATACTTAGCATATTCTTCCTAGTCTTTTGACATTTGTTAAATGTAGCAAAGTCATAATGAGTTGCTGGAAATTTCCCAAGTACCATCTTGTCCATGTTCATATACCTGCTCTGGCAGTAATATTTCCTATCTTGGAGAGGATACTACTTTACTTACATAGAAAAATACTTTAACCCTGTAGGGAAGGCAAGAAAATAATTAAAATGTACAGTGCTTGCAAGTAATGATTTTTAAAATATGTTAATACCTTGGTTCCCAGATTCCACCAAGACTAGTCTGCATAGATATCTGGGCACCTTCCCTGCCAGAGGAGAGGTGTCCGCCCAGCCCAGGAGGGAGTTGCTGGAGCATTTGTGGGAGACATCTTGGTTCCTGGATCCCACCAAGACTAGTCTGCACAGGTGAGAGTGTGAACTACAGAAGCTAACAGCTTCTGGGACAGGCACTGTTTTGGGCCTTCATCTTCTGCCAGGAGGAAAGAACGAACACCAGATATCTGTGCACCTTTCCTGAAAGAGGAGAGCCTGCCTGCAGAGAGTGCTCTGATCACTGAAACTCAGGAGAGAGCTAGTTTCCCAGGTCTTCTGGTAGAGAATAACAAAATCACAAGAGGAACAAGCTCTGACTAGAGACAACTTTAACAACTGACTCCAGAGATTACCAGATGATGAAAGGCAGACATAAGAATCTTACTAACAGAATCCAAGACCACTCACCTTCAGCAGAACCCAGGACTCCCACCTCAGCCAGTCCTGGGCACCCCAACACACCCGAAAAGTTAGACCTGGATTTAAAGCATACCTCATGAGGATGGTAGAAGACATCAAGAAGAACTTTAATAACTCACTTAAAGAAATACAGGAGAACACTGCTAAAGAGTTACAAGTCCTTAAAGAAAAACAGGAAAACACATCCAAACAGATGATGATAATGAACAAAACCATACTAGACTTAAAAAGAGAAGTAGAGCCGGGCGTGGTGGCTCACGCCTTTAATCCCAGCACTCGGGAGGCAGAGGCAGGCAGATTTCTGAGTTCAAGGCCAGCCTGGTCTACAGAGTGAGTTCCAGGACAGCCAAGGCTACACAGAGAAACCCTGTCTCGAAAAACCAAAAAAAAAAAAAAAAAAAGAGAAGTAGACACAATAAAAACAACCCAAAGTGAATGGCATGCCTATCAGAATTAGACCAGATTTTTCACCAGAGATTATGAAAGCCAGAAGATCCTGGGCAGATGTTATACAGACACTAAGAGAACACAAATGCCAGCCCAGGCTACTATACCCAGCCAAACTTGCAATTACCGTAGATGGAAAAAACCAAAGTATTCCATGACAAAACCAAATTCACGCATTATCTTTCCAAGGATCCAGCCCCTCAAAGGATAATAACAGAAAAAAAAAAAAAGGAAAAAAAAAACTAATACAAGGACAGAAACTAGGTCCTAGAAAAAGCAAGAAAGTAATCCTTAAATAAACCTAAAAGAAGACAGCCACAAGAACAGAATGCAAACTTTAACAAGAAAAATAATAGGAAGCAACAATGACTTTTCCTTAATATCTCTTAATATCAATGGACTCAACTCCCCAATAAAAAGACTAACAAACTGACTACACAAACAGGACTCAACATCTTCCTGCTTACGAGAAACCCATCTCAGGGAAAAAGACAGACACTACCTCAGAATGAAAGACTGTAAAACAATTTTCCAAGCAAATGGTCTGAAGAAACAAGCTGGAGTAGCCATTCTAATATCTAATAAAATTGACTTCTAACCCAAAGTCATCAAAAAAGACAAAGAGAGGCACTTCATACTCATCAAAGTTAAAATCTTCCAAGAGGAACTCTCAATTCTGAATATCTATGCTCCAAATACAAGGGCAGCCACATTCATTAAAGAAACTTCAGTAACACTCAAAACACACATTGCACCTCACACAATAATAGTGGGAGACTTCAACACACCACTTTCATCAATGGACAGATCATGGAAACAGAAATTAACAGGGACACAGTGAAACTAACAGAAGTTATGAAACAAATAGATCTAACAGTTATCTACAGAACATTGTATCCTAAAACAAAAGGCTATACCTTCTTCTCAGTGCCTCATGGTACCTTCTCCAAATTAAACATATAATTGGTCAAAAAGAGGCCTCAACAGATACAAAAATATTGAATTGTCCCAGGCATCCTATTAGATCACCGTGGACTAAGGCTGATCTTCAATAACAACATAAATAATAGAAAGCCAACATTCACGTGGAAACTGAACAACACTCTCCTCAAAAATGCCTTTTTCAAGGAAGGAATAAAGAAAGAAATTAAGAACTTTTTAGAGTTTAATGAAAATGAAGCCACAACATACCCAAACATACGGGACACAATGAAAGCATTTCTAAAAGGAAAACTCATAGCTCTGGGTGCCTGCAAAAAGAAACTAGAGAGAGTATACACTAGCAGCTTGACAACACACCTAAAAGTTCTAGAACAAAAGGAAGCAAATTCACCCAGGAGGAGTAGATAGCAGGAAACTATCAAACTCAGGGGTGAAATCAACCAAGTGGAAACAAGAAGAACTATTCAAAGAATCAACCAAATGAGGAGTTGGTTCTTTGAGAAAATCAACAAGATAGATAAACACTTAGCTAGACACACTAGAGGGCATAGGGACAGCATCCTAATAAACAAAATCAGAAATGAAAAGGGAGATATAACAACAGATTCTGAAGAAATCCAAAACACCATTAGATCCTTCAACAAAAGGCTATACTCAACAAAACTGGAGAATCTGGATGAAATGGACAAGTTTCTAGACAGATACCAGGTACCAAAGTTAAATCAGGATCAGGTTAATGATCCAAATAGTCCTATATCCCCCAAAGAAATAGAAGCAGTCATTAATAGTCTCCCAACCAAAAAAAAAAAAAAAAAAAAAACGAAAGAAAAGAAGAAAAAAGCCCAGGACCAGATGGGTTTATTGCAGAGTTCTATCAGACCTTCAAAGAAGATCTAGTTCCAGTTCTTCAAAAACTATTCGACAAAATAGAAGCAGAAGCTACTCCACCCAACTCATTGTATGAAGCCACAATTACTCTGATACTTAAACCACAGAAAGACCCAACAAAGATAGAGAATTTCAGGCCAATTTCCTTATGAATATCGATGCAAAAATACTCAATAAAAATATAGCTAATCGAATCCAAGAACACATCAAAACAATCATCCATCCTGACCAATTAGGTTTCATTCTAGGGATGCAGGGATGGTTTAATATGTGGAAATCCATCAATGTAATCCACTATATAAACAAACTCAAAGACAAAAACCACATGATCATCTCCTTAGATGTGGAGAGAGCATTTGACAGAATCCAACACCCATTCATGATAAATGTCTTGGAAAGATCAGGAATTCAAGGCCCATACATAAACATCATAAAAGCAATCTACAGCAAACCAGTAGCCAACATCAAAGTAAATAGTGAGAAGCTGGAATCAATCCCACAAAAATCAGGGACTAGACAAGGCTACCCACTTTTTCCCTACCTATTCAACATTGTACTTGAATTCTTAGCCAGAGCAATTCGACAACAACAGGTGATCAAGGGGATACAAATTGGAAAGGAAGAAGTCAAAATATCACTTTTTGCAGATGATGATAGTATATATAAGTGACCCTAAAAATTCCACCAGAGAACTCCTAATAACCAGAGAACTGATAAACTCTAAATAAGGAAGTGAAAGATCTGTATGATAAGAACTTCAAGTCTCTGAAGAAAGATATCAATGAAGATCTCAGAAGATGGAAAGATCTCCCATGCTCATGGATTGGCAGGATCAATATTGTAAAACTGGCTATCTTGCTAAAAGCAATCTACAGATTCAATGCAATCCCCATCAAAATTCCAACTCAATTCTTCAACGAATTAGAAAGAGCAATCTGCAAATTCATCTGGAATAACAAAAAAACCTAGGATAGGAAAAACTCTTCTCAAGGATAAAAAAACCTCTGGTGGAATCACCATGCCTGACCTAAAGCTGTACTACAGAGCAATTGTGATAAAAACTGCATCATACTGGTATAGTGACAGACAAGTAGACCAATGGAATAGAATTGAAGACCCAGAAATGAACCCACACACCTATGGTAACTTGATCTTTGACAAGGGAGCTAAAACCATCCAGTGGAAAAAGACAGCATTTTAAACAAATGGTGCTGGCACAACTGGTGGTTATCATGTAGAAGAATGCAAATTGATCCATTCCTATCTCCTTGTACTAAGGTCAAATATAAGTGGATTAAGGAACTCCACGTAAAACCAGAGACACTGAAACTTATAGAGGAGAAAGTAGGGGAAAGCCTCGAAGA